>NW_027271146.1:702500-1072500 GCF_040938485.1 Diadema antillarum
ACTGGACAATTACAATGACCCAGTAGATGTTGTATTTCAGGTTCGTTTGTTAAATGACGTCATAGCTGGGAATAGTATTTTTACCCTCATTATTACAGTTCCTCATTATTACCAATATATGTATCTACTGCAGGATATACTGTTCTTGCTATCACTTTTATAACAATTAGCTTGTTTTAGAGCTTTGATATCAACAAATTTGGACTCTGAAGGGACTGCCCCAAAAGCCTGTAATTTCCTCTTAAAAAGGAAATAGACCCATGGTCAACAGGAGGCCAATGTGAGTGTCAGGAAGGATTTAAGTGCCACAAATCGAAAGAAATTTGCGGAATAATAGGAGTCAGATATCACGTTCGCTCATTTTGTGTGATAATTTCTCAGAAATGTTTGCACTTTGGTATACCAAAGTACACCCATTTCTGGGAATATATCATAGCAGTATAGCACGTATTGTTAAATGTGTACACTCCTGCAGTTTTTGAACTTGCCTGAAAAGCACTAGAAAAAAAATATATACTTCAAAAAACTTTCATCTATACCCAGAACGAGTAGAGAAATTCACCGCAAAGAAAAATTGTCAAACTCTTTTATTAACTGACAGACTGTGTCAAACCCAGACTGCTTTTCCCAATTTCCAAATTGTCTGCTTTGGTCTTATGCAGGCACCAATCTTTACAGAGTCACCCAGTGAGCTACAGCTGCCCTCCATTAATGGGGATATGGGCTAACTCAAAGGTAAACAAGGAATTACACATGGAAAAGGCTGGGTTACAACAACGGGACAAAGAGATAAAAACAAGAGGTGGCATGAACTTCCTAAACTGCCAGAGAAGGATAAAGGATACAGTACTCCATTGGTCAAAAGACACATACAAAGGTGACAAACAATGCTGTGTCAGTGACCATGAATGTTCTAAGTTTCAACTATATCAGTGTGTCTTTGATCTTACGCTTCCCTGTTTACATTGGACTGTGATGATGTGGTCAATTACTGATAACAAGACATTGAACCTGAAATGTGAGCCAACCAGTGCAGTACAACAACTAGATAATTTTCAGGACAATTTTCTAGAACCATGGTCAACAGGAGGCCAATGTGAGTGTCAGGAAGGATTTAAGTGCCACAAATCGAAAGAAATTTGCGGAATAATAGGAGTCAGATATCACATTCGCTCATTTTGTGTGATAATTTCTCAGAAATGTTTGCACTTTGGTATACCAAAGTACACCCATTTCTGGGAATATATCATAGCAGTATAGCACGTATTGTTAAATGTGTACACTCCTGCAGTTTTTGAACTTGCCTGAAAAGCACTAGAAAAAAAATATATACTTCAAAAAACTTTCATCTATACCCAGAACGAGTAGAGAAATTCACCGCAAAGAAAAATTGTCAAACTCTTTTATTAACTGACAGACTGTGTCAAACCCAGACTGCTTTTCCCAATTTCCAAATTGTCTGCTTTGGTCTTATGCAGGCACCAATCTTTACAGAGTCACCCAGTGAGCTACAGCTGCCCTCCATTAATGGGGATATGGGCTAACTCAAAGGTAAACAAGGAATTACACATGGAAAAGGCTGGGTTACAACAACGGGACAAAGAGATAAAAACAAGAGGTGGCATGAACTTCCTAAACTGCCAGAGAAGGATAAAGGATACAGTACTCCATTGGTCAAAAGACACATACAAAGGTGACAAACAATGCTGTGTCAGTGACCATGAATGTTCTAAGTTTCAACTATATCAGTGTGTCTTTGATCTTACGCTTCCCTGTTTACATTGGACTGTGATGATGTGGTCAATTACTGACATTGAACCTGAAATATGAGCCAACCAGTGCAGGACAACAACTAGATAATTTTCAGGACAATTTTCTAGAAAATGGTAACATAATGATTGTATAATGTGTATTTTTTTATTTCTACTTTTTTGTGAAGGAATGGCATGGAAATAAATCTCGATTGAACAATTGACATGTCATTAACCTTATCAATACTTTGATTTCACCCCGTTTCTCGTATTTCTGACTATACTGGACAGTGAAGTTGTTACGCAAGTAAACTCTCTCAGTATTTTCATTAAAAATAAAAAAAAGGGTCTGAACAATTTGCGTCATAAGCACAGACGAATCCTGAAATATTCTTCCCGGGCAATTTCGTGTAAAGGTATAATGACAATCAATACATCCCGCTCCTAATTCTGTCAAATAATTCAATAAGCCAGTTCGGGGTTCCACTTTGAGCATGGGCAGAAAAAGGTCATTTGTACCAGCAGAGCATGTTGGTTTTTTGATTCACTGAGATAAGCATCCATGATGCAATGATTAATATTCAAGTAATCCTTGTATTAACCAGTGGTGCTTGCCATCACATCCACCTGGCAGCAAAAAGCAGTATTTGGCAATATCAATAGAAGAAGATTGTCATTACATTCAATGCAAAATAAATAGATGTTTTCCGAAGTGTCAATTGATGGATCATTCTGATCACCTGGTCTACGCGACTACACCCTTTGATTGAACATGACTGATCCGTGATGAATTCCATGAATTGTTACCAGTATTGTTACGTTGGGCAGGCTAATGCATTCTGTTGCTTGAAGACTAGTGGAGTGCCTAATCAACTGAGAAAGAAGAAAGGTCATTTGTACCCATCTGTACATGAGCTAACCCCGAACTGGCTAATTAACTAAACACATGCATATCTGACAGAACACTGACATTGTGTAAATCCTATATATTTTATGTCAGCCCCATAATCAATATGCCATCTTGGACCCAATAGAACGCCTAAGGGTGGGATTTCACGGAGCACGCGAACGATTTGCGAATGACGCGAATGGCAAAATCCAGCATTCGCATTTTAGTCTGCAAAAGATCGCCAAACAAACGTGAGGGTTCGGAAGCGTCGTCAATTGTTCGCGAATGTCGTTTTTACTTCGGCGATAATTTCAAAAAAGTTTGAAATTTTTTGCGAACCTTTTCCGCACACTTAGTCGGGATTTGCTCGTGAATTGTTCTCGAAAGTGCCTTTAAAGCTTCGTCATATGCGCAAGACCTTTGCAAGACACGCGCGATGTTCGCAAAATGTTCGTGAAACCCCAAACAGACTCCGAAACTTCGGAGAATGTCTCGCGTATGTTACGCGAAATCTGCGAAGTTTTTCCGATCATTTTACGACGTAATCGCGAACTGTTCGCGTACCTTTTGAGACATTCTCGCGAACGTTTAGCGCACGTTTGAGGGATGTATGCCCTGTACGTTTTCTACAAATAAAAATCGTAGTATACATCTAAACATCAAACAATTAAATATTAACAACTATAGTAACGAAAGAAATTAAAGACTAGCAAAGAGAAAGAATATTTGATATACAAAAAAAATCGCAGAATTCACTTAAAATCAATCTTAAAGGGAAGGTAAACCCCAAGAGTAATGTGGATTGAGTGAAAGCAGCAGCATTAGTAGAACACATCAGTGAAAGTTTGAGGAAAATCGGACAATCGATGCAAAAGTTATGAATTTTTAAAGTTTTTATGTTGGAACTGCTGGATGAGGAGACTACTAGAGGTTATGACGTATGAGTGGACAACAATACCAAGAAAATATAAAGAAAATTCTGCAAAAATCCATTTTTCATGAAAATTACAAATTCCATCAACTTGATATTGACATATGTTAAGGGTAGCAATTATTCTTCCTGCTTTCTGAAAGCGGTTGGTCCATTGCTCTTTCATAATTCTAGAAAAGTGAATTTTTGTTGAATTTCCTTTATATTTTCTTTGTATTGTTGTCCACTCATACGTCATATCCTCTAGTAGTCTCCTCATCCAGCGGTTCCAACACCACAACTTTAAAAATTCATAACTTTTGCATCGATTGTCCGATTTTCCTCAAACTTTCACTGATGTGTTCTACTAATGTCGCTGCTTTCACTCACTCCACATTGTTCTTTGGGTTTACCTTCCCTTTAAGTATGTAAATTTCATTTGAACTATAGAGATTATGTGTTGGAGGAACTGCAAAAAAAAAAAGGAACAAATGCTTTACTAGTGGAGATACGTCCTAGGGGGAAAAAATGTAGGCAAACACACGATAGAGAAATGAGAGAAAAAGAAAGGAGAAATACAGGAAAGAAAAAAAAAATCAACTCAAGAAAGCTTTTTGAGTTGATTTTTTTCTTGCTTCCACCTCTCCTTGCTACATTTTCTCCCATGATTATTGAAAATGTTTCGTTGTTCGCATTTCCGTCGCGTGTTCTTCGTGTACGTAACATGCTGTACTTTAGCAATGATACACACGACAATCGCACATACGTCGTGGGAACTTCGCACAAATTGCGCAAGAATAGTTTTCGGCTTCATTGTCGGAAAACATTCGGTGAAAAACTTTTCCGAATGTTGGATTTTGTCATTCGCGTCCTTCGCAAATCGTTCGCGTGCTCCGTGAAATCCCACCCTTACCAATCTAACATTTCCTATTATGCTCATCTAGCAGTCTATAAAACGTATCTACTACGTGTCTGCGGTGATTTTTGCCAGTGATTTTGAAAGAAAAGGTGTGATGTTGTTGCTGCTGCTGCTGTTGTTGGTCAAATTTCAAAAATGAAATTTCGTTTCGCTCTGCAATCTCTATATCTTTCTGAATGTACTTCGTTCTCAATCGCTTAAGTCGACAGCCGCCCTCTAACAACTCTCAATAAGTATCACTCGTTTGCATTATTGACTGGGAAATAACACAATTTAAGCACAATGTCAACCACACACCAACACGAATTTATACGAATTCATTCATTCATTCATTCATTCATTCATTTCCATATCAAAACATTACATTTACGGAAAACACAATTGCCACATGTCTTGGTAAAATTTATACATTTGAATGGAGGGATCATAGAAAGCACACAAGAGGCTTATTGGAAATGATCCCCTACAAATAATCATTACATTGTCACATCGTACTTTGAACAGTTTTCTAACCATTATACTTCTGAAGGATCATCTGAGTTACGCTTTGTTTTTAATCTAAACCATTATGTCCGTATGTCCCCCCCCCCCCCAAAAAAAAAAAATACAACGGGACCCTCCGCAACTATAACTTAAAATGAGAGTGAATCAATCCACATACAATTTCAGGGTATGAAACTATAACTTATTACTTACATCTACAGAAAATCCTATCCCCTTTGCTTCAGTGGTCAAAGAGAAATTAGGAGTTTTGTAGAGCATGTCAGGAATCCCTTCTTTCCAAGTTCTGTCCATTGTGTTCACACATTATGCAGTTCTAAGAGAATCCAAGTGCTAAACTTGGGAGAATCAGACCCATGACATGCTTTACAACGATGCACATTTCTCTGTGACCACTTAACCAAATTGAATGGATTTTCCTGCAAAATATAGGTAAGATGTTATATTTTAAGTCCCTTAAATACCATTCAGACAGTTTAATGATATTGGGAGTTATCAATGCAAAAATCCGATTGTTTTTTTTTTGGGGGGGTGGGGGGGAGTGGGGACATACTGTACAAGCTTCGCTATGGATTTAGGTTTTACGTCTATTGTACTTTGGGCATGTTGGGTATACATGGCGGACCAAGTTGTCCATTTTTCTATAGTCATAATAGGTGATTGCCAGTATCTCAGTTGTATCCAAAATAGGAAATGAATTATATACTTAGTTAATACTCTCTAAATTCCGTGGATTGAAAGTCAATCTAATAGATTGTAGTCAGGGACCAATCCAAAATTGGATTGAAAGTTTCAATCGAATAAGATATTAGATTGAAAACTTCAATCCAAAGTTTTGATTGGTCCCTGACTACAATCTATTTCAATCTAAGGAATCTAGATTGTTAGCTGACTGAATTTGCAGTTAAATGATTCAGTGTAAATTGATGTCAACTTCTTATGATTATTATGTGGCCCTGCATCACAAAACCACACGTACGTTTTCAGACATGGATTTTCAGTTAAGGGCGAATTCTGAAAGAGCAGACTGACGTATTCCTAACTGAGAAAAGTGTCTTTAAAGTTTAGGGTCTAGTCAAGTGCGTAATTTCACCCAGCTGTGTTCTCTGCATGCGATGAACCGATGAATGAAACCAAGTACATGATATCAAATATAATGGAAACCACTATAAAGGGATTATTAAACTAAACTGAAAGTTTGTACATCATAAAGTAGGACCTACATTCTATTTATGACCCAAACTTAACTTCCAACGCAATAGCATCATCCTTATTAAAGTTTAGAGTTGAAAGTGTAAAATGTTTGAAGGGTTTCTATAGTGCTCCCAATCCGTGAATCTGAGAAAGCAAACGTCAAAGTACTTTAAAAAATGCAAAAAAAAAAATAAAAATACAATAATATACCAGTTCATTTTATGGACCCAAACTTCAGAAAAATATTGAAGTAGAACTTGCTCTTTTAGAAAATACAGGAAAATGACTAGGTTTTTCTTTTTTACCTGTTAAAGCCCTCACTGAAAATCAGGTCTTGTGGTGCACGGTCACTTATATAATCATAATGTTATATCTGACAATGTCTATACGTGCACAAACTACTCCTGTGAAAATCGTGCGTTTTAGTATAGAAACACAGGTAGTATACAAGGAAGTGATCATTATATTGAACATCGGATAAACGATATAATCTGGAACTCATGTTCTGTTAATATTGTTTCAAGTAGGGAACAAAGAGGGTATAGGTAGTATATCGGATATCAGATATGTATATTCTAGTATCGAATATCAGATATGTAATATTCAAGTACATTAACGCTAAGTGTTTTAAGTGAAAAAAAAAATCAAATCAGGCAGCCAAATAGGTGATCTATCACTTTGTCTACTCCCATTTCGTCTAATACTCGTTCATTCAGTCTCAACTCAGATGGTCTAATCCTGTTTCGTCTACAACCAGTTCGGCTAAAGGCCTTTCAGGCAAATTGCCACTTAGCCTCATTACCAGTTGGTCTACTTCCAGATGGGGTATACCCATTTCGCCTAATGCTTACAATCTATTAGACAAAACTGTGGGAAAAAAAAACCCCAAGGAGACAAAATTGCAATACATGTAATACCATCTGGTCATTAGACGAAACGGTGATTAGTCAAACTGGGCATTAGACCAAGTGAGGATTAGACAAAATGGGGAATTGGACGAAATTAGACGCAAATCTTAAGCTCGATGATACCTATATTCTGTATAAAGTCAAGAAGAAATTTTGAAAATCCATCTCTCGTCTCTTCTTTTTTTTTTATATTCTGATGGAATTTTGACTTTTTGTTGTTCAAATTTACTCGTTGATGCAAAACTTGAACACCGTTCAATATGACCGAATTGAAATTGATACATAATTCTATTGTGTTACCTTATCTTGATTACGGTGATGTAGTATGGCAATCCGCCAACGGTAACTCTATTTCCCAACTTCAGAAGATGCAAAATAGAGTCTGGGAATTAATTTTGAAAGTTAACCCTTATTCCCATATTACTACCAGTGATGTTCATTACGGCTTAGGTTGGAATACAGTAACCAAAAGACAAAAAATAATAATCTGCTATCATTCATGTATAAGATTATGAATGACATGACCCCTGAATATATGAAAGATATGTCTAAGTACAAGACATCACCATACTCTCTCCGTAATCAAAACGATTTACAGTTACCACAGCCTAAAAAGAATTATTATAAGAGGTCTTTCTCATGCAGAGCCACAGCAGCGTATGATAACATACCCAATGATTTACGTCAACTTTCCTCTTTACCCGTCTTTAAGTTCAATTTAGACAGAACCGAAATCCTTTCCACTTGATATATTTTTATATGTTCCAAACCTGTGAACAATATGTAATAATATGGCACTATGTAGTCACAATGTAGTAATGTATGTACCGTTCTATTTGTGTTTGTGCTATGTTTTATTATATTGTCTATGTCTATTGTGAACAGGGCCCCATCCAGAAGTGACTATCATTGTATCTGCTGAAAATGGGCCACCCTCCGTATGTTTTTCCTTTTTTTGACCTTAACGTAATGGAATATGTTGATTTTATAGTACGGAAAGCAAACAAACAAACCGAGTGGAATCATAGTATATATAGCGTTTAACAGTGACTCTGATGTTGTATGTTGGTTATCATGGTTTGGTTTCTCTTCTGAAAAAATGTTGTCAGTATTGTCTCACCAAGGAGGTGTGTAATACCTCCTCGGTCTCACCTTACGTAACGATACATTAATAATGGCTTGCTCAGAGTGCGACGGCAACTCGTTACCTCGAGCTTTAGACAGTTGTTAGAGAATTAACTTTCTCTTTTGCTGACAGCTAGAGATTCAACATTACTTGCGTATTTGTAGCTGTTATTGCTTCTTCTTTTTTGTTTTCCACGGCTGTGTTTTGAATCTCGAATCATGCAGCCATCATATTCAACCGTGACGTATAAAAGCCATGCCTCCTTTAGACTCGACATCCGATTAAGGTTCCTGAAGTAGTGTCTTGAACAATCGTCTTAATATTCGAAATTTTACGTCTTACAGTTTCCTCTTCCACAGATGATGTTAAATGCAATATCCCGTCTAAAACAATCCACATAACAAAAACCAATTTAGTCGTATTTATTTATCAGTTCAGTTCAAGTCTATCATCAGACTTTATTCACATATTTTCCTTCAATAACGGCAATGAATTAGATATCTCATTCATTTGGAAAACATCGCGGCCATATTCCAAGGTGCGTATATGATATACTTCATAACATAATCGCCTCAGCTGCCTAACTTACTCGGGGTGGGGTTAGGGAAACGTCTTATTCCATAGCATCAGGCAGCACACGCCAGGCAAGTTTCGAACCTGGAATCTCGTGGTTATGAGTCCACAGTTCATACCGCAGAGTTCAATACTGGATAGATTTTATATCACAATCGTAACACCATGATCGTTGGATATTCTTGCCTGTCTTCGGGATTGCTCAAACTGTCACATCAGTGTTTCTAATGCTTAAAGGGATAGTACAGTATTGGTGGAGATGAAAATTGGGCTTTTAAGTTTTTGCAAGATACCAAGAAAACACTTATAAAATTGTACAGAGCATACCATTTTAAAGGACAAGTTCACCTTCATACACATGTGGATTGAGTGAATGCAGCAATATTAGTAGAACACATCAGTGAAAGTTTGGGGGAAATTGGACAATCCGTTCAAAAGTTATGAATTTTTAAAGTATCTGCGTAATCACTGATGGATGAGAAGACTACTATAGTGTATGATGTCATATGCGTACAACCATATAAAGAAAATAAAAAGAGAATTTCACAAAACTTTACTTTTTGAATTAAGTGCACATTTCTTCGACTTGTTACTGACATATGTTAAGGGTAATATTATTCCCCCTGCCTTCTGAAAGAGAGAAGTCAAGTGTTCTTTTGTTATGCGAGAAAAGTGAATATATGTTGAATTTTCTTTATTCTTTCTTTATATCGTTGTACTCATGTGACATCACAAGCTATAGTAGTCTTCTCATCCAGTCTTGAGTGAGCAGAAACTTCAAAAATTCATAACTTTTGAAAGGATTTTCCGATTTTCATCAAACTCTCAATGATGTGCTCTACTAATATTGCTGCATTCACTCAACCCACATGTCTATGAAGGTGAACTTGTCCTTTAAGAGGAATTCAAAGTTTATTTGATAAAAATCGGGTTTGGAATGACTGAAACATTCAAAAACAAAGTAAAACAAAGCGATCGTAATAAAGTGTATAGGTCTCACACTTTATTAGAATCGCTCTGTTTTGGATATCTCAGCCATTTCAAAACCAATTTTCATCAAATTAACGTTGAATTCCTCATGGAATTACATGCTTTTTCATATTTCATAAGAAGTTTCTCAATATCTCACCAAAAAAAAAAAAAAAAAATGTTAGAAACCTGAAATTAGGTCTCAACCAAAACTATACGATCCCTTTAAAGAGGAAATCCAGTCCAAATATAAGTTAGTTTGATAAAAAGAGCAAAATTTTACGAGTTCAACGGTAAAAATCTGACTGAAATCGGATGAAAAATGAGGAAGTTATAACATTTTGAAGTTTTGATAATTTCTTCAACACAGTTCTAGTACAGTGGGTATGAATATGCAAATGAGTGAGCTGACCATGTCATACCCTCACAATTTTCTATTGATCGTGTATACACACAAAAAAAGACAAAAATTCAATGTTTCTGTCATTGAAGTCTGAAACATGATGTTATTCCTGCCGGTTGAATAACTTCAAAATATTGATCAGTTAGATATATGAGAATTTTAGCCTCCGGCATAATTGCGTTTGAATGAAAAACTGGAAATTTCAAAATGTTATGTACAAACTTAGTAAGTTGTGAGGGAATGACATGCTCACTTTGCCATTTGCAAAATCATATTGACTGCTCAAGAACTGTTTCCCCCCAAAATAGCGAAACTTCAAAATGTCATTATATTCATCCGATTTCGATCAAATTTATACCGTTGAACTCGTAATATTTTACTCTTTCTTATCAGACTAACTTATATTTGGACTGGATTTCCCCTATACTTCGTCTAGTGCATTTCATAATTGATGAGTTGATAGCACAAATGACTTGAATCACAATGAATTAATTTCAAAGAATGATGTTACTTTCCCTTCAATATAGTACATGTCAGTAAAGTTATATACAACTCAAATAATATTCTCTTCGAACTGGTCGAATCGCACATATTTCTATCATAATTATATTCAATTTGTAGTTCTGATGAATTTCAGTGCTGAGAAACCTTTCAAAGATTAAGCTGAAGTCTTGATAAAAGAGAAGCGATCTTATCACAATGTTCTTCCTTGGTAAATGCACATATCAAAGCAGGTAGGCCTATATTGATCTACAGTGCTCTTGATCAATCCACACACAAGAATAACAATGGGAGCGAGACGGGATATACAAAGGCCTTACCGACTTCTGAAAATAACACTGTTTTTGTTTTTGTTTTTTTGTTTTTTTGGTTTTTTTTTTTGGTTTAGGTACATGGACGTGTAATCATATATTGAGGAAATAGTTTTTGATATGATGCTTCTTATGATATTTTGAATTTGAAATGCACTTACAAGCATGTTGTAACAAGTCTTGTGTTTGTTAACTCTTTGCTGTATGATTAAATGAAAACTGATGATTTTTATTATCACTCTTGTGTTTTCCGGGAAAAACAAATAAACGCAGAAGCGTTGAAACATTCTCTGATCTATATAAAAACGGTAAAACCCACAGTTATACATTATTAATTTGTCTTTCTCCTTATCTCTCCTAGAACTTAAAGGACAAGATCACCTTCATAGACATGTGGGTTGAGTGAATGCAGCAATATTAGTAGAACACATCAGTGAGAGTTTGAGCAAAATCGGACAATCCGTTCAAAAGTTATGAATTTTTGAAGTTTCTGCTCAGTCACGGCTGGATGAAAAGACTACTATAGCTTGTGATGTCACATGAGTACAACGATATAAAGAAAGAATAAAGAAAATTCAACATATTCTCACTTTTCTCGAATAACAAAATAACACTTGACTTCTCTCTTTCAGAAGGCAGGGGGAATAATATTACCCTTAACATATGTCAGTAACAAGTCGAAGAAATGTGCACTTAATTCAAAAAGTAAAGTTTTGTGAAATTCTCTTTTTATTTTCTTTATATGGTTGTACGCATATGACATCATACACTATAGTAGTCTTCTCATCCAGCAGTGACTACGCAGATACTTTAAAAAATTCATAACGTTTGAACGGATTGTCCGATTTTCCCCAAACTTCCACTGATGTGTTCTACTAATATTGCTGCATTCACTCAATCCACATGTATATGAAGGTGGACTTGTCCTTTAATACAACCGTCTCCGAGATTTGTGACAAAAAAATAATAATTTGTAGAGTTGACGAAAGCTCGTTGAGTGTTTTCATGTATACACCTGTTTCAATCTTAGCTATTGATTAGAACTGCGCTTTGTGTCACTGTTGCTGCTGTTGTTGTTGGTGTAGAGGTCAACACACCATTCCGCACGATTTATTCCGTTGTCCAGACAAAGGAGTACAGTTGTTCAACAAAGCGGATCGTGTGAGGCTTTCGCCCGGGGGTTGACCGGACGGATTTAGGAACGACAGTCCATTCATTGCGTGATTTGTAAAAGAAAGGGAATTCCCCTTCGTCTCCACCAAATGACTCTATATCATGTACTGTATTTGGCTCTTTTCTCTTATCTATCATACTCTCCTTTTCCCAGGGCCTTATTGTGTTCGCAAAATGCAGTTCGTACTAGTATTTTTTTTTTTTACGTCTACGCATATCAAGCCATAGGCTACGTGCAGAGTTATGAGGGGTAATTCTGGAGGTGATGAAGTTTGCATTCTCTTCCCTCCTTAAAACTGATTCTATCAAGATCGGATGTCAGTCATCAAACCCAGTTGATTCTGATGTGTGATCTCATTGCCTCGTAGACTAGGAATGAGGCATGCAGTTAATGGTAAGTTTGTTCTATTTTAAACAAAATCCACAGCTCTATACAGTTTTACAGGTATTATGACAAGTCGACTGCAGTCAATCAGCTGTGAAAAGTTCCCGTACCAGAGAGAGTTGTAATATTGATTGAATATGCATAATAGTATTGGGAAAGTCTTCTTGAAAGAGTGAACAGTACGCATCGCTTCTTCGTATCAAAGTAACTTTTATCAGCACTATTTCCCCTTACATGTCACAGCTTCGATTCGCATGCAGTCAATACTGCATGCGACGGGGCATACGGCAAAGGAGAATGTTTTTGTTGATTAAAAGCTACAATAAACCTCTTTCAAATTTGCTTGAGCATGTTTCGCATCCATTTTCTCCTTTGCATAATTTGTCTTATTGGCAAGTATTGATTTGAGACTGAAAGCACGCGTCAATTACTTCGAAGGATCATCAAACCAAAAAGTATAGGTGATGGGGGAATTTCTATAGAACATTGCACAATGTATGTTTGACACGTATTCAATTTTTCGGCATTGATTACAGCTACATTAATTCGAAACCAAAACGGAACGCAATTGTAAGCTGCTACTGCTTTGTTAATCTTTACGTCCAATAAGTTGTAGGAGATAGAGCGAAAATATATTAGTTGCGATATTGTAATGACTTCTGTGCGAATGGCTCATCTTTAAACAATATAGGGCCTACTGTCTCGAGAGTTGGAAGATTTCACAACTGCAATAAAGTATCAAAACAACAACAGTAACAACAAAAACAACGACACAAACAAAATAAACACACACACATACACACACGCACACACACACACACACACACACACATGCCAGACGTTGAAACAGCAGGCACATCGCTTTATATTGGGTAAATTTCCACAAATTTACCCAGTCTTTCAAGCGGCATTCTTCTTTCTGATACATAGGCCTATATCAAAGAAAAAAGAACGAATTACTAGTATATTGATAATTGAGTAATTGATTACACAGTTATCTAGAGGTTAATGGCATTGTATTTGTTTCTTTTGTTTTCTAGTCCCATCTTGTTTGTATAAGGTAGAGCTAGATGCAAATCGCTGAGGATTTAGCATCTTCCAACGAAAAATCGGGAAGTATAAAGGGAAGTTGAAGGAAAAAAGAACTGTGGGCTGAAATGACGCTGTACTACCCGCCGAGGAGTAACCTCGTTTAGTTGTTATACGTTTAAAGTACTTGCCCGTCGACGCCACCAATCTCTATTTCCTATGCAGTTAGATCAGTGATCGACGCTAGACAGTGGGAGCTAGCCTTTCATCACTTTCGGCGGTTGTTGTGTCATATTCATCGTTGCGTGATGGTGATTATTTTTCCCTACATCAAAATATCTCCTTTCATTCAAATGTCTCCTTTAATATCTCCTTTCACTTATGGCGTAATGATGATAAAGTTACAAGAAAATGTTTGATGTATAGTCCAAGTGTATGTAAACTTTATTTTAAAGCCAATAGGAAATCAAATAGTCTTAATTACAGTGTTAATTTTTGTAAGATAATGTTGGCATTCAGTGATTTGAATTTAAAAAGTTGAGCTCGAGTTGTAGCTATTACTTTGAACCATTTTTAGAATATTAATTGTAGTAATTATTGACTGCAGGTTGTGGACTACTATCCCAACAGAGAATGAGAAGCAAACATATTGTGTCACATGTCATACACATGTCATGTAAATAATTATGTATATATGTTATATCTGTTCATTGTTATTCATGTTGTTTTGTATCTCATACAATGTCAAACCTTTATATGCCCAGTTGGGGCCAAAAGGTGTGTTTTACATTAAAGTTCAAAGTTCAAAGTTCAAAGTTCAAGTCAACCACGTTTAAACAAAACAAGCGTGTAAACATGACGGTTATCAAAACGTTCCGCAGATCAAAAGAACAACAGCCCCTTAACATAAATCATTGAATGACTGAATGAGTGAAATTTTGTGACACACATGCTCCTCCTCCCTCCCCCCCCCCCCTCACACACGTGCACAAGCACGCACACACACGCACACACGAACCAGCGAGCATGCAAGTGAACCCTGAATGGGAATGCGCAGACCAAGTTGTCACTCCGTAACAGTCTGCGCATGCGCACATACATTCTTTCACTCTGTTGGGGAAGCAGACGACAAGTTTTGGAGATATGCGGTGGGTTACACCACCAGTGACTGGCCCATTGGTGAGGGACAGTCTGTTCGGTTGTCATTCACAGGCCATCTTTACTCCGAGTGAGGACGGAAAGAAAACAACAAGTTATCACAGAACTATAACCTGGTCGCACTGTACAGCCAATTTTGTCTTGTGCACTCTTGTAACAAACACTGGAGCGATCACCTCCCAATTCCAATCAGGTCCTCGTCCAAACGAGGGAAGTGAGACAAAACTTCATCTTGCGGCTTGCCTTCGCCGCTCTCTGCCTGAATTTGGACGTCACTTACTGTGAAGGATAACAAGTTGGAGTAGGTAGCTGTATTCGGCAGCCTTGGTAAGTTTCATTTTATTCAGATGTAATTGATTGGAGTGATAATTTGGTGTTCTCCTGTCATTGTTATTGTTGTTGATGCCAGAGTGTGCCGTATATTCATCTTGGGGAAGGGTAAGGGAGAGGGGGTCGTAGGGATGGGCGTTACGGGGGAAGCTTTACCGGTCCACGGATGAATATGCACTCCATGTTCGGCCGTCGTTTGTAATTCTCCCACCTCTAGCCCTGCTACTACATGTACAAAGATCGCGATACTCGCTCATGCCCATGCAGTTACCACTTTCGTTTACCAATATGATGGAGTATGGAGATACTACTAGTAGTAGGTAGCAGATTGACCGAAATAACGGTCTGTATCTTGTCGTCGAGGATATTTTCCGCGGAGACTGCATCAGCCTCGGCATAACATCCCTACGGCGTGACGCATCATGCTCAGTTATGCGGGATCATCACCTTTGCTGTGATTTATCCATTCTTACGGTTGCTAGGGGTGAGTCACATAAACCAAGACTGAAGTTACAGCAGGAGCTTGCTGGTAGATCCATGGTATAATTAAGGAGTGTTTACTTTTAGTATGCGGGATTCCAACTACTTAAATGCTAATACCTGCTGATAACGCTTTCTAAATCCATTTGACTGCGCCCGCTAACTATCGCAGCGAAATTATTTCAAAGTACTCAAAGTCAACATCTATTTTGTGCATTTACTTAGTTATCTAAAAACTCTCAGTTTTGGAGTTGTAATGGGGTACGAAATTTGGAAGATAATGTGACCTGCACGATTTTTTGTTTTCTACTCCATTCAGGCTAATGAGTATTCGGACAAATTGCATAATATTTTACTTTCCAGAACATTATGTGATAAGCTCTAATTTTATTGATTAAGTATTCATTTCGTCATAACTATCATGCTTTTTTCAGAACTCAGTGTGGAGACTGGGGAACAAAATGCAGCTATAGAACTTCGAGTCCTCAAATTCTAATTGAATTTTCCCAGTTGCTGACAAGTACGATTGAACTACGAACATTCAAAACACCATGCATGACTTATCACACATAATATTACCACAGTATCCTTTGAAATGTATAGAGAGCAGCTATGCATGTCATCACCCCAAGAACCATTTACAGTCATGTACACCCTCTCAGAAGAAATAGACTCCACTGCGCTTGAACTCTGAACAAAGATTTGGGGTATACAGGTGCCAGACAGTACCTCCTCCGTGCACCGACTGATCCAGTGATTGGTGATGAATGGTTGATGTGAGGAGGTCATGCAGTCTGTACCTCATATGCAATACATCGATCCCGAGGCTGTAGGCTGGCAGGGTTTTGCATCGAACGAAAATCTTTTCACCAAGGACGTATACACACACGCACAAACACACACCTGCACATTACACAGAGGAAATCCAAGCATTGATAAAAGGTTGCCTATTTCACGCGTATCCTGAGTTGACTGGGTTCAAGCCTGAGCCTGTAGTTCGACAGGAAAGTGGGCGGGAACCAACGCACTTCTCATCCTCCACACAACGGAGGTTTTATACTGAAGAGGGATATGGAAAGTTGGGGAGTCTAATGTCCATGGGCTTAACATTCCCATCCAAAAACGTATACTAACATGATTTTAAAATGATTTCCTCGCACCCACAAGTGGATTTTTGTTTCATCTGTGTTTGACTATGTCTCTTCCGTTCATTGCAAACAATACTCCTATACAGGAGTATTATGAAATCTCGTTTCAAGACCAGAAAGGTAACCTCCCAGGGTCTGTGAAAACGAGGAGTAAACTCTTCAAACAAAACTCTCCAAACATTCTATTTGCTCTTCGGTTCCACTGGATTCTCAAGAACAAACTCAACGTACTTTGTTCCTGTTCCGGGACTTCCCCTTTTTGTGTTGTCATTGCAACATTGAAATATATTGCGTTATGTATCGCAAAATACAATTGTTGAGATAACTTAAATGAACTATTGTTACGAGAAGGAATTATTAAACGCGCTCTCCCTGTTGTGGATATAAATTCCAACGTGTCTACTCTTTGGTTTTCGTTATGTTGCCATGGATTCCTCAGCTCATTTTATGACTTCAGCCCCCTCCACCCCCCACCCCCGAAAGATAGAATAAAAGATGATAATAAAATTCACCAAAATTCATCAGATGGCGGTTGGGATGAGGTAATATTTACTGTACTTGAATTCCAACTTGACCACCAATCGGTTTGTATAGAAGAAAGTCCAACCAAGGAGGGTCCTCAAGATTACTATACCTCAAAGCCGGAGTGTCGCTCAAAATTTCTTTCGTTATATCGAAATTTCGATATAAAGGAACATTTTATGAACAATAAAGATACATATGGGGGATAAGGTTGCGGCCTGAATTTTTACTTCTTTCTAACCGGAAGTTTGTTATACTCGTGTTCGTTAGCGGGAGTGCACTGTACACTTAATCTGGTGTACACGTGAAGAAACGGGTTCCTGCATGTGAGAAATGCAAGTTTCACACAGAATTCTGGTTGTTAATTATTCTCATTGACCGTCATTTGCTACCTATGACTCTTGTGTACCTACCTCTATCATAAAGCCTCTAAAAATCCCCGTATAATCTCAGATTGTTTTTTTTTTTAACGATAAAGTTTATACATGTCGTAGCAATTTTAACAGCCTTTTATCTTGTTCAAGAGAAATTTACATCAGAGTAGTATACAGGGCGATTGTCATCAAACGCGGAAAATCCTTGGGGGAGCTAAGAAAGAAGATTGCTATTGTTGATCGTATTTTATTTGAATCAACGCCATCCACTCACTCGTATATAGAGCACAGAAAAATGTACTGAGCACATATGAAAAAAACCATGATAGAAATATTGATATGAACAGCATTATTTCCCGTCCTCGCCACATGCAGCAAACGGTACTCACGGTCTTGGGATTGCAACGAGAATCCGTAATTATTGTGATTTTCTTCGTTTGATTAACAAACAAGCAATATTACTTATCATTGTTAAATCGCATTTTTTTATATCTTCAGATGATAATAATCTCATTAGAGTCAGGTCTATATTATTAGAAGACATTTCATTTTCTTCTTCAAAATTTGAATTCTCGGTTCTTCGACTTTGCTCTCATTATTCTCACTGTTCTCATTGTCAAACATCTGCAGGTTGGACAGGATGGCCGCTATATAATTATATGCACAGGGTCTTTAACGTGGCTTTTTTCTCGGGAGAATTTTAGTGACCACTAAGGAAGGTTTGGCACCACTAAAGAAGGTTTGGCTGTAAGCCCTATTATGTACTGAAAGGAAGTACCCTGATGGTACACTAAAACTTTAAAAGTTTGGCAAGGGATGTCATCTTTTTTAACGGTCACTGGCGATGAAATACTTGAATCTTGTCAAGACTTAAGTATCTTTGTCATCTTTGGGAAGACGCCAAAAGAATTACAAAGCCAGAAGTGCAGTGTTTGTCCAAATTATTTCCCTCTTTTAGTTTTCAGATGTAGGGTCGAGAGAGTTGACATCTCTTTTATGGTATGAGTGGGTCTACTTGAGCGTGTGTCTCTTGATCTGGATTGTAATTATGATTGTGAAGAACATGATTGTAATAGTTAGGCCTATTGTAATACTGCTTTAAACAAAGAAAATTCATTGCAAGCTCCAATTTCCGATCCTATATTGTTGGTGAAACAGAACCGTTAAAGTTTGTTTGTTGCCAACCTAAAACGTGTTTTGTTTTTGTTTGCTGATATTTTTTCTCACGATTTTATAAAATTGTGATAGCAACCATAATCACGACGATTGTGTAGAGCAAATAAGCCAATGCTGTCACCTCAGCTTTCCCTTTTGATGGATAGTCCTATTATACGTATGATTGTAAGAATCATTTATATCGTATCATCTTTGTCGTCGATGATACTGTAAAAATGTGTACTATTTCCTCCTTTACAACGTTCACTTTGGGAATTCATAGCCACCACACTCAATCGACCCTACTATAGCTGCTAAAATGCACTTTCCATTGTTTTTTTCCTGAAAAGGAAAAGCATCCACACGCAAACCACTCAATATAAACAATACCAGGGTTAGGCCGGGAAATAATCAGGTTGTTAGCATCCATTCGTTCGCTGTACCGTTCCTAATAATACTGTAACAAAATGACAAGGTCGATTTAATACTTTCGTTTAGCTTCAGCTGTGGATTGGGATTTTCAAATGAAATAAGAAAAAAGATTCCTTACCACCTTACAACCAATACGATTACTTGCTCTATGCGCAGCTTGTGAGTTCTATTTTCCTTACACATACCCACACGCATCACCGAATTCAGAACTTTACATCAGCGTGGGAAACTTCATACCGGGTTTTGCTTGGGAAAATGATAATGAAATAACCTGAAATAGTGGCACTTCAGGGATTGACATTTTATGTCCATTGTTGTATTATAGTGCAGAAACATGCAGAAACTCTGTTAATAGTCTTAAAATGGTCCAAATTTGTCGACTTTTTTCCTCTTCATTTATTTCTCCTCGTCCTTCATTGACTTTTAGCAATGCCATACTTAAGATGTTCCTTCGCTTTTCTGGCTTCAAACCTGCATCCCTGTGTGTTCATTATCTATGATGGAGCGTCTGTCCAATCCTAAGTTCTCCCCTTTCACCCCGTCCGTCCCGTCTAGTTTTCTTTCGACGTGTTTTGTTCTTGGACCAGTCAATTGTCTCTAGATAATGTCCTGACCACAGCCTGTCTCTTCTATTGTTATTCTAATATCTGTCAGTCTTTTATTTCGTTAGTACCCTTGCTGAGATCCGTTCGTTTCATGTTACGACTTGTCATTAGCGAATGATATTACATGATATACGGAAGTCATCATTTCGATAGCCTTATGAGTTGCGTATAGAGAGGATTAAGGTTTATAGGCCTAGCTGACCAAAGGATATTGCAATCCAGCACCTCGCATTACTGTAACCATTGTGTGAGTTAAACTATTTATGTAAGTGAGTCATGCAAGCAAGCTGTGCTATGGAACTGGTAATGTTGCAATGGCGCATTGTTGTATATGTATTCCATCTCCATTGAATTCTTGCATACAGACAGACAGGTCATCGATTTACAATCATTCATCTGCCAAAACCTGATATGACGATATCTCCTCACAACTCTTCCATTGACCCGTACACAACAAATTCTCGAATTCAGGGACTAAGTAATTTTGAAAGAAATATAAAAGGAGAAACATTAATAACCTTCGCATCAAGGTAGTTATTGTAAAGTTGTGATTTAGCAGCTGTGATATTTTGAGGGGAACTACAACTACAAAAACAAACAAACAAACAAACAAAAAACTGTGATCAGCAACAACCAAACTTTGACACAAAAGGAAAAGAAATGCTATCATTATTTTACGGATAAACAAATCAGAATGACACAGTCTCCCTATCTAATTTACATGTTAATCAATGCTGATGTCACTGTTGAGGGGAAGGGTAAAAACTTCGAAATTTCAAATATCTGTTTCTTCTTCTCTGGAGCAACAAAATAAACTTTACAAACAGGGGGCAGTGTAAAGTGATGGTAAGTAGCTATCTAATGGTCATTAACGTCCTGCCTGTATTTTCAAATCAACTCAGTGCTATATAGGCCTACATATGATATGACATTCATGGCAAAATAAGCTTAAAGGGTGTGTACAGTTCTGGTCGGGGTGAGGATTTAGCTTTAAACGTTTTGTGAGATATTCAGAAACCACTCTATGAGATGTCACATAGCATGCAATTCTTAGGGGTATCAAAAGTTTATTTGATGAAAATCGATTTTGAAATGTCTGAGATATCCAAAAACAAGGTGAAACAAAGAGATCCTAATAAAGGTGGGGCATGTCGCCTTTTATTATTATCACTTTTGGGGATATCTCAGCCATTTGAAAACCAATTTTCATCAAATAAACGTTGAATCCTTCTTAAAATCACATGCTCTTTCATATTTATAAGAGGTTTCTCATTATCTCACCTAGGAATGTTCAAAACATGAATCCCCACCTCAACCACTACTATACAGTCCCTTTAAAGTTATTAAAATCCTGTTATGCAGCGATTGAAAGAAAACAGATTATCAGGTTGGTTCTTCGTCAGAATAGGTCTGTATCTCGAAAACACTGTCCTCTTCGACCCACATGTTGGACAAGATCAGAAACAGACTTTTGAAGTAAACATACACCTGCTACAGCCATGCACAGTCAAACCTGCCTTAGCGACCACCTGTCTATAGCGGTCACTGAAACATCTCCCAGAGGCAAGCCGTGTTAGAGACACACTGTCTATAGCGATCACCTGTCAATAGCGACCACTTTTTCGTCTCTTTTTTGGTGACCGCTGTAGACAGGTTGGACTGTAAGTGAGTCGAGGTCATACACGGGGGTGTTTCCTCAATTTAGTCAGCGCTGACAATTTCAGCAAAATCCTTGGTTTTGATTGACTGAGATGCTCTGGTCACTGACTGTTACCATGGCTATTGTCAGATACTGACAACTTGACAATATCAGCGCTGACTAACTTGATGAAACACCCCCTGGTGTTTACGATGGCAGCAGTCATTGTGTCTTTGCCGACACTAAAATCTCTTGTAAAGGGTTTACCCCGGAAGGAGAGCAAAGAAGGCAGAAAGATTTGTGTATCATGAAGGGAAAATTACAACAAATTTTAACCTGACACATTTCGCCTGCCCGTGGGTATAGTTGATGTGTGTATGACTTATCATTCTGACATACGCAGTTTGTATGCCTTATATAATTATAGAGGCAACATTTTTTTTTTCCAGATTATTTGTCAAATCAAATTCTTTGCTGCAGCATCTAGGGGCCTATCAATTTTTTTTTTTATTTCAATTTCAGTCTCAATTCATTTTTGTTTTTCTCACGAATAGCACAGAAAAAGATAAAAATTTGATACCAAATATATACGAAGCATAAACTAGATGAAAATTCACCGGAATGAACAACAGTCTGTTTCAGTATATAAGCACGTATTTAGACCATAAGACTGGGGGTACCGATGAAAACAACGAAAAAAAAAGTCAAACGAAAGCTACTGAATAAAACACAGGAAAGCCACATGATGCAACAAAATTGGGAAAACAGCGACTGAGATTATAATGATTCAAGTGCGTGTGAAGGTAGATTTGTGGCATAAATACTTAATTAAAGGCATTGTTTACCTTTTGCTGATGAAACAACCCAAAATACTTAATTCTGAAATGTGAGTTACGGATAGAAACAACCAGTGTTAAAGTGTTAAACGATATAGTCAATGTTAAGTATTGTTAAATAAACAAAGTTTGAACAATAGTTATAATGAAATTGTTACCAGACTAAACCGTCTACAGTAATGGTTTGGTTAGAAAAGAGTGATATCTCCTTCTATTCTAAGCTTTATTGCATTTTTTTTTTTATGTGGTAGGATGTTTTGTGATACAACTAACCTACACATATGCATCAAATGTGATAACTCGAACATTTTTAAAATCACCTCTTCCATTGGTAAACAGTACCTTTAAGGTGGACGGGGTAGTAAGAGATTTGTCGTAGATGTAAACAATACCAAAGACTTCTCTACTCATCTGCTCCTCAAATCATCGGACCCCTACAGAATTGATATTATATATGGGTATGCCGGACTTCAATGTTTGCAGCTCTCACCGTCTCTGCTCCAACATCATCTTACAGTCTTCGGTTACATTCCCATATCTTTTCCCGTTGTTTTCTATTGTGTCCCTTCCTGAAATCTCACTACGCACAATAGTTAGTAGTCTGGCTTTCAAACCCCTTCCCAGAGTATCAACGCCCTCTAACGACAAAGTAGCAGGCTTCAAAGGCAGCGACTTCGTCGACGAGAGGGCTCATTTTTCGTAAGTGATTAAAGTTGGCAAAGGGTTTTGAAACCAGACTAGTTCATTCGGGGGAAGAACATGGGAAAAACTTTAGGTACGAGGGGAAATAGAGGGAAGGGATCGTGGGTGATATTGTGACCTCATCTCTATGGCAATTGCCGTATATACACGCCCCGTGCAAATCCAGCACTTGCGTTTTGTATATCCTGGTGTTTCAGAACACTGGTGAAGATGGTTTTCGTGGTTTTTTACTGTAATTGATATGTGAGCCATCATGTGAGCCATCATGCCTTCTATTAACCAATTTGATCTTTTGAGACGGGAATTCGTGCATCAAGCAACTATCAGCTCATGGTAAGGCTATGATGTAGTGATGTTGTTATTAGCGATACACAGCTAATGAAGGTACAGTGTGTGGGAATAGTATCCCAGTCACGTCTTCATTGTGACGAATATGTTAGTGTGACACGCACTTTCATTGGCCTCACAGAGATAACATCATACCAGAGTAAGGATGCACTGTGGTATGACGTCATCTTCCCGATTTTCGAAACAGAGAATAATGGTCCTGCCCCCTCGCAATAGCATCGTAATTCCCGCAATATCGCTTTCATGTCTATAGTAAGAATAGCTTCTGGGCGGAAAATGTTAACTACTTTAAACCTATGTTTACGTTTAAAATTATGTATAATGTGCAACTTTACGCAAAGCGGTGTCTCTGCAAATGTTCGCATCATAATCTTCGCTTAGTTTTCGGTTGGTATATGACCTGGCAGTTGTCTGTAGTGACATTATAATTCGCAATGAGTATAGGGCCTATATAATTATATACAAATATTGTGGATCTCTCGCTTTTTACATTGTACATTGTATAAAGTGCTGAATTTAGAAATGACAAATTTGATATGCTTTTACGTGTGAATGCATGATACAGCATAACCATATAGAGGTCGAGTTTGCTCAGCCGATGTTCACTCATACTATATTCCATGGTGTGGCAAATACCAGTACGAACTGAAGTTATGTGAGACCAAATCTCTTTGTGTGAGGCTCATTGTGACGCAGTGTCAAAGGTCGAAGAGAATTAACTTTGCGACCAGGGATTCAACTTTGCAAATATATCTCTCCGAGCTGTTGATGGCTCTCTTGCATTTAAAAACTATATAACAGCAACCAACAGTAAACGATTATTAACAGCTAACAGCAGTTACGAAGACACAGAACGACGCCCTAAAGTTTGAATTCCATGCGGAATTTTCAATTTATGTATTTTTGTATCGTTTTATCTTTGTATTTGGTTTAATCCAGTGATACTCGCGAAGACATGTGCAGCCTTCAGCAAGTTAGGATTACTAGAATTAGTGTAAAGATTATTACTACATCAAACATCTAAACTATTATAAATAATGAAAACATTCAGACTTTGATATTAAAGGAAACAAGACGATAATAAAACATACGAAGCAGGCGATGGCACTATACAGAAATTGCAGTCTATTCTGAAAGACAATGCCGTTCATCAATATTGAGAACATACTTTGACATAATCAGAGGCCAAATACACCCAATAGCTTAATTTGCACGGAATGACATAAATTCGTGCTGTGATCACGGCAGCCTCTCAGTCTCACGTAAAGAAAAGAAACAGTAGATTCCCAGGTTCTTCAAGACACATTGTACTGCTATGTCTTAGCTGCATTTTTAAAGTAGTGAACCCAAGTATTGTGTGTGTCATCAATCCACACCTGTATCCACTCCACTCTAATATCAAACGATGCGCTTGATCACAGGTAAAACGAAAATATTCCATAATCAAGTCATTGGTTTCGTTTTGAAATTCAGATATAACTTTTCGACTTTTACTCAGTCCCGGCGTATTGTTGCAGAGGAATCTGAATTGAAGTATGAAATAATGATTCTGCCGAGTCTTTTCAGCGCTCCACAACTTCTCCACATTCATACTTGTCATTGATATGACTGTGTCAAAACAGAAATACAATAGATACTGCATACAAAGGCTTGGTAAAGCGGGCAACATATGAGTTAGTTTGTTTTGGATTGAAACAGTGTGGACGCATTATGTAAGCAGTCAATAAAATCAGGAAGAGAACCCAACCATGAACTTGAAATGACGTAGTAAGATATACTCTAAAACAATCTTTTAAGGATTGCAGATATAATTTCATTATACCAATGTATCGAAAAACGAAACTATTTGTTCTTTGTAGGTATGGCATGACATTATTGCTGCAATCCAAAATGATCACTTGAGCTTGAAACGTAATTTTATCGTATCCTTGCTATATAGGTCAACTGTCACATACAAGAAAATACTTTCTGTCTTGGATGTCAAGGTGTGATAAATGATCTTGAGGACTTCCTCGTAAAGACAATGGCTTGTTTTATACAGGGTAACCTTCCTTCCGTCTTCCTTTGGGTTTGAAAACATCTCCAGCTCGTGACTCGAAGTCCGTAATCTTACTCTTCCCGTCGGAACTGAATCACAAAGGGTATAAGAATGACGTACGGACAAGCGTTTTTAGTAATGACAAACAGATTTCACGCACGCTCAAAAAGCATCCGGGACACTTTGAAAGGTTTTTGTTCTGTGTATGTGCGTGTGTGTGTGTGTGTGTGTGCTCTATTTTTGTGTGTGTGGTATTTATTTGTTTGTTGTTGTTTTGTTACTTGGCCTAGAATGATTATTATCAGCAATATTTGATCCTCTGACAATTCGAGAGATATTGTTGCAGGAAAAAAAAAAAGTATTCATCCGGATACCTCCTGGAATCATTAATCGTAGATATTATCCACTCCCCTTCTCAATGGAAATACAGTCTCATGAGCAATATAATGTATAGGTGCCTTCAGATAAAGCATGAAAGGTTGTCTTCCCTTTATCCATCCATGTTATAATTTCGTTTGATACTTCTCTTCAGGACATGAGGTAGAAACAGCGACAGGGAATACCAAAGTCTCCCTTGCTACAAACGAGAAATGTACCTGAAGGAGTAAAGAGTGTTAATTGTCTGTCTGTTTGTTTTAAGCATCAGGTATTATAGGCCTATCTCGAATCACAGCAAACGGAGGCCAATATTGATGCAAGAATATCTTGGCTGAGAACAAGAAGGGCTTTATTACAATATTAGGGGTATTGGGTAATTGGTATCATGATATAGAGCTCGATCTTCTCTCCTTTTCAGCGCCTATTTTGAAGTATTTTAATTTGGATAAAGACTTAAAAGATAAAAACCACAACAGCGCTATATATCTTATCTAATATATGCTTCTCACATCTTAGAACGCGATAGCGCCTTTCTGGTTCTCAGCTGACGAAATCTTCGCAAAAATAAAATGATTTGATCTGATTTTAAATGACTTTTTCTGCCCTTCTTTTTATATGGGCCTATCAAGTACAACATAACAATTTTCCAAAAATAATCATACATTAGACAAAACACAGATATACAAACACGATGATAAATAAAAATGACAATGATAATGATAATAGGGTGACAGTTTGAATAATAATCATAGACCTAATAATCCATAATGATAACAATTTTTCAAAAGTAAAGATTTCTGCAGCGTATATTTCAACCATACTCTTTAGACAAAAAGTTGAAAGATTATATAATGATGATCATGATAATAATTATTGATTCAGTCCTTTCGCATAATCAAATCTTTCGCAGGACATGGTAGTCAATCCGTCCCATTTGAACAATTTGAGAGAAGTGCAGAAGATACAGTATTTATGATTGCAAATAGAGCGCTCCTATGATTCTGTTTTAATCTGACTTCGTTGTCGGTGTATTGTATGCTTTATAAGAGTTTCTCACCGTGGGAAAGAGGTAATGAAAATCGAAAAATGAAAAATATCTGACATGATATAGGAAATGGCTCCAGATAACCCGGGAGCGTTTCTTCCTGTTCAGTATCAAAATAGGTTTAAAGCCAGGTACATGTCACTTCTGAAACTCACACATAGGATACACACACACACACACACACACACATAATATAAATATAAATTAATTAATTAATGAATAAGTAATCAAATAATTAGATAAATAAATAAGTATATATGTATAAATATATATATATATATATATATATATATATATATTATATATTATATGAAATTTTGGGAAACAAGACGAATCTATATACTATAGTACAAATAATCCAAGTCAACAGCAATATGAACTTTCTCAGTTTACACTGATACATCCAATCTTATATATAGACAGCCGTCTCTTTCTTCTCATTACTCTCCTCTCCACGTTCCCTTATTTCTTTCTCCCAAATTCGTGCACATCGAATTCTCCACCATACACCTACCCAGTCTTCAGCGTGTGAATGAAGGATTCTTACTCAGTACAAATGGAAAAAAAAGAAAGAATAAAAGTCATTATGTTCTACAAGTTTGATGATTGATATTAGGATTCCCTTTTCACTCGATTTTGCCCTATAGATGTCATTATCTATCTATGTATTGAATTTGTTTCCCCCTTTCTTCTCTATACGACGCCAATTGTACATTGTATTTTGAGTTTGTTTACCTTAGTCGCTATCAAGCACTGCGTGTGGCTCATGTGGTTTTCCACCAGTTAAGTCACTCTGAAATTTTTGTTTTATTATTTTGTGTATCATTATCGTCTAAATACTATCTGGGCAATTCCACGGTAACTCGCGTTACAAATAATGGGTACATTTATGGGATAATGTGCCAATATCTTTGTAATTGGTAGGATCTACAAGTTACTTTTTTCATCATAGGTTAAGTAGACATACACCAACCAAATGAATCCAAAAAGAAAAATAAAGGACAAACATGTTGGGATTCTTGAATCATTTAACTTTGGTAACTCGCGTTACACAAAAAGGACATGGTCAATTCTATAAAGACCTCTTTTTGGAAAGTCTCCTCATACTAGACAATCTTGATAAAAGTTTTCCTACCTTGAATTGATAGTGGGTTAGGACTCATAAATTAACACTATCAAAGTTGAGCAACAATGACCTGGTAAAATGTAGGGAGCCTTTATGTCGGTAACTCGCGTTACGGTAACTCGCGTTACATTATGTCCACTAACACAGGGTGACACAAATTGATGACATTCCACTATTCTGATGGCACTGAATCTTGTGCTGAATATTTTGAGAGATGCTTAGTTTTGTAGATAGTAAAATGAATAAATGTTAAACAAACATTTTACTAATAAACCCAATTGATAGAGAAGAATGCGTTTAAGACTAATAAGAGTTTCACTCCTCATAGAGACCTTGAATATGTTTGAATATATACCCAGATGATTTAGGTGTATATCAAAGTACATTGTAATTTTTCAGAGTGTAAAGATGAAAAATGTTGAAAGTCTTTTTAAAACAAAACATAAAAGTATCAAACCCTATCTACAAGTTTACAAAAAAGCTTACAATCTTTCAAAAATTAAAATCCTATCTTTGTGAGGGGTGAAAACTAGTACATTTCTTTGCAACTGATTGACAAATAGACCAGTTCGTAATTCCACTTTGCGCATGAGCAGAAAAAGGTCATTTGTACCAACAGGCATTTTGGTTTTTAAATTCACTGAGATAAGCATCTGTGATGCGATGATTATTCATGTGATCCTTTTCTAAATGATGCTTGCCAGCACATCCACCTGACAGCAAGAATGGTATTTCGCTATATAAAAGGAGATAAGCTGTTACTGCATTCAATACAAAACAATGAAATGGATGGCTGCTAAATTATAAACTGATGGGAGTATTCTGATCCCCTGATCTAAATGCAAGTTCATTCTTTTTTTGAACACGAATTCCATAAATTGTTATATCGGGCAAGCTTATGCATTATGCCACTTTGAAAATGAGTGAAGTGCCGAACCAACTGAGAAAAAAGAGAAAGGTTATTTGTACCAATGTATACATGAGCTGAATTACGAACTGGCTTATTACCCTTCATCGACGTAAATAAGCACTTAATTGATCAGTGTTTTAGTAGTAGCCATGATAAAAAAGTCATGGGCGTACATACTCGAGCAGAATTCGAACCCACAACCTCCTTATCTCCCCAGACAGGCGTCATCTCCACTAGACCACCGAACTTCCGCCTAACTGGAAGCGTTGGTTCTAATCCTTATATCATGCAGCGGGTACTGCATATTTTATTATTCAAATTCATGAAATTCTTCCATTGAGACGTTTTCATTGCAACTGATTGACAAACTGCCCTACATCAGCGTAAATAAGCACTGAATTGATCAGTGTTTTAGTAGTAGCCATGATAAAAAATCATGGGCATACATACAATGTACTCGAGCAGGATTCGAACCAAAACCTCCTGATCTCCAGACAGGCGTCATCTTCACTAGATCACAGAATAAGGATTAGAACCAACACTTGCTGCTTTATAGCATTCTGTAATAAAAATTCTGTAATACTGATGCAGGAAATTCAGATGATAAATTTTATGCTCTCATTTACTGCTGGATGTACATGTACACATGCAAAGAAAGCCTGGCTAGACTCTTCAATGTGGCATGTGGTCAGTGGCCTTGATGCTAGTATTATACAATCACAGTTTGTTAGGCTGCCTTCCTTTGTTTCAGTCTAGCATAGTGTGTATAACACTGCGTTTGATTGTTTTTACCACAATCTAGCTCAATTAAGTGTTAAAATTTGCTTATGTTGGTGGAAACTTGTGTTTATAGTTGGTAACTCGCGTTACATGCCGGTAACTCGCGTTACATGGTAACTCGCGTTACACTCTTCATTGACATTTTTTAATGTGATGACAGTGTTTATTCAAGTCAACATCCTGTGTACAGTATCAGGGTATGATGAATTTAGAAAATTATGATTCCCAACAAATTACCTCCACTGCTTCCTTCAGAATGAAAAATATTTCTTGTTTCGGTAACTCGCGTTACATGGCTCAAGGGCTGAACTTTCATGTGGTGATTAAATTTTTTTTGAAGGTGGCATACAAATTTCCTCATGGGAGACTGAAGTAGAACCAATTTGCTTCTTTAAAATAAATTAATTGAAGTGCTAGCAGAATTGTTCTATTAAAAAAATGTATATTAAGTTAAGCATGCATTTTAGCAATTTGGATGACTGAAAAATTGTCATCAACATTTGTAGCTGTTTCTCGAGAAATATTTGACCGATTGATATAATTCTTTGAGTTTCTTTAACTTCAATATATGGGTAATACATAATGAGTAATTCTTTTGCAATATGATAAACTTGAAATTTTAGTGCCATGTCCACATTCCCATGGAATTGCCCATCTATTTATTTAGTCTCACTGGAGTATTTCGAAATGATGGTGAATAAAGAACTTTAAAGGAGACCAAAACCCAAAGAATAATGTGGATTTAGTGAAAGCAGCAACATTAGTACAGGGTGGTCCACAACTTGAAATTTTAGCATGTTGCAAGCTTAGAATCTGAGAATATTGCAGAAATTGAATATGCGCGGAGCGCACACGATGAGTACGTAGTACGCAATATTTTGCTGCTTATCTCTCTTTGTGCTGCTTACATTCAATGTTCTCTCTCATGTTTTGCACACAAATATCTAAAGTACCTGGTAGTTTGATGTTTCTTATGTTATGCACATGTTTTGCACATTTTTGAATACTTTTACTTTGAGCTTGTTGCAAATTCTTGAGGATGTTGCATAGCATGTTGCTGGCTTTTTAGGATGTTGCACAAGAAATTTAGCATGTTGCAGCGACATGCTAAAACCCCTCATGGACCACCCTGTTAGTAGATGTCAGTGAAAGTTTGAGAGAAATGGGAAAATCGATGCAAAAGTTATTGATCTTCAAAGCTTTGGTGTTGGAACCGCTTGATTAACTGCTTTCAGTTAATCAAGGGGGGAATGATTACTATGGGCTGAAATTTTGATGATGTAATAACGAGTATATGTTCAGGAGACTATGTAGTGTTCTTGTGTTCTCTATAGTGCGAATCGTTTTGTTCGCTAAAGTTTTGTGTTGTATAATTATATCAAAGTATGTACGATTGAATTGTTATTTCTGCTTGATATATTTTGCAGGTTTGGCCACCATTCGCCAGTCACGCTGTGTTTCCCGGCCCGTCGGCAAGGTGTCGTGTGATCCGGTCAATGACGATTCATAAATAGGTATTGTCTTAACTCCAGGAGAAGAACTGAAATGGCGTCGATGTTTGACCCTGCACTGCGATTCTACATCGCGGTGATTCTCGTCCTCCTCATTACGAAATCTACAGCACAGTGCCCAAACACGGTTTGTGACTGCTCATCATATATCACTCATGCAGAGATCACTTGTAGCCATAGAGATCTTACGTCAATCCCCCAGAATCTTCCCGCCAACACGCGAACACTCCGTCTCGAATACAACATGATTACGTCCATTGATGCCCACGATCTATCAGGCCTAATTTCCTTGAAACGACTTGTACTTTACAACAACATGATCTCCTTTATAGACCCCCAGGCATTTCAGTCACAAAGCAACCTTGAATACCTTCAGCTGCAAAACAACAAGATTAGTAGCTTGCATCCACAGACTTTTTGGGGACTCGGCAAACTGGAGGAACTAAATCTAGAGAACAATGAGTTGGTAACCCTGCAAAATGGAACATTCGATGATCTCGGAAAGTTAGTGGAGCTTACCCTCAACAGAAATCCTTTGGAAACCTTACCTGGAAAAGTCTTCGAAAATCTGGGGAATCTTCATACTCTTGACCTGTCCGAGACGAGTCTCGGAATGATACCTGATACACTCTTCGACGGGCTTCGAGATCTGCGCACTCTTAAACTTGACCATATTGGTCATTATGGCAATCTGTTTTCTAACAGTTCTAATTTATTCTCGAGCACTTTAAATTTGACCCACTTACAAGTCAGAAGAAATTCTCTTTCCTGCATTCCAACAAGTTTCAGCGTCCTAACGTCACTTGAAACTCTGAATCTGGCGCAGAATCCACTAACATGTAATGATTTCAGCGCGCTCAAACATTTTCCCGCTCTGATCACACTGAATCTTGATAGGACAAATGTCACCTCTCTCCAGTCGAGAATGTTCCAACATAACAATAACCTCCTGTATTTGTATGTTACTGAAACAACTCTATCCGTCATAGAGAATAACGCATTCGTAGGGCTCAACAGTTTAGACAGACTCTACCTGTACTCCAACAACCTGACAACGATACCACATAACGTATTTTCCCCCTTACCGTCAAGTGTAGACCTAGATATATCCGATAATCCTTTCCATTGTGACTGCAACTTGCGCTGGTTGAGAGAATGGCTCGTGAACACACACACTGGCGTAGTAGCTGACGAGTTCCAGCCCATGTGTGTCTTCCCTGATCTCCTCAATGATCACAAGATCGTCAACATCGAAGAATCAAATTTTGCCTGCGCGCCAGAGGTGAGAGAAGGAGTCTCGACTGAAGTCGAGTATGCCGTCTGGCAAGGCGATGATTTGAGGCTTGAATGCCCCATTACGGGTGATCCCAATCCAAGCCTCCACTGGCTTACTCCCGACCACACTGAGCTCCTCCCAGACACGAATGTGTCACCTTATTCCGTGTCAGCTGACAGCGTGTTGACGATTGTCCGCATTCAGATGGAAGACGCCGGGACGTACAGCTGCGAGGGGACAAACTTTGCTGGAGCAACATCCATCAGAAACATTGTAACCGTCCAGGAACCTGCAGATAACCAGACACCTGCTCACTCTGGTACCACCCAAAGCACAGGCACAACACAAACGGCCAGGAATGATGCCATAAAAGCTGTGCCAGGACCATCTGTCATCATCATCATTTGTGTTGTTTTTGGTCTTGTTCTCGTAGCTGTTTTCATCATTGTGTGTGTGTGCCGTCGAAGGTCCAGGCGAAGACCTAGAAGTGATGAGGTTGGTATGGTATTCAGAAACGAGCCTGTTGGAAATGGTCATAGGTCGTGCAATGAAGGGGGCTTTCAGCCTACATCATTTGCTCCTAATGACTGGTACATCGGCGCCGTTCATGGTCCCGTTCGTGATGTCCCGCTCCCTTCTGAGAAGCCACCGCCTTACAGCAGAGTGGAACTACCGCCCTGCGGTGAGGAGATCTACGACCATATTGAGGACAATCATTATTACGACATGCGAGGTCCAGCAGACTCCCCGGCCCTTAACCATACGTACATCGTTAACCTCCGACGCCAGGATTCTCAAGCCAGCTGCGGAGCACCCACAGGTTATGATCGCTTCCTTCCACACCAAGCTCATACGCCTTCACCAACCAATGATTACATAACATCCCCCCTGTCTCAAATGGCTGCACATTCAGGAGCACCTGGACCTTCGACGGTCATGGGGCCATCCTCGAAAGGTGAAGTGTGCAACGGGAACACCGTTTCAATTGATTCCGCCGAATCCCTCCCAGAGAAGAAGAAGCCCCTTCCGGAAACAGAGACTGTCAACCTGCAGATGAAGACAGACAAGGGTGATGCCATGTATGTCAATGCTAGGAGGTAAAGCAGCATAATACTAGACACTGTGTAATGTTACGGTTCTTCAGGGAAGTGAGAAGAAATGTGAATACTGCATATTAATGTCAAAATCAGGAAAGTGTATACAGCGTCGCCTCTGCTTCATGATTTGATGGTCTGAACATATTCAGACATGAGGAAAGTCTGAAGTCTCCGGTCTCTTGTCTTTGTTGATTTCATGCTTGTTTGTTTGTTTGTTTGTTTGTTTGTTTGTTTGTTTGTTTGTTTGTTTTTATCATTGTACAGTAATGACGATTAACTACCACGCCAAATGCCAGTAACATCAAACCAACTCAGTGCACAGAAAGCTACTTTTTGTGGTTTGTGAAGGTGTCATTTGTCTTCTCTCTGATACTACACGTTGCAGATCCTTGCTACCATAACGTCATGATCGCTGAAACATAATCCAGTGGCGGACCAGAGAGGGGGGGGGGGCCTCACCGGGGGGGGGGGGGGGCACCGGGCGCACGCCTCCTCTTTATTTTGGGGTTTAAACAAAAGAAATTCATTTTGCAAAGGCACCTCCCCTTTACGGAATCCCTGGATCCGCCCCTGTAATCATACCTGTGGTTCAATCTATAGTCTCTTTCTTCGTCCCATTGGTATACGATAAACAACAAAAGTAACCAAAAAATACGTTTGTACAGACGGTAGGAGCTTGTGTTCATCCTAACACTCTTGCACATGAGTGTGACCTTTAAAAAAATGTACATTTTACATGCATCATGGTTATTGATTACACATTATACCTGGACAATCATCAATGGGACGTAAAGCTAAAAACACAGCTAAAAGATGCGTCGTCAGTGGTAGCGCGCCCACTGACGACGCATCTTTTATTTGGGTTTATAGGGCCTACCATCTTCAAAATAAAATCTGCCATCGACTTGACAAAGCTCTATAGGCGAAATTCGTTGAAACAATGTCTTTCACGGAAGTTCCTCAATTACTACTGTTGTGAACCTATGTCTTATTTACGGGACTCTGAACAGATGTGTCAAAGATATACAATGGGTCATAATACATCTTGTCTCACGGTGAAACATTGTATATAGATCCGTATTCTGTTATGGATTTCTGTGTCCAGGTACCAAGCCTCCTTCATCTGACCTTTATGACTACACACTCTGTGATGCACTACAAAAGAGAGGTAGAGTGGTATGAACTGCGCATCTATAGAGGCTGATAAAACACAACCAATGAACGAAACTTAAATAACATCACGCCATAGAATAAATACACCGCATGTCATAAAGATAAGTAATGATTACGACTAGCTAATCGGTTTTTTTTTTTCTTATAAGGGAAATCTTAAAAGCGTTACGTGTTTGCCATTAGTCTCTGGTTTAAATCGTGTATTAATTATAGCGCGCAATTCAACTAATTAAGGGCGTGTGTAATAATGAATGTTTACACCTATACATCACATTTAGCAGACACGTTGTAATACACTAGCATTCTTCTTTGTGCTTTCAAAAGATGTACATGTATATCGTACATGTATTATGACTGAGTGCTACATGTTGTATATTTTGTTCCAGTCCCCTTGTATCACTATTTCTTTTGTCGCGGGATGTGTAATGGTGCACGATACTTGTGAATTTGTCTGTGTTCTCTGCGTTTGTTTTAAATGTAAATGATACGCTAGTGTACTACACTTGAATGTACATTGTGGTAATACAAGATACGCGATATGCATAAATTAGCAAACTACGTGATCGTTGTAAAATGTATAAAGTACTGAAAAGTACTAATATATTGCAGATCATGTCTGAATTTAACAGCATTAGTCTATGTCTTAAAATGTATAAGTTCTGTCAATATTGATCATACATGTATTACTATAGTGATACAACATCAGTGATGTCCGAGTATACATGTTAACGCGCGGTCTACCAGTGTAGCTGCATCTCTGTAGACATTGAGAAAAGATGAGTTGCCAGGTAACTCTCCGTACATTCTTTATGGCAACATAGAGGCGAACCTTCTTTTATTGTGTAATTATTTTCAGGTGTACTTGGTGTGATATATCTTTCACATCCGGTCTGATAGTGTATGATTTGTGTGATACCATTCAGATTATCGCATAACCGACAGAGGGTAAGGCACACTAGGCAATTGTGTTTCCTTTTATTTTAAAAAAAAGAGCCGCGTTGATTTTGTATGTAATTGCAACTGTTTATGTATTGCACCTTTTACTTTTGTTGGAAATAAAATCATATGAAGGTGCTACATGAGCAACAAACAAACAAAAAAGAAAATTGAACACAAAAAACGATCGCAGAATACGCATTACTCACACACACACAGAGGATGAGGGCTTGGGTGGTCATGATGGGTCTTACTGATGGAGGCTAACTCTTTTCTATATTTTTGAAGACAGTACATGAATTAAAAAAGAAAAAGTGATTTAAAATCACTCAGTGGCTCTGGAATTATACTCACTGGTGTTTAAGCGCCATCACCGTCCTGTTCTATGTCTTGATTATTGTATTGTATTGACTTTAGTGTTTTGCTTAAAGTGATTTTGTGTGCGTTCTTTGCTGTTCCTATTGTCTTTTTGTACATTACTAGTTCACGAGAAGTACTACTTCAGTATTACTATTAGTGTCTTATTCAAGAAAAACTATTGATTTGATATTAACCGCGGTGTTGATCACTTGCTCCTAATAAATAAAAAATGCCACTTTTGCACGAAGTTCTTGGTCTCCTTGATTGTAATTTGGAAAATTGTGAATCTGTCTAACCATGTTGCATGTGTGTGTGATTATATAATCATAATGAAATTATAGTGCAAAAACACACAGATAGAGTAGTTGTAGAGTAATTAAGATTTGCTGTAGAAGAAGAAAATCGTTGAATTTGAGAGTTTCAGTGAACAATAGTTTGGTCACAATACATGACAAATGGTATATGCACACAGAATTATAGAAAAAAGATTGAGAATTTTCTCGACAAATTTAATAAGCAACCACATTTGTTCTCACTGTATAAACGTAATTTTTCTTGAAGTATTCCAGCACAAATGAAATTTGATACATGTACAAATTTGCTTTCCTGTTTCATGTGAAACAAGGGAATTTAACTGACTTTGTGTGGTGGTCAATATAGAACTTCACCTTCTTCAGTAGAGCGGTGTACTGACATAATTATTGAAATCTGTCTCTTTTGTCTTGACGTATAGGAACGAACTTCAACTTAACCAGCACTTCAAAAACATTTTTCAATTCTTGGAATCCAATTTGCATACATAAGTTGTTAATATAATAGACCTATACGTCGGGCAACCTCGGGCAAGTGAGGTTGGCTTGCATAGATTCGATTTGCATAATGCCGAGGCCGCGGACTAAGGGGAGGGGGGGGGGGGGGGGACTGCTTGGCTGCATCACCACACTCAGTACTTTTCGATCAAATAAAAACCAACAACAAACAAACGGAAAATCAAGAAAATACACACACACTTTTTTGTGTGTTTTATGATATCATTTATTTGAGTTTCATCCGATATCATGCAGGTCCATGATGGCAATGAAATTAATATGAGCAACAGCAACAAAAAAAGCAGCTGTATTTTTTTTTTTTTTTTGAGCTGCTAAATCATTTTTCCAGCATACAGTACAATATATTATTTTGGGTTTTTTTTCACATCATACCATGTTCATATAAGAGAAATGACATTAAATTCTGCTTAACTTTCAGAAAAAAAAGTATCTTGATTAACCTAATCAAGCCAGTCCTTATATGCCTTATTACACACCAAAAAAAAAAAAAAAAAATGTGCTGCTAAATCACCTTTTTTAAAAACATACATGTATTTACCTTTTTCTTTTTTTGCAGAACACACGCTATATACAAAAATATCAAATGAAGCATTACTCTTAGAAAAAAAACACTATCTTGATCAACTTGATGAAATTAATCAATATCCGCTCAACTCCCTTACACTCTCTTGAGAATACAGCATTTCCCAAAACATGCCATAAACTGAAAAAAAGGGCTTCTTAAAGGGCTTCTTAAAGAACAAAATCGTGACCCAAGCATTATGATACGGACTGAGTGAATCGTACTGCAATATTACAATGTACATGTAGTACAATTAACACTCAGCATGCTCAGTCAAGATTGAGGAAAATTGGAAAGTTTGTTCAGAAGTTAAAAGTTTCACTTCCGTCACTGCGGGACAATGATAGCAAAGAAAATATAAACAGAATTCAATAGATCCCATTTTTAATGAAAAGTGCACAATACCCTCGACTTCTTACGGGCACATATAAGGGTAATAATTCATTGTTCTCCCTACTTTCTGAAAGAGGTATAAGAGTCAAGCCCTCTTGAAGTTTCTAGAAATATCAAAATACACTGTATGATAAGTTCTGTTGTCCTGTAATGACGTCGTAAACTGTGATATAGTCGCCGGTGATCCTCTCATCCAGAAATGGCAGCACTGAAACTTACAAAATTCATAACTTTAGAATCAATAATATGTGTCCGATTTTCCTCAAACTCTTACTAATTTTTTTTTTTTTACTAATGTTGCTGCATTCACTCAATCAACATGAATATTTACGTGAGCTTGTCCTTTAATTCCCACCAAAAAGAAGCAGAGTCCTGATACTTATTCACTTCCATCCAAATAATACCAAAATAAATAATTATTTAATTTGAAATTACTGTACAACGTGATTTCCGCACTGCTTGGAAAGAGAAATGAACAATGGTGACATTTGTGACACAAATTTCTTGTTTTCAATGTAACAAATGGAGTTGAAATCATACAGTTGATACCAAACAGTTAAAAAGATGAAAGATGGAAGTATACTCACATCTAAAAACGTGTCCTTACACCAATTCTCCATGACTATCCTTCCTACCAATGTAGTATACCTTTACAACTTTCAAAAATTCCAAACACCTCCCAATTTCCCTCTTGTACACACAAGGGTCTAGCCCAAATATAGAACAACCTGTCTCCTTCCCCCCATTCCCTCGTTGATTTGACCCAACCAATCACGAGCACTACCCCCCCCCCACACACACACACACACCAAAAACGTTTCCTTTTCTACCCAATCAAACCAGGGAGGTGATTCTCACCTCCCTGATCAAACCATAATCGAGCTTCACACCATTGTCAAAATGGATTCAAACAAGCCCATCACTGTGTAGCAGCTCCATAACATGCATGTGTGACCAAAATGGTTTCGTCTATCCATGGAGCATGGTCTACAATATGAACAGCATTGTCAGAAATTGACCCCAATAGTCTGATGTTTTCACCAAATTAATTCTAGCATGAAGTTGTTTCGTAAGCCTACTTCTTCAAAATCAACATCTTCTTCTCCTTCTTCTTCTTCTTCTTCTTTACGGTAGCACGCCCTCTACGTTGCGCCTGTCATCCATATTACTTTTTCCCCCTTCCACAGGGTTCCTTTATCAAATAATATCATACACACAAATATATACAAAAAGAGATATGTATGTACATGCAGATTTAACACATGATATTCTTGGCCACTCTAAATACAATAAGAACAGCAAACAGTTACAAAAATCAATTATAAATTGCAAATTCTTTTCAAAGTGTCAGAAAATTACCTGACAATTAATTTCATAAGAAAACACAATCAGAAACATTTAGTAAAATGTAACCACTTTTTCATAAATTTCTTTTCTTTCAGATTTGTTTTACATAAATACTTTTCCATATCATAATAACTTTTTATCGCTGACATGATTTGTTCAAAAACTGGCAAACAATTTTTGCATTTGGCTGTAAAAATTTCTTTCCTTACTATAATCATAATGCAATTGAGGGCACTGTTATTACGTCCATAAAAACCAAATAATTTATTTTGATTTGTAAGCTTAATATGATTAGCATTACGGGACAGCCAAAGCTCAAGTTTTGACCATATTTCGTTTGAATATATACAAGAACAAAATATATGCATAATTGTTTCTTCGCTGTTATTACAAAAAATACGTAAGTTATCTGTTACTAATTTAAATCTCAATAAAGCGTCTTTCATATAAAGAATTCTATTTAGCATCTTGAACTGAAACCATCTCATGTTTACATCGACAGTTGAATAAAAGGGAATTTGGTAATAAAAACTCCAAATGATATTGTCAAAATCAATAAAAACTCCAAATGATATTGTCAAAATCAAACTCCTGTTTCCATTTTATAAGACTTTTACATTCCTTTGTCTTATGTTTCAAGAAAGCCTGGTAGATATGTGCACAACCTTTTTTCACTTTCAGTGCAATGTTTCAGGGATAATACATGTAGGTTCCATAATCTTAGGTATGACATTTTTATTATAACCAAATCGAATAGCATTACACAAATCGTAATATTGAAGAAAGTTTACTTGTACATTGTATTTACGTTGAAAATCAAAATATGAAAGAAATTTTCCATCTGTTTCTAGAACATCGTTAACAAAACGTACCCCCTTAGCACACCCTGACTTACAATAAATTACATTATTATTAACTTGTATTCTAGGATTGTTCCAAAGGGGTTGACATGCGATATTATCTACAATGGACTGAGTTAGATCTGGAAAGGCTAATAATACCTCTTTCCAAAATGGGTTGCGCATTGAAATAGCTAATTCTTTGTGTAATGTTCAGCCCCCATGAATAAGTGGAGAGATGTGTATGATGGAGGCAAGAATGATTGGAACATATGTAAAGTGAGATTTTCGTTACTTGGATAACAAAAGAATCTTCTTATCCATGATATTCTGAGTGATTTAGAATGCATAAAAATATCTGTCATTTTAACCCCACCATCACTGTATAATTGGCACATTTGTTTCCTACTTATTTTATCAGGTTTATCGTGCCATATAAATTTATTAAAAGATCGGTTAACATCATTCATTATTTCTAATTTTGGTTCTGGAAGAGATAAAAGCAAATAATTCAGTTTGGGTATCAATAAAGATTTTACTATCGTTACTCTCTCTAAGGGAGTCAATGTTCTTTTCAGCCATATCGCTATCTGACGTTTTATCTCTTCAACCTTTTCTTGATAATTGTGATTAACCATTTCAGATAATTTAACTGAAAAGTCAATGCCCGGGTACCTGAAATATCCTTCAGATATCCAGTTTAATTTGTACTCGTGTAAAATCTCTTTTTTGAAAGTTCTGTTCTTCCCAATCCATATTACTTGAGTTTTAGTTACGTTAATTTTGAGGTTGGACATATTTGCAAATTCATTAAGTATTGTAAGAGCACTTTGTAAATCCTGGGTTGAACCGTTGAGTGTCAAAAGGGTATCATCTGCATATTGCAAAAGTTTAAGCGATTTCCCTTTCATATGCAATCCAACTAAAGAATCCGAGTGTCGTATTAGGATACCAAGTATTTCACTGACTAACAAAAAGAGGTAGGGGGACAAAGGATCTCCCTGGCGACACCCTCGTCTTATTTCAAATCTATCTGTACAGTATCCGTTAACTAATACACAAGAGGATGCATTTGCATAAAATAACTTGATCCATTTCTTTACAGATGGACCGAAGTGAACAAAATCCAGGACCTTGAATAGAAAAGTATGCGATACGGAATCGAAAGCTTTTTCGAAATCGACAACAAGAAGCATGCCTGCTATATCATTCAATTCAGTATAAAGTAGCGTATTATAATAGACGTATATTTTCGCCAATGAAGCGACCACTCAAAGATCCTGTTTGATTTTCATGTATTAAAAAAGACAAAACGCCCTTGAGTCTATTTGCAATACAACCGGATGCCAATTTGTAAACTATATTCAATAAAGACTAGTGATCGGGCGCCAATTTCTTAACAAAATAACGTCTAGGTTTATTTCCTTTAGGAATCAAGGTTATTATTCCCATTTTTTGTGAGTTTGACAATTGTCCTGAGAAATACGCATAATTCAGTGATCTTACCAGAAAGTATTTAAGATCTTCCCAAAAGTAACGATAAAATTCTACAGTAAAACCATCCTGTCCGGGAGATTTATTATTTTTCATAAGTTTTAAAGTGGAATAGACCTCATCAACACTAAGTGGACCTTCCAATAATCCATATTACTATAGTCATATTCATGGTCTTTGGATATATTGACAATCTGCTGTTATCAATGCTTGCATTATCACCGTCATCACAATCACAGATTATGATAACGATGGTGATGATGATGATGATGATGAAATGATGACAATGTCCCAATTACGTTTCAATCATTGCCATTGCGGGTTTTTTTTTCAGCAATATGGGCCTAGGCCCACTACAGTATGTTGATTCATTAAAATCTGGAAGTAGGGTGCCTGTTTTCAAGATTTCAGTACAAATCAATACAATAAAGAAAAGAATGAACTTGTATGAAGTAGGCATCTATGTGGTAAAAGTCAAAAGTTAGCCGGGCCACTGGATAAGCCCGACTGGGCTTGGCATTATTTTCTTGTACTTCCTCATATTTCAAATATTTCATCCTATTCTCTTCATTCTTCCGTACCATCCCCATGTCGTTTAAGTCTGGACCCCTAGATCACTCCATGGAGTGGCTAGTGACCCCCCCCCCCCCCCCCCGACTCCCCTTTGACGCCTTCCATCCGAAACCTTTAAAGGGGAAATCCAGTCCAAATATAAATTAGGGCGTGTTAGTTTGATAAGTAGTAAAATACTATACGAGTTCAACAGCAAAATTTTTATTGAAATCGAAGAAAGTTATTCTCTTCCCAACTCCGCATCGAAAACTTTCCACATTTTGAAGTTTCACTATTATTTTTTTTTTGCAGGAAACAGTTCTTGAACAGTCAAATGTGAATATGCAAATGGGAAAGTGAGCATGTCATCATATATTATGTCATCCCCTCACAACTTGCCATGTAGTTTGACTTGCCATTGTAGTTTGTTATACATAAAATTTTGAAATTTCCCATTTTTTCATTCAAACGCATAGTATTATGCCCGAGGCTCAAATCCTGGATATCTAACTGATCGTTGAAGGTATTCAAGCAGGAATAACGCCATGTTTCAGACTTCAATGACCGAAACTGTAAACATTGAATTTTTTTTTTTTTTTTTTTTTTTTTTGTACACGACCAATGGAAAATTGTGAGGGTATGCCTTGGTTAGCTCACTGATTTGCATATTCATATCCACTGTACAAAAACTGTATGTTTTCCAGAAATTAGTAAAATTTCAAAACGTCATTTTTTTTTTCGTAAACTCGAAAGATTTTACTTTCTTTTTATCAGATATATTTATATTTGGACCAGATTTTGAACCATTGCTTTTGACATGAAAGATTTGAAATCGAGGCAATTTGCTGTCCCGATGTCAAAATGAGAATTTAGTGTCTGCCCACATGACTTTGCATAGTTGTATATAGGCTGCATCATGCAATTCACGCCGTGTTCAAGTTGACGTATAGGCCTAGTCAAGTAAATTCAAATGCACACTAGTGGGGTAGGCTCCAACTTGAAATATAAGGTTTTTTATGTTAATGTCTTACAAAGAACACCCCATAATTATCTTCTTACTGGGCCGATTTGGATTAAATCTCTACCACTTTGTTTCTGAGTTAGATTAATAGACCCATCTCACAGTCTGACCACTGCATATCTCGTGTCCTCAAGTTGAGTTTGAATTCATATTGCACCTAGGGCCTATGTTTGTTTGTTTGTTTTTCTTGTGTGTTTGCTTTTGTGTGTTTTGTGTGTTTTGTGTGTGTGTGTGTGTGTGTGTGCGTGCGTGCGTGCGTGTGTGTGTGTGTGTGTGTGTGTGTGTGTTTGTTTGTTTGTTTGTTTGTTTGTTTGTTTGTTTGTTTGTTTGTTTCAAAAGGTTACGGTATGACGAAGGCCGGCTGTGTCCGAGGCTGTGCTAATCGTGCAATCATCACGGTTGTTAATTTCGAGTCTGCATTCAAGACTATCAAGACGAATCAATCAGGTGACTGCAACACGCTGGGGAAACCTACGACTTCAACAATAATGGCAACAACAAGAACAAGCTTTCCTACTGTATGTCACATGATACGCCGCCTGCACTAAATGAAAGCTAGCGAGATAACGAAGTGAATGATGCAGCAAAACACTACTAAACCGGTCATTTCTCTCGTGAATTGATTCAGTCTGTAGCATGAATTGTGACAACGAACACTCACCTTGTAAATTTCAGAAACTCTGTCAGAGTAAGTATGGAATCGCAATTATTAGTGATATTTTGCATGTGTGTTCTAGAAGTAGAACTGAATGGGGATGTGGCTGGGCATTGCACTGTGTGGTGGTGACTACACTACTACGGCCCACGGGCTGTAAAGTGCATGTTTGTACAGCTCGTGCACTGTAAAATAGATCTATAATGAATGGTAACGCCGGTAATCACAATGTCACGGCGTGTGCTCGGGCTAGGTTCTGAGTAAATTTAGTACCTAGAATAAACTAGATCTACTTGCTTGCTGCTGTGGTGCCTACTTCTTCAAGATGGAACAATCTCCCCCCCAGCAGCTGTCCATGCAACGTCAATTTTAATAAACAGCTTCAAAACAGAATTAAGACCATCAATGGGTTACTAAGGGCGAATAGCCCCCCTCACCTTAGCCGCACTAAATTTACATTGGTACACTACCAAGACGGCGCTTCAGTAAGTTCAGTTCTTTCTACAACTTACGACTCGACTCAGTAAACTACCACTACAAATACAAGTACATTTGTAGGCCTAAACTTTAAAGATAATAGATTCTATAAAGTTTTGGTACCTCAAAAGTTTCCTTGAGTTTCCTTGTCTTAGTTTGTGTTTCAGGTTAAAGTACCTTTCATATGTGAGACTAATACTCGCCCCAAAGTGCTCTCATGTCTTAGTAATCATGCAATAATGGTTTCGTACCAGAGCAGAGCGGGCTCTGAAAAAGTCGAACGAGCCGTTGGTTTGACTCGACGTGGTACCGCGACAATCAATGACAATATACACATATTGTACGAAACCAGGCATTATGCATGATTACTAAGACATGAGAGCACTTTGGGGCGAGTAAGTCTCACAGTGTTAGTTATATGAAAGGTACTTTAACCTGAAACACAAACTAAGACAAGGAAACTCAGGGAAACTTTTGAGGTACCGGTACCAAAACTTTATATTATCTTTAACTTTATTAGCTAAACATACTGACTGGTAATGACTGTCTTAAATTACTGGTATATTATCATTACGAGTAGGAGAGGTCTATAAGCTGACTATCACAGCAGGCCCTGTTGCTGTAAATTACATGAGTGTCATGGCTTCTATGTCTGGTCGGGATCGCTGTATATACTGTACATTGTACATAAAGAAAGTACGAGTACGGCCACGAGTAGGCTATTTTTACATGTTGTAGTCATAGATCTGTAAACTTAGTTACTTGCTTATTACTAATTGATACAAGGTAAACTTTATGTTACACAGAATAATATGTCTGTCTGACTCTGGAGGAGTCTTAAATTTAAGTTACATTTTTTTGGGGACACTATTTTTTTATCATTATTATTATTATTTTTTTTTTGCTTTTACAGCTCTCCTAGAGCTGTATAGGAGGGGATTCTGTGAAGTCAGACCCAGTCTCCACCGAACATCCCCATCGACAAGATTTGTTAGACCAATCTTTTGGTCAATTTGCTTAGTTGTAGGAGGATTGGCATATTAGTGAATTCTGAAGTAGGCCCCACCACTGTTTGTCTGTTTACCTAGCGAACTTGTTAAGTTTTCTAGAACATACCAATTCACTAGATTGTTTACATCCACTCTCTGTAACTTACAAGCAGAGCATGAATTTTGTTTCTTTCCAGAGGACTTCAAGGGACTTCACGTTTCATGTTTGAGAGCAGTGCAGGATGTTGTTATTGATCGGATTGAGACATTTAATACAGTACACTCTAGTCTCTCTATATCGCATCAAACTTTGGTCTACAAGATAATACATGTAGTTTAATACTTTGAGTGTAGTCCGTACCCCTTTTTGCTCCACTGTATACTTAAAAATGTATATTACTGATATCTACTGTTTTACATAGTCTAGGTCTAGATTCTAGATGAAGTCAAACTTTAACAGAAATAGTCAAACAGGATATTTTTCTCACCGGATCATGTGCCCTCCTCTCAAGTAGCTGCATTCCTTAATCAAACTCCAAAGTGTGCACTTAACAACATTAACATTAATTTCCATGCTAAACCCTATCCCATGCTATAGAAATTTCAGATACAGTAATGGTCCTCATTAGAGAAGTGGTGTTTGTATTATGCCTTAGGAAGTTCCATGCTTTGAATGGCATGTATTGTTAGCACAGATAATGTGTTGACTCTGGTAATTATTGCAGTTTATAACAATCTTACAATGTACAATTGTACATCAATTCCCACTTCTTCACCTACATACACTTGTACATGTAATGTGTAGATCTATGTCGTGTATAAGATATCCTGCCATTTTGTCAGATTTCTTTTTTTTTTAATCATCTTTTGTTTTGTTTTGTTTTGTTTTGTTTTTGTTTCCCATGATACAGCTTTTATAGGTGATTATAAAGCTAGACCCTAGAGTGACAAGCTTCAGCACCAAGCACCATGGAGAAGCTTACAACATGCTTGTTGACTTTTTGGCTGGTTAACCTATCTTTGGGAAGCAGCATTGAGCTGAGCACTCAGTCTCTTACACTAGAGTGTGGCAAGAATGGATCATTCACCATTACTCCACTCCGTACACTCAACGAATCAGTGACCATCAATCTCTTTACTGATCAACCTGATATTGTTCACATTCCTGATGAGGTATGTTGGCATGATTTTGTACATCGAAGATGTCACTAAAATTTGTTTTGTCTATTGATGTTTCCATGCTGCAAAAAAGGAAAAGGTGATTGTTGTATATCGTCTAATTACATTTCAAAGGGATGATATAGTTTTGGTTGAGATGAGGATTCAGGTTTAACTTTTTGCAAAATGATTACGAACCACTAATAAGTCCTATATGAGATATGAAAGAGCATGCAATTCTAAGAGGTATAAAAGTTTACATGATGAAAATCATTGTTGAAATGGCTGAGAAATGACAAAGATGATGATGATTAATGATGATACAGCATTTACATAGCGCCATTTATCTGTGGAGACATTCAAAAGTGCACAGCGCCCATAAATATGTCACACTTCATTCACAAAGTTGCTGGAAAAGATAAGTCTTCAGTTCAGACTTGAAGGTATTGAGGCTATTCAGGCTGAGATATCCAAAAGCAAAGCATAATGAAGTGGTCTTAAAAGAAGGTTCCCACTTTTCATTAGGACCTCTTTGTTTTGAGCTGTCTCAGCCATTTCAAAACTGATTTCCATCAAACAACTTTCAGTTTCTCGTAGAATTGTATGCTCTCTATTGTGTCATATAAATGGTTTGTAATTGCTTTGCAAGAACTTCAAACGTGAATCCCCATCTCAACCGAGACTGTACCTTCCCTTTAAAACCATGATTATGAAATACTGTAGAAGAAACTTTCTCTTGATATATTTAGTTGAGAGAAAACAGACGTCATGTTGAAAGTGAATGATTTGAAAGCATAATTAGAAGAAGAGATGGGTATGGCCTTCCAGGAAAATTGAGACAATTGCCAAGTCCTAATGTGTGAAAATATTACTTAGTGTGAAAACAATAAGTGTACCCACCCCCTTTGATGGTGCTAAATCTTGCTGCAACCACTGGGTATCCTGTACTCTGGTAGGTTGGAAATGTGTCTTCAAAATCTAGGTCAAAGTAACAATTGTATACTATGAGTTAATTGATGCCTCTTACCCTCTTGGCAAATTGAGGCACAGCTGGAAATGTATGGCAAGGTTCATGTCACATGAGATAATTTTATTTGTTTTAATGCAAGGTACACAACTTTACAAGTGCTTACCTTACTATGCACAGCCCTGTCACTGTACAGAAGTCATGACAGGGTCACTGTGTCTTTTCTGACTAGTGCTTACCCAAAATACTGGCATCTTGCTTTTGTGTGCAACAGCTCGGTACAGTGTTCATGTGATCGTGTACATGCATAGAAAATTGTACGTCCAGATTCTGATTTGTTATCACTTTCTTTACAAAATGTAGCCACAATCAAGGGCAATTAAGTTTGAAAACTATTCAAAATGAAAGCATGGGAAAGGCTTATTATGGGAAATATTGCCCTTTATTCACTTACTTACAAAGTGTACTCTTTTTGACACTCCACATGTGTCAATGTGAATTATACATGTATCATTCTTTGAGACTTTTCTCTAATAAGTATGTAATGTATGATACCATGCAGGTTATTTTAAAGGAAAACAGCTCTAAGCCAGTGACTGTGGACTTGGCCAGTGAAAGTGTGGGTTTGTGTCACATCTTGATGAACACAACATCTACAGAGCTGGGAAAGTGAGTCTTTGAGAGTTTGACTTATACTTATAATAAGAATTGAAAGAGAGCAATTTTGTCTTGAAGCAGAAAAGAAATCCCTCAAATGCCATATTTGTGAACTTTGTCAAAATTCCACCAGTTTCCTCTCTTTCATTTTACTCTTTCATTTGACTGGAATCAAAATTGTGATGTAGGTTGTGTAGATGTATGTATGTAATTCCTCTGTTGTTTTGGCAATCTTGCCTACACCCTGAAGCATTTATACTACTGGTCAATGAAAATTACCCATTAATAATAATAATAATAATAATTGACAGTGCTTATATAGCGCATAACACATAATGATAATGTCCCTATGCACTCAAAAAATGAAAAGATTGTAACAAGAACATATAATTCCAATTACAGTGATGGTACATTAGCCTGTAAGCAGTGATGTGTGTAGAATTGTAATAATACTGATACCTAACTTTTCAATTCATCAACTTTTTGACTTGTAAGCTTGTCAGCAAAACCAGTATAGGCTCTGCAAAATGTGTAGGTCCTCTAGTACACTGTAGCTTGTACTTTCTCTCTTTGATTTCAAATATGTCTGGTTGTCACAATTGTGAAAACATACATGCAAGACATCAAGAAAAGTGACTGTGTAGTAGTTGGAAACAAATTTCCAAAGTATTTTGACAAGTTGCCAATAGAGAGTCGCCCAAGGATGATCAGCAGATTTGCCCAAACATTGTCCAGGTTTCTCTATGATATCTGGTTTGTGTGCTGTTTATTTCCACCCAGCTTGACCGACAAATATGTGGAGGTGAGCATTGTCCACAGCAGTGCATTGTCCATCATCATTATCGTGGTTGGCTGGATCTACTTTGTGGCCTGGTCAATCTCCTTCTACCCTCAGGTCATTCTAAACTTCACAAGAAAGAGGTGAGATACACACCCTACAAGATAAGACATACAGGTCTAGGGCTGCGTTTATCTAACTTGAGAGAGAGAATCACGTTTCCAAACGCATTTGCAATGGTGTTTGTAAACGTGGTTTGAAACGCGATTCTCGAGGAGCCGCGTTTATCTAACCATCATACAATCGCGATTCCAGTGGTGTCACTGCACAGCTGCTTTGCGCCGTCTGACCCGGGAAGTAAAGGTCAACTTCATACCACCAAACCTGCCTCATCAGTCACACACAAATAATGGGCAGAGAGCACAACCGGAAACAGCTGGGATTTGACCTTGAGATATAAACGCGTTTCAAAACGGCATTGCGTTTATCTACTCACAGAACAGTGATCGTGGTCTCAAACGCGTTTCAAAACGGCATTCCTAAACGCATTTGAAAACACGATTGCATTTATCTAACCCCTGAAAATGCTTCAAACGCGTTTAGGATCGTGATTCTGCCTCAGAAAATTTTTAGATAAATGCAGCCTAGGTTAGTCACAAGTCCTCCCCTGGCAACCTGTTGTAGGCACATAGAATCACCAAAATCTTTGTGTCATGTAATGTGATTTTCTGTTTGTATTCTGTGTTGAAATGCCAAAATATATAATAAGTATTGTGCATGTCAGGAGTTGAATTGTGCCGACTCTCCAGTTTTGTAACGACTGTTGAGATGAAGGTATTTAAATGTAATTAATGTTAAACTACTGTGTACGCCCAATATTTTGCAAGGTTTTTATTTTTGCAAATTTTGCAAGTCAGGTGCTATTCGCACAATTAAAGACACATGCAAATATTGACTCTGATCCTGATATGAATTTGACGTACACATGTGCATTTCTCTGTTCAGTACAGTACTCCACGATTGTGAATTTAACCTCTCGCAAAATCGTCAGGAAGTCCTGATTTGCAAAAATTTAGACTCGCTAAATATATGGCATATTATACAGTAGTTCTTCACCCTCACTTTACTTCAGTATCATTTGAATGCTGAATGTGCAGTGACTTCACTAGCCCTTCATGACTGGTGTTTATTAACCTGTTCCATAATCAGTACTGAAATCCCCACACACATACATTGCTGTAATACACATTCCACCAGGTTTCTGTAAGGAACGGATTAAGTTCCCAGTTTCCATGACTGAGACCATCTCACCGACATGTAATCACTTGTTGTGTGACAGTGTGCTGTGATTTGTTGCTTGCAATATTATTAAAGGACAAGTTCACCTTCATAGACATGTGGGTTGACTGAATGCAGCAATATTAGTAGAACACATCAGTGAGAGTTTGAGCAAAGTCGGACAATCCGTTAAAAAGTTATGAATTTTTGAAGTTTCTGCTCAGTCACGGCTGGATGAAAAGACTACTATAGCTTGTGATGTCACATGAGTACAACGATATAAAGAAAGAATAAAGAAAATTTAACATATATTTCCATTCTTCTCGCATAACAAAAGAACACTTGACTTTTCTCTTTCAGAAGGCAGGGGGAATAATATTACCCTTAACATATGTCAGTAGCAAGTCGAAGAAATGTGCACTTTATTCAAAAAGTAAAGTTTGTGAAATTCTCTTTTTATTTTCCTTATATAGTTGTACGCATGTGACATCATACACTGTAGTAGTCTTCTCTTCCAGCAGTGACCTGGCAGATACTTAAAATATTCATAACTTTTGAACAGATTGTCCAATTTTCCTCAAACTTTCACTGATGTGTTCTACTAATATTGCTGCATTCTCTCAATCCTTATGTATATGAAGGTGGACTTGTCCTTTAACTAGAAATCATCTACAAATCTGCCACAGAACCCTTCCCCTACCCTCAGCCCCCATTGATGGCATACCAGTAGGGGCTATTTCACACACCTCTCATCCAAGGTCAGTACTCGAGACACAAAAATGTGCCACCCCCATACTGTGTTTTTGAGCCAGCTGATATGTAAGTGGACTGAGGACTAGCTAGAATTGTGTTTCACTAATCCTTATGGCCTCCCAAGAACCACTGCTTGACCATGAATGCTTGGAGACACCATTTAACAATGTTTACATTTTAGAAACCTTAGCCACATGGTCAGGACACTACTAGTCTGAAAATGAAGCTGAGAAAAATCTATATACCACAAGGCAACCACTAAATGCTTAAAAAGGTGTTAGAATCTGTCATTGTCTAATTTAACTATACTCAAGTTTCCCAGGAGACATAAGAGAGAGATTAAACCATATCAAAAACACTTTACTACAATTTGTATTTTGATGATATCTATTCTGGGATATGTTGATAACAACAGCATGATTTTCAAAAACTTGAATACACTCTCATGCCTCAGTATGATTAACCATTTCACAGGAGTGGATTCAGGAATTCCGTAAAGGAGAGGCGCCTTTACAAAATTAAAGATGTGCGCATGACCCCCGCCCCCCCCCATTTTTTTCTTTTATTTCTTTTGTTTTAACAAAAAATAAAGAGGGGGCGCGCGCACTGTTTCAACATCATTTGAAAGTCAGTTGGCAACAATAGTCTCTATTAAATCTGTAAAAACCTGTCCAAGTCTAGTCTTGGGATTTGATGAATACAGCTCCACATGGTTTCAACTTGGGTAACCAATTGGTGACTGAAGAGTGAAATACATTGTAGACTATACTGTGTACAAGGCTCTTCCCAAATGAATGGTGATGTCCCTTGGAGGGATTTTCTTTCAGCAGGAGCTGTGTTACATTTAAATTGAAATCAACCTACATTGTAACATCCTAAAGGCATCACACGTACTGAAATAAATCAGTGTGCTATTAAGGATGGCAAGATAGTAAACAATAGATACAATTTGTGGAAGTCATGAATAAAAGGTATTGCAGTTCACATTGTATTGGCACTTGAAAATGGTATTGTTTTGCTGGTGTGCATCCAAATGGTTTAGATCAAGGTGTATCTTCTTTGTCAATCCAAACAAAGCAGTGAAATAGTGTGTCTGTCCATGAAAACTAGACACTTTCTCCTTTTCCATTTTTACACAAATGGAGAGCTTGTCATTTCAATTATGATTCTAGTGATGAATCACAAGAATCTTCATTCTAATTTATTTTGGCCATGTGTGCACAAAGTAGAATCAGTGAGAGTAATTTGAATTGCACAATTCACAGTATGGTCTGAAGGTTCTTTCTAGTGACAATTCTCCAGAATGACGCAGCAAAATAGTTGTGTACTGAATGCTCTCCAAATCTTGTTTTATGGAGCGAATCTCACAATGACCTTTCGACCATTTCCAGAAAAAAAAATTGAGCGTCTATCCAATACAAATACATCCAGCATCATAGACTTCATTTTCTCTGCAGTTATCATTAGAGGGTAGATACAAGTACACTAAGGTGTTACAAAACAACATTTTTACCTTTGTGGGCACCATCATCATCATTCCCATCAAAATCATGTGCTTCCATTTTATACACTCATTAATTTAACATAGACAGGGCTCCACACTAACTTTTATTTTTGGTGGCCCAAAGGCAAACATCCGACCTTTCTTGGTGGCCCGATCAGGCCACCAAATTCTTCATTTCTGAAATTTTAGTGGCCCGACGTGCGTTTTTGGTGGCCTCGGGCCACCGTTAGTGTCGAGCCCTGCCATAGAGCTGGTATGTTTTACTGCTTAAACTTCTAAGCTATTTTTTTTGAATTATTACTATCAATTTCTGTAGTAAGTTTTGTTTGCATTATTCCAGAGAGGCATCATTTTCCTAAAATACTCTTTACACCATCATGTGGCATAAAAGTCATTACCCCACCATGATTTTCCCCAAGTTTGAACAGTAAGTGTTAAAAGACAGAAATCTTGGATACAGCAACATGATTTATTTATTGTCTTGTCATAATCACATTGGTTTATGCACTACCATATGGTTAAGTACTGGACATATTGTGCAGAATGCTGTTGATGTATTCCCTATTTGTAAAATCTTCTTCAGAGTCAAATGTCACAACTAGTCTCTGCCATAAAACTTAACATCTAACAATATATTAGGTTTCCAGGCGAGGTTTATACTCTCTAGTAAACACTGAATACACAACATCTCCTTTAATTTCTAAGTTACAGTTTTGTCTCTTTAAAGGGGAATTTGCCCCAAGCCTGGTGTGTAAATTCAGTGAATGCAGAAATATCAATAGAATACATTGGTGAAATTTAAGGAAAAACCAGATGATCTCTTCTAGAGTGATTAGTTTTTGGACAGATCCATGTGTCATCTCTGCTACAGTAGATGGATATGCAGTAACAGTTTGCAATGTCATGATATTACAACAGCACAAAGACAATATTCTTCTAAAGAAACTTCCAGATGTTTTCATTTTTCTAATATAATGGAAAAAACTCCATAGCTTACATCCTTTAGAAGACAGGAGACATGATATTACCCTTGACATATGTCAGTAAAAAGTAAAGAATACAATTGTATGTGTATTTTTTGTGTCTGTATGTATGTGTGTAAAATGACAGTTTGCCAATTGTCTGGCTGTACCTTTAGAATGACTTTGGTTGCTGGCAGGTAACAAACTTTGGCAAGAATTTCTCAAGTTAAAGACCTGTGCAGAACTTGATTTGTAATAGATACTGTTTGTATGATGGTGGGAGGGGCTATACTTATAGAATGGAGTCGTGGGTGACAGTCTATTGCTTTGGGTGGCTGTTTGCATTTCACTTTGTATCATGTGAGCCATTTCAAACACAGCTGCATGTCATAAACATAATATGTACATGTATCTTATGTTACTCCATAGAGACTCACTTATGTGCTGAAGTCATATTACAGAGAATGAATTATGGCTTGACCTTTATAAGGGGGTTATCAGGTGCAGACTAGGAACATGTTTTTCTGTGCTTAATGAGTGTGGAATTTTTCAGGATGAATACATAATGATATGTGCCTGTCTCTCATGTAGTATATTGCAGCAATTCTAACAACAACCTTGTACACATGTGTGATCCTAGAAATCATTAAGATGTCATGTATTAAGGTGACTTAGGCACTCCAAGTTTCTGTTTGAACAAATGATCGTGTAATAATGGGATATTAGTCTGTGCTAGTGAGTGCATGAAAACTGTGTTTCAAATTCCAATGTGTGTAAATCTGCAGTTGATCACTGTCCTTCTAATGCCATGGGAAATTTGGCTCCAACAAGTGAAATACAGCTACTCTGCAGGCTGGTCATGTCATAGTATACATTAGACCACCAGTAACATTATCATCGTAAAGCACTGGTCCTCTGGGGCCATGTTATCCTGAAATCTTGATTGCGAGGTCCAGCTACACACAGCATACTTTCAGTTCTAGTCCTGGCCAGTTATAATCATCATTGTGATAATAATACATTTTCTGATGTGCACTCTCTGACAATTTGTCAGTCAAGGCGCTACAATGTTACATAAATACTCAACAACATTAGATTAAAACATGAGTCAAGTACCAGTAAATAAGTGAAGTAAGTAAAGAAAACTAACAGAACCACTTAAAATAAATGTACGTAAATGTAAATTATGATGTCTGGTACAGACTGGTACAGATGGTACTTGAGATTTGACTGAGTATCACTAAAGTGTGTACTGTAGTTACAGTGCAATTACACACCATACATGCTCAAGTTGACTGTTCTCAAAGTAGAATAAAACCAGGTGAATAAAATGAAAGAATTGCCATCAAAATGGACATAAAGTGAGAAAGTTGTGGAATTTTAAAATTTTACGTCATATTTAAGTTTTGCATCTTTCACCAAATACATGTAAAATTGAAGAGGATATGAGGGCATTTCCTTACAACTTGCGCATTGGTTTAGATGTTCATTAAAAATATCGTAATGATTGGGGCTGATTGACAACTTGCCCTTCATCAATGAAGATAAACACCAATTATACAGCATTTTAGTAGTAGCCAAGAAAAAAAGTAATGAACATACATACAGTCTGTACTGGTGCAGATCTTGAACCAACAACCTTCGCGATTGCCATTCAAATCTATTCAAATCAATAAATCTGCTGTCAAGCTGTTTTAATTGCAATTCCCCATACAATGATGAAAACAACACTGATTACTCAATTTATTAGTAGTTGATGATGATGATGATGATGATGATAATGATAATAATAGTAGTAGTATTAATAATAATGATAATGATAATAACATTAATGATAATAATAGCAATGATAATGATAATAATCATTATTGTCATCATCATCATCATCATTATTACTATTATTATTATCATTTAGCAAGTTTTCATAAAGCACATTTCAGACTTGAAAAGAATTTCAATGTGCTTTATAAAACAAACTGTAACATAATACAAAAATTACAATTCCAAGTACAACAGATTACTCTGCAGTACACAATTTTTTACATACGTACACATGATAAGAATCATGGGCAGGTTGGATTTAAACCAATAACCTCCTTATTACAAGAGTGTCCCATTGTTTCTCTCTTCCTGTGTGACAGTTTAATTGCAATAGGATGAGTTTCATATTGTTTTTGATCAAATCATTCTGTCATCAATTGCTCACAAATGATGCTGTTAAAATGCCTAGAGATACTTTGAGGCTGAAAGACATATACCCCCTGTTCAGACGTAAGCTAGTTTATACTAAAACTCGATAAAGAAACGACGTGTAAAGAATCATAGTATAGCCGACTGACCGTTCAGACGCCAATCTTGACTGTTCTGGAAAACGCCATAACGATGCGCAGTTTCTCACTGCACATGTTGTTATAGTCATGAGTGACACATATACATTGTAAGGTCACCTTTCGTGTGCACTCCCATTAAGCCCTGCCCAGTTACTGAATACGCCATATATTTCGCGAGTCTAAATTTTCGCGAATCGGGAATTCCCGACCATTTCGCGAGTGGTTAAATTCGCGATCGTGGAGTCCTCTACTGAACGGAGAAATGTACATACGCGTACGTCACATTCACATGCGGATGAGAGTCAATATTTTCGCGTATCTTTAATTTTGCGAATAGGACCCGACTCGCGAAATTCGCGAAAAGGAAAACCTTGCAAAATATTCGGCATATGCAGTATACCGTTCTTTGGTCGCCATACGTTCAGACGCACAATGGACGCGAAGGAATACTGATTCATTATCGAGTTCTACACTGTAGTTCAAAACGATGCTCTGACCGTCATTTGGCTATACGTCGTTTCGTTATACATTGTTTCGTTAGTCAGCATTCAGACGTATAAATTCATTGTATAGCTATGCCGTTTTGGTATAACTATACTATTCTAGTATATATATTTTGTGCATCTGAACACCCTGATAGAAAAGGGGTGTAATTTGTGTGACCACCCAATCCTTGCCACCATTGGAGCAGGCAGGAATGTATGATGTGATTGTAAAATGTATTTGTTGAAGGTCCATGGTATGAGAGAGAGAGATCGCTCCTGGCCATTCTTTCAATCAAACTGGAACAAGGTTTACATCTTGCCCAATTGGTGTCTTATTTTCTCCATCTTGCAGTGTTGTCGGATTGAATTTTGATTTCCTGGCGTACAACCTGACTGGATTCTTTGCTTATGGTGTCTTTAATGTCGGCATGTTTTGGGTTGAGCCACTAAAGGTACGTATAATACAAACCATCACATGCAACTTTAAGCATTTTGATTTATCATTTCATATATCTTTAGGCTTATAAAGCAAAGTACTTTACTCCCACATCATGTGAGGTTCTGATGGATTATAACGAGACTGCAATGTTTTATTGATTTGAAGTCCAGATGTTACTGATATCACACCTATTGATAGATTCTGAGTTTACAGTAGCTTTGAGTATTTGTGTTATAGTTCAATACTAGGCGTATCACATGACGGGGTCACATGACGTCCTTGATGCTGAGTAGAGGAAATGTTGTGAGTGAGTCACCTGTTACCACTAATGGTAGCAGTCTGCTTTGCAATGCTCTTTTTACCCCTTTTTATTTGGACAAAATTTTATTGCTCATAGCTTCATGTATGAATTGGAAAGGATAGGCCTGATTATGAGATCCCTGAAATTTTATGAAGTTATAATAGAATATAGAGACATTGTTCTTTTTCTTTTATATTATACATGATTACATGTCCATGACTTTTGTTTCTTTTTTCTCACATCAGTTTTCAAAAGAACAAGGATTGGATAAAAATGAATGTTTTGAAAATTTTTATACTTGACAGTTTTTATTAAGCCAAGACTAGTGCATGGTGCCAAGTCAACCTTTCATTTAAAAAAGAAGAGGATAGAGTTCGGGTTTTTTAAAAGGCGAATGATGCAAAAGGAAGTACAAGCAGTGAGCACCCACTCACTGTCAGTTTACTTCCTGTGCCATTAAAAGTACGCCTACCTACCATGACTACACAACATGAGATTCTGACAAATTAAAACTTTGTTGCCCTGTTCATTTCATAGCATAGTCCGTTCATGCATACAGCAGTCTAAATACGTCTGCAGCTTATTACATGTACATTGGGATAGTAAAAATTGCGCACATATGTATGCAATGCCCCTAGCAGCTAGAAGTTAGTTTCAGGCAAGTGGATTTAGCAATATTCCTGAATGTGTAACATGTCATGCATTTGCCCTCTTGTATTTTAATGTGATTAGAAATCATACATGTAATGTCCTGATGTTTGTAGTTTTTGTTTTCTTCCACAATAACCATGATACTGGATAGAGGTGTATATCATAAGCAGTTGAAAGGTACTGTCAAACCAAAATTATGTGCGTGCGTGAAATTTTCATGAATTTTGCAAGGAGCCAAGATTTGTGAAATTAAAGGGATAGTACAGTTTTGGTTGAGATGAGAAATAGGCTTTCAAATTTTTGCAAGATACCAAGAAAACACTTATGATATAGCACAGAGCATACCATTTTAAGAGGAATTCAAAGTTTATTTGATGAAAATCGGGTTTGGAATAACTGAAACATCTAAAAACAAAGTAAAACAAAGTGATCATTGCAAAGTGTGGGTCCCACACTTTATTAGAATCGTTCTTTTTTGGATATCTCAGCCATTTCAAAACCAATTTTTATCAAATAAACGTTGAATTCCTCATAAAATTGCATGCTCTTTCATATTTCATATGAGATTTCTCATCATCTTACCTAAAAATGTTAGAAACCTGAAATTAGGTCTCAACCAGAACTGTACGATCCCTTTAAAATGAACATGAGAGTTCTTCTCCACACATGGCACTTGAATGCCAGTGACAGATCATGAAAATTTTGCGCCCCCAAAAAGACCATCAGCTCCAATTGACAAAAGCTGTGAATATTTCTTTCTTTTTTTTCAAGCTGTGTGCATTGAATGTTGTGATAACACAGACTGATTCAAGTTATTTGTACTATCTAACTTCAGCTTCCTTCAAAATGACACAATCACATGATGAGACATGCTGTAAAGACTGGAAAGCTTTATTACCTCCTGAAAATATATCACACATCTCCTGACACACTGTCTGTCTTCATGTTTTACTCAGGATGCCTACAAAGATAAAAACCCGTATGGAGTAAACCCAGTTCTACTGAACGATGTCATCTTTACCCTCCATGCATTCTTCATCACAGCCGTTACCATCTTCCAATGTTTAATCTACGAGGTGAGATATTTCCATAAAGCTTCCATGATATGTGAAGTATTTAAGGGTGTGTCCTAACTCTATAGTCTCTCTCACCTACTGCAAAGTAGAATGTTGGAATTGTGACACCAAAGGTTTTCAAAGTACGGCAGATATAAAGTGGAGCCACATACTGCATATTGGTGTTAAGTATTTAATGTGATTGCATGCTTGTTTCTATATGAACTACTGTATAAGCTGTTACTTTCATGAGGGTTGAATTTTTGCGAATTTTGCGAATCACTGTTGGACCGCGAATTTAACAACACTTGAAAGTGTCGCCATGTGCTAGTGATAGTGGACTTACAATAGCCTCAGTGTCATTTGCGAAAACAATATCTCGCGAAAATGTCCGTGACCTCCTTATTCGCAAAAATATCTGTATGCAAAAAGAACAGCTTATATTATTGTGAATTGTTGTCATTAGGTTCAGGCAAAGATCGTACACTCCATAAGATGGTCAACTCTCAGAAGTGAAAAGATGCCGCTTGGAATTGTGGGATTTTTAAGAAGTGCGCTACTTGTGTTGAGTGGGGATAGTTTCCATATGAGCTGTACTTTCCCGATATGTTTGTGTAGGACCAAGACAGGCTAAGACAAGAAAGAAGGAATTTTCTGTAAAGAATTAATGAGTTAAAGCCCAAACAAAGTTCTGGTACGCCTGCAAAAGTTGTCAAATTTCGCTCCCAAATGTGAACGTATGCTTAGGAAATGTGCAGGATAACGATGTTATTACGCCGATATTCGATGGGTAACGACGAAAATGCGAAATATTAACCAAAAAGGTTCAGTCTCAGTACTTACCCGAACGGGGTCAGGCTAAACTCGGACTCGGGGATAACTCGGCTTCGCTTTGACAGCGGGATGAGTTGTAATGGTTGTCCCTCTGATTGTACAGTGTTGTCCTATGGGAGCGGCGTGTATAAACTAGCGCTTCGTGTTCTGGCTACTCGCAGTAATGGTCCGAGTTGTTACAACGCGCGCATCAAAAACCTCTTTTGCGCGCATGCAAAATTAGTGTGCGCCTATCAAGCACCTCTAAAACAATCAAAGGCGCTTGATAAACAACAACAAAAACTCCAAAGACCGCGCGTCTCAGCAACTGAGGACCGCGCGCTGTCATTTTTGTTTTGTTTTGTACAGGATTACGTTAGCACGCACTTCCCTGTCCATTCAGTTAGGCCTCATTTGGTATTATGCAGTGGCCAGTAGAATGTGGCGATCACTTACTGCGTGTGAATTGTCTAAAGTAGGGTCGAATTTTTCCCGAGACCAAGTTAGTCTGGAGCCTTCTGGAATAAAAGTCGGTTTTCCTACTATTATTATTTTTCTCAAAATACTCCAAACCGACTCATCATTCCGGCAAACCGCGTCAGCCAGGTAAGTTTCTTAGTAGACTCTTTCGATATATTGCAAGCAAAAATGAAATGGTGCTAGACGGGTTCTCAAGTTTTCACTTTAACCTAAGAACTGGTGCAGTGCATTAAACTGCGTCAATAGCTACACCAAACCATCAACAGGTTTATCATTATTCGATTTCCAAAAAACTGCACAGCGAGCTTTCGTCTCACCTTCCTGGTCACAGTGAGCGATAGACTCGCACACAGCTCGCTGAGCTCCGCTTGCAGGTCACTACACTCGCTGTGACTGTGCACGTCCACAAAATCATTGTGAGCTGCCTTTGCAAAAGGCTAACGCTTGTTCGATCTATCCCCGCTCAACGCTAGAGGGTGGCAGCCACTTCCGTTTCACCAGCAGCCGTGTAAAATCGGGAGAGTTGATCATCTTAAAGGGGATGGCTAGTAACTGATCAGTGGGAATCAGTGGGAATGCTGGAGGATGATTGTTCCAATCCTTGTGGGATTCATTTAAGAGTACACTATATATCTATTCTTGTGTGAAAATTATTTGTTTCAGAATGGTCTCATATTCAAGTAATGTGCAGTTTAATGTTTCCAGGTAAGTGTCCCTGGTCAGTGACGGGGCATTAATCTGCACATTACTTGAATATGAGACCGTTCTGAAGCAAATAATTTTCACACAACAGTAGATATATAATGTACTCTTAAATAAATCCCACAAGGATTGGAACAATCATCCCTCAGCATTCCCACTGATTCCCACTGATCGGTTACTAGCCATCCCTTTAAGGAGTTTACGATCTTTGGTTCACATTTTTTTCCCCTATATTTTTGTACAATGAAATGTCACTCGAATGATTAAAGTGAAATACAGCAAAAATATGAGTGGCTCTGTAGAGATTACTGTCTGACTATTGAAAGTACTAGAATTTTACCAGTGAGCGTAGAAGATATACCATTGTGCTCTTGGATATCACTACTTTTTGACCCTTCACCTTTCACCTATGTGTGTGGTGCAAGTGAGATGTACTTCCAGGTAGTGTGAGATGAAGTACATGGATGTAGGATGAGAAGATCAGAAGGAGGTCACATTCACAGGGTCAATCTTACATTCTGGATTAAAGCTCTTGTCTTTCAGGGCTGAGGCTCATATACTGTATCTTGAGAGATTTAATTGTGTACTTTTTGTATTATTCTTTTCATTGTATGCATTGTTGCCTGATCTATACAGTTCATTGTCTTTCACAGTTACAAATGATTACCTTCTTACACAATGTGAACGCTTCAGATTTTCACAACATTTTATATCCAAACATTGCATTTGGTATTAAAAGATATCTTAAGTTGTTACTCAAACTACCTGTGTGTTAATTTGTGAGAAAGGAAATTATCTTTTATTTCAATTGTTTTATCAGGTAAATAATGTATTAACACCATTGAAAACATTGACAATGAATGGATTAGTCTCTTACAAAAGATTTTAGTCCTGGGCCCCATTTTATCAAAAGATATAATAGATTATAAATTTCCTTAGCACACAGGTTGCCATAGACTTATGATAGAAATCAATTATATAATCAATTATAACTCTTCAGAAAACAGGGCCCTGAATTTGCTGGAGCCATTTCTTGTTGATGCAAGATTGTGCAAATTTAGTTTATTAGTGCAAACACTTAAAAGTCTTGACGACACCTGCTGTGATGAGGAAATTTAAACTAGAGTTCTGATGAAGATAACAATACTTTCTTTCCCGTTTCATGTATCCATCAGAGAGGAAGACAGAGAATCTCCATCATCTGTCGAGTCATCTTGGCTGCGATGTGGGCCTTTGCTCTCATCACCCTCATCATCGCTGCAGCATCCAAAGCTCAGGTCATCACATGGCTGGAGTACATCTACTTCTTCTCCTACATCAAGTTGGCTATTACCCTCATCAAATATATTCCTCAGGTAAGATGGATTCATCAAGCCATCTTTCTGTCTTTTGTATAGATCTATCTTTCTATTTATCTGTCTGTCTATCAAGCAGTCAATCAATCTATCTATCTACCGATCTAACTCTACGTAGGTATGTATCAGTGGCAGATCCAGAGGGGAGCGCACTGGCCATGCACCCCCTCTTTATTTTTTTGTTAATACGAAAGAAATAAAAAGAAAAAATGAGGGCGCATGCGCCTCCTTCAATTTTGTAACTAGGCGTCTCCCCTTAACAGAATTCCTGGACCCGCCCCTGTGTATGTACATGTATGTATGTATGTATGCATGCATCTATGTATGTATTCATCAATCAGCTGTGTTTCTTTCTTTTTACCTGTACAGTATAATTCTGTCTGTCTACCTATCTGCTTCTATCTTTCTTTTTTTTTTTGTCTTTATGAACATCTATTGATCCAGCTTCAATGTATTCATCTATCTATCTGGTTCCATGACATTTGCTCCTGTGACAATTTCTCCCATGAAATATTTGCACACCAAGCCAAACATAAATTCTACCTACAAACATAGTCCTAACTCTAATTCCTAATCCTCACATCAAACTAAAACTAAAACCCTGTCACAACCCTTAACTCTAACCCTAAGTCCTTGAAGAAAATAAGACCAGAGCAAATGTCGTGTCACCATCTATTTATCTATCTATTTATATTCCACATACTAAGAATGTTGCAATAGGATTGGTCCAGAGCTGATCACGTGATGAAGTGTAGTTTTGCCCATCACATCACCTGAGAAGAAAAGTTCGTTACACTCTATGTTGATAGTCCCTTTTATTTCGCTGATCTCCATGCAGTCCACACAGTCCTAACGCAAGATGAGTACGCGCGAAATAAAAGTGCGTTGCACTGTGGACTATCATGTGACCTAGGTCACTTGATAGTACACAGTGCAATGCACTTTCACTTCGGTGCCGCGTGGTGCGCGCAGCAAATTCATTGTTTTGTCATCTACGCGCACACGTAGCCTAAGCCCTAAGGATACCTAAAGACAGCTAAAACGGTTTCAGATGTGGAATAAAATGGGAATTTCAAGGACCCTAGATGTGGAATGTAAAGCAAATAATCAACTTTTAGTTTCAGGCAATGAGACAAACTATCACTTCCTCGGCGATCTGAATGTGTACGCTATCTTTCCTCAGCTGCGCTTCGGAAAGAAAGCTACATCCAGATCGCCTCGGAAGTGATAGTTTGTCCCATCACCTTCACCAACGTTGATTATTTGCTTACTATCTATCGATCTATCCATCTATCTATCTATCTATCTATCTATCTATCTATCTATCTATCTATCTATCTATCTATTTATCTATCTATCTATCTATCTATCTATCTATCTATCTATCTGTATAATATCTCCCTGGGTATCCAGATCGCCTCGGAAGTGATAGTTTGTCCCATCACCTTCACCAACGTTGATTATTTGCTTACTATCTATCGATCTATCCATCTATCTATCTATCTATCTATCTATCCATCTATCTATCTATCTATCTATCTATTTATCTATCTATCTATCTATCTATCTATCTATCTATCTATCTATCTATCTGTATAATATCTCCCTGGGTAATGAAATTCTTTCTTCCCTGTCCCCCTCCTTTCTCTCCTTCTTGTTCTAGTGAGACCAATGAGAGTCATAGACGAGATAATTTGTGGGCTGTCCAAGCCAGACCACACATCCTGGTCAGTCTGGGAAAGGCACTGACCTTTAATCACAATATCTATTATGTGCTCTATCAAGCAACACATATCAATGGAGAATATCTTACCTAATCACTTCAACAACAACAAAAAATATCTATGAAGATCAATCAAACTAAGTATGTGCATAATTTTGATGTTTCTGTAATACTGAAGTGTGACTTGTACCCCATATGTAATGTATTTTGTTAAGATCTGTTGCATTGTTTGTATACATTGTCACAAATTTTATTTCATTTCTAGTGATTAATGTCAGTAATGTGGAGGGAAATGTTTGATGATGACTTGAAAAGATAATGAATGAATAATAAAATGCAGTCAACGGTACTGTACTTCAATTCTGAGTTACAAGATAGAATCAGCACATGTTTATATTTCTTCAAGGGTAGAATTTTTCTTCAACGTAACCATTTTTTTTTTTATGCTTGTGATGTTAACTTTGAAGAGATTGACTGTACCATTAATGATGAAGCAATTATTTATAACAGGTTAGATTTACATCTGTCGCATGCATGAAATTCATTTTCATTGATTTTCAAGAATACGCAGTTCAGACCAAAACCACAAAAGTGTCTCAAAACCAGGCCCTACTAAACAGTAAATCTGTGATGAAATGAAGACTCTTGAAATGTTGATATCTCCAGGCCTACATGAACTTCAGGAGGCAGAGTACGGAAGGATGGAGTATTGGAAACATTTTGCTGGACTTCACCGGAGGATCCTTCAGCTTGCTTCAGATGTTCCTTCTATCCTATAACAATGGTGAGCTCAGACAGGAGACTCTCATTGCTCTCAGCAGTGCTTAGTTCCCTTCATGCTGCATTAGTGTTAGACCTTCATATTAAACAGACAATGGGATTCTAATGTAATAACAACAAATAGCTAACACATGATAGTTCCGAGTGGATATGACTCAACCAACTGTATGAGAATGGGATGATGTATGTTAGCGTAAAACTATCTGTGCATCATTTTTTTTTTTTTTTTTTGGGGGGGGGGGGGAGGGGGGGCACAGATTGAAGGGCTGAAGATTAGATTCCACAAACCAAAATGGTGTAAACCCATTGAGAATGAGCTGATTTTGCTATAAGTCATGCTTCCAACAGATGCCTAGGGACTAGTCTTCAAAGGGCTAATATGAAAATCAGTTACTAAATAACAGTCATTCTTAAAGATCTGTAATAATTGTCCTTGTATCATTTTCAATGACCCTAAATACTATTACCCCATGAACAGTTAGGTCATATGATCAGTGATTCCAATTATCTAACCTACATATGTACAATGTAGGTCCTGTTGCCTGATGGATGAGCTCAAACACAAGTCAGAAAATCAATAATAAATCTTTGAATATTAAATTCTAATTAGCTGATACCTGACTCATGCTTGATTTTCTGACTTATGTTGGATTGTGTTTTTTATGCAACAGGGACCATTGGACCATTTTGAATATTATCTAGGAATCCATTGTATTCTTGTCTTTCAGATGACTGGTCCTCAATCTTTGGAGACCCGACCAAGTTTGGTCTTGGTGCCTTTTCCATCGCCTTTGACATTCTCTTCATCATCCAGCACTATGTACTCTACCGTGGCAAGAAGCCTAAGGAGGAGGGGAACAAGTATCCCTCCATCAGTGAGACGGAACCTCTCATCAGTGACAGTGGGAATGCCTCCGGTCGCGAGCCAATCAATGACAAGAAATGGTGAACTTAGGTTGGGATGGGAGTGTGATGGCTGGATGTTTAGTGTCAGTGGAGGCTGGTTTGTGAATACATGCTCAGTTTGAAGGCTCTGTTGGGCCTGCATTTTTGAGAGATATTTTCAAAAATCACAAGCTTGTCCTTGGATTTGAATTATATGACTGCTGCCTGTACTATCATAGATGGAGAGTAGATATATCTGAATTTTCAGCAATAATGTTCAAAATAAGTGCTTAACAAACCAAACTCTTTTTGGCACAAGCATCCTTTTTTTGTACATTATCCATCAATTGTATGTGGTACTCCTTGAAAAGTAAAAATAATTTTCAAAGTGTTTTAACTTTCAACTGCTGAAATGAGCGTAGCCAAGTATTTGAGGCTACTTTCAAGCTCTTGTGAACTATATCATCAGTGTGCACATAGTATTGTTGTGTGCAAGGCAGAATTGGCTACATAGTTCTGGTATGTTTATCTCTCTTCAGAAAATCGGTGTCTGCTGCTTTCTTTTTTAAACCTTCAAATGTGGGTTTGTGAAGAAATTAGATGGATCATAATACTTCATAAAATTAATGATGATAACCATCATCACCATCATCATCATCATCACAATTGTGATCGCCATTCATAGGAGCACTAAACACAATCTCAGTGATATGAATAAAGCCAGATTATTGTTTAGCTAATTTACCTTGTATGTGCAATTTGTTTTGAAACCTAAACCAGGGAGCCATGGTTTCCCACCCCTCTGCTCAAACATTATTTTGACAGTTGTGTGTGGATGCAGGCCATTTTATTAAAGAAGTTTTGATCACAGAGTTTGTTGGTTCCGTTGATATTACTGTAAAAGTGGAAATTTTCGTGGTGTTGAAATTTTTGCGCATTTCACGCAACCAGAAACTAGTGCAAAAATAAAAGCATGTGAATATTTTTGCTTGCAATATGTTCCCGTACTTACTGTCTTGATTCCGCGGAATTAAAAACACGCGAAACTCTTCTTATCAGGCCGAGCGCGAAAAATTAGTCGCAAGAAAACATCCACTTTTACAGAAACAGATGGTATAACTTCACACTGCATCAAGAGGTAATGGCATAAATTCAAGTTAACACTTGCTGTTTGGATATCTGTTACCTAAAGAAAACATCAACTTTTTAATCTGCAAATTGAATTTCAAATATGATTCATATGAATTTTACCATCATGACCAAAAAAAAAAATTAACCTGGTATGTCTTGAACATTTGATTACTGTACAAATGTTTCTGAGCTGTTTATGTACTCAATGTAAATATTTTTTTCATACTTAAGATTGTATTTGTGTGCATTGCAACTATGATTAACTTATGAATATTACAGTGCTTTGAAATCTATCTCAACTGATTAGCCAAACTTTTTCAATGCATTTAGAATTATTTAAGGAGGAATGGTGCAATTTGTAAGTTATGATTGTGGTTTCAGAGTTTAAATACATATTTCTTTCACACAGACAGCTTTGCATTACAAAGTAAATATTCATATGAGATGTGGTCACACTGCGCAAAACTATATGAGATTACTTCCCGGTAAGTTCTCAATTTGAGCATGCGATCACACAACAGACAAACCAGAGTGTAGTTTGAGTGATGTGAAACTACCCATAGATAACATGCATGCTCCACACAGACAAAAATTTTGCAGCCTTCTTGAATATAAAAGGATGCAAACAGCGTGCAAAAAAGTTCACTGTGCGTAAAAAACATCAAAAGGGTTTAATCACATAACAAACTTCTCAGAGTTTCCGCCGTGCGCGGCCACACTACACAAAACTATGCATATCATATCTATCACGAGAAGAAAAAGACTTTCCACTTCTTGAGAAGTTTGCAGCCACACCACCTAAACTTTATGAAGCAAACTACCAGGTAGTTAAACTAGGCGTAGTTTTACATAGTGTGACTGCAGCTAGTGAGAATGAGAATGAAGAACATGGCAATGTGTTGAAATTTAATATAAAATCTCTGTAGGACCGAACCAGCGACTTGAATGATGGCATGCCAATAATCTTCCTGTTTTTGGTGACATGTGATATAAAGTGTGTCTGTAGACAATCTTGTCTTATCTTTACACAATCATTTGTAATGCCTCCCTTTTTTCCTTTTGAGAAAGATTCTTTTTAAAGTGTTCTCAAATTTCAGTCTTCTACAGCTTTCTTTTCCATTACATTTATTCATTTGTTTACTTTTTTGTATAATAAATTCATTTGAATAATGAATGACTTTGTCGGAAAGTGCATACATGGGGACTGGTAATAGTTTGAAGAGGGCGTCTATGATTTAAAAATTCTTGTTTTAGTTGGTTCTACTGATCTGTGCTATTCTCCCCTATGCAAGCAAACACTCTGGCATTATCTTCACTCTAATTTGAGGCTGACTCAAGAGTGTGGCAACACTGATATAATGGAAACTCTACATGACAACAAGTGTTTATGAGAAATAATGTTTATATGTTAAGTCTGATAGCCTGTCATTTATGAATTTGAATTTACTTTCGTGATAATCACAGGAAAATTATGTACACTCATTGCAAACCCCAAAAACATATTTTAAAAAGAATGACAGTATGGAAATTACCTGTTATCGTGGTGGGTTATCTGGCAAAAAGCAGTTGTAGTGTACTTGTAGAATAAGTTATGTGAATATATCAGTAAAAAAAAGAGAGAGAGAGACAATGAAATAGGTTAAATGATTTCAGTGGTACAGGAAAAGTTAGTTATTACATCAAGATTTTCTATTGGAGAATATCTTTTTGTCAAGTATTCACTTCACCAGCTGGGGAATCCCCCTCTCACTTTGTCATTTTATTTTTATATCTTTTTGAGGTTTCTCAGTTCCCGTATATTTTTGCCATTGAAATACATGTGGGAATTTTCCACACGGAATTTAAGTGATTTGGGCATATAGCTATATTGAGAACATGGTGTGCTTTACTTATGTACGTAATATCAGTGAACTTTGCTTTAAATAGCACATACTATGAAGAGAAATATATGTTGAGTGGAATTCAAAAATACCAGTTTCCATATCGGCTTGTCATATTGGTGGTAACATGATAAATTATCCTTAGGAAGGTGCATCTACCAGGGCACCAGAAACTCCATCAGTAATAGAAGTAAATCATTTCCATGGGCCTCTGTGTGAGAGATAATCATCCATTACTTCTAACAGGACTAATGGCTTTGACTATGTGTATGACTGATATAAGTCAAATTTTTGAGAAGCTTAATTCACAGTGTACCTTTCATCAGTGTCCTGAGTTCATCACACAATGTATAAAACACTTCCTTTTTCCTTCTGAAACTGAAGAAATATAATCAAATTTGTGTTCATTGCAGTGATGACAAACAGCAGTGTGTAGCATGAAACAGTTTGCATGGCTACAGTGCACTCCTGTTATGATGGAAGTCCTCAGGACTGGAGGTTTTCTTTCGTTATATTGAAATTTTGTTATAACCAAACAATGAAGTATATAACGATATATACAGAGTAATTTTGGGACCTAAATTCTCACTTTGTTGTGCAGTGCACTCCCCTTATATCGAACATGATTATACCGAAATTCCGGTTACAACGAAGTAAACATTCAGGCCGCAACATTATCTGTTGTATGTTTTTTTTAGAACAAAATTCCAATATAACGAAAGAAAGCTGCCGGTCCCAAGAACTTCTTTATAATGGGAGTCTACTGTAACAAGAATTTTGTTATAACTGTGCTCTTGTAACAGGAGTGTACTGTACTCTGCATTAATTAATGAAAAGGTTGTTCACTGCAGTAGAGATGGCATTACCTACTTGGTCTTGGCCAGGGTAGATTTAGTCTCTCATTAATCAGAAATTGCCATTTCATGCAACTGCCATCATCAAATAAGATTATGTGGAAACTGGAAGGCTTTACAAGATTTGGCTTCTATCCTAGAGTTAGGCAGAATGGAAAAATGGATGCTCATACATGTTCCTTTCCAATACTTGCACTATGTCACAATGGAAGGGAAACAGTCTTTGTCTGCCTTGCTATGTTCATTACTTCGCATTTGGACTTTTATTTCCTGTTGCTTGTGTATTCTACTCTGTGAAGTTTCAAATCGCAACAATGATTCTTTCTGGATCAGATTTGGATTAGTATTGCCCTAGTTTTTATCAATTGGTTATCAGTAGATATTGCTGTCAAAGATGACATTTGTTTGTTTGTTTATGTGTGACATATGGCTTACGTTGAGCCTTAAATTTCACCACTTACTGAGTAATACCACATGACTGTATGCATTGCATAGTGAAGTAATCAAAGAATGTTTGAATTTTACACTCTACCTTCCATGCCCTATGTTTGGAAGTTCAATGCAGAACATTGCAAAAGTATGTACAAAAATAAAAGCTTATGAATATCTGAACTTCTTCAAGGTCACAATTCTGAAATTCCAGTCACTGTCTTGCTACTTCTATTGGTAAAAAGATGATCATACGAGTATCACATCATCATTGCTTTTTTAACTCAGCCACAAGCGTGTATTTGGTTTGTGAGTGAATTTAATGTACTGGTATCTATGTGGATAAAAGTAAAGTAAATTTCAGGATTCCACAGTGAAGGCTATTATAAATTATGTATGTATTTTTGTTATCTGAACTGAAGCAAGACTTTTAATTTACTGTTAAAGAAGTCTCATTGCATATATTATGTGTGTCCGTTATTATGCCACGAAATTGTGACACTTGACAAGAAAGATGGAGTTATTTTTTAAAATGAAAGATAATATTTCTATAAAAATCTAATTGACATTTTGAATAGTGGCTAACTGAAAGTCTTACAAGTATTTAGAACTGAGGGACAGCAAAATTGATGTAGTATAATAACTCCTATTCCTCAGTCTGTTGTGCCATGTTGCACTCATATTGTGGGAGTGTGGAGGGCATGGTAATTCTCATAACAAGGAGGTAATAAAACTACTCTTTCACAATCTCCAGCCATGTAAAATACAACTATCAAGCATTGCTTAATGCTGAACATGGAAATCTTGGTGATGTTTTCCTCACCAGCGATTTTGGTGATATGGTACACTGTCCATTTTGCATGAGTAAAAATGATGAATAGATTTAAAAATGCCTCTTTGTACTTTCATGGAAAACTTGAAAAGTGGCTTCATCTCATGGTATACAATGTGTTGGAGAGATTTTGATACACTATCAATTTTGCATACAGTGGACTCCCGTTATAACAAGGTCCTTGGGATTGGCAGTGTTCTTTTGTCACATCAAATTTTTGTTATAACGTAAGAAATAAACAACAAAAAACATGTATCAGCGGAAATGTTGCGGCCTTCCTTTTTACTTTGTTATAACCAGAATTTCGTTATAACCATGTTTGTTGTAATGGGAGTGCAAATTCACAAAATTCATGAATAAAGATGAAAATGTTTTCTTTCTATTTTCATAGAAAACTTTTGAAGTGACTTGATCTGTTGTCTTTCATATGCAGTGTTTCGTAATGTTCCTCACTTCACATTAACATATTGATGTCTGTTTTCATCTGTATACATCTGAAAATGGAATACATGCTCTGCACACAAATATACATATGAAGCAATTTCAGTTTATTATCCATTATAATAAATGAAATGCGATACAAATATCTTAATAGTGCAGCCGTTATTCAATGATTATGCAATTTGTATTTAAGATAGTTTAGATAAGGATAGCTGTATCCATATTTTGCATATATCTGGCAATAGCTCTGCAGAATTGCTGGGTGGCATTATAAATAAGCAAGTATGGCATTTTATACACGTTTGTCGCATGGATGTGATATATATGGCAGTAACAATTTCAGCATTGGTAAGGCTTACCTAAATGGCAGCTGAATATTTATACGTTCATGATTAAAGGGATGGTATAGTTTTGGTTGAGATAAGAATTCAGGTATCAACTTTTGGTAAGATACTTAGAAATCACTTGTCTTAAATATTTAAGAGCATACAAGTTGAAGAAGAATTAAAAGTTTAGTGGATGAAAATCAGTATTAAAATGGCCGAGATATCCAAAAACAAAACAAAGAGGTCCTAAAAAAAGGTGGGATCCACTTTTTATTGAGACCTCTTTGTTTCTAGATATCTAAGCCATTTCAAAGCCGATTTTCATCAAATAAACTTTTAATTTCTCGAGAATTGTATGCTCTTGAATATATCATGCAAGTGGTTTCTAATTATCTTGCAAAAAGTTAAGATGTAAATTGTCATCTCGGCCACAACTATACCATCCCTTTAAGGTCAATAATATACAATTCAAAAATATATACATCTGAACATTTTTCATGATACGTTCATTCCAAAGTAATATGAATTTTGAGGGCTTCATATTTTACCAGGACCGAAAGTTGACTTCTGTCTGAACAAGTGAGGTTCTCAAATGGCGACCATAATTCACAAATTGTGCACACGTACATATCCTGTGCTGTACATAAAAAAAAAAGACATATTTGTCATTTCTACAGAGTACACTTAACATCGCTACTAAAAGAATTTAAAAATATATATTTTATATGTTTTACATGGCAGTTTAGTAGTGTCATATGGTGTGGTTTTCAAGTTTTGTATGATAGACAATAAGTACTGTACTTACCCTGCATCTAAAATTGAATAAATACCTAGTGGTTTTGAAAAATAAACATTCATTACAAATTTTCAACATCAAAATATTTAGGGACAAAGACAGAACTTTTGAAGACCATTTGGATTATATGGTTCACATGATTACATTTCAGTTTTTGCAAGCAAAATTCCTATTTGATTCTTTGAACAGGCTGTTCATTTCCCTGTTTGTGAATTAGCAATAAAAATTAATGATGAGGGAGTATGAATCAGTCAGTGGAAAAAAGCATTAATGTTTTTATCAAACTAAGTAAATTGACACATTCTTAGAACATTTCAGCTCAACGAATATTTTACGATGAAAAAATCTGATGACAGATTGTTAAAAGAGCACCATTTTGCCGAGCAGTTTGTATAATTCACTTACAAAGAAACTAAAAAGGGAGCTCTATATGTATCTAACTATGGCCTTTTCTTTGTTTGACTGCTTGCATACTTTGGGTATTTGTACGCTTGAATATCTGTTTACTTTTCATATTGACCCTGGGTCATGTTAATCATTAAAATATACATTTGTGTCTCTCCCATGGTCATTTACTGTGAAGTAATATATTCGAGAAATAACTGCTAAAACTGCAGCACAGATATCATTTTTGAAGACACTGAAACTCCAGCTCGCTGCTATGCATACAATAAGGGGTAATACATCTGAATTCTGTGGTGTCACTGACAATTTTTGGACAAATACAGCTGTTCATGGGTGCAATTTCAGAAGATTGTCTCTGTATTAATGGACAATTCTCAGTGTTCCCATGGAGTCAGGCCGTGGTGACTGTCTCTAGACGTGGTACCTCTCCTTAACCTGGTCTGAGGATTGATACCATCTGATCGGTGGAGAGCATGGAATCTCCAGGCAGCCGAAACCATCTCAATCTGCATCAATTGTCAAAATCATATTATCATTATTTTCATCATTATCATCAATGTACATTTGCTGGTTTAGCTACAAAAGAAAAAAAAAATCTAATTGAGGAAACTTTTGCAAACATCTTTAGAACATTTCATAGGGTTCAACATTAGCAGTGGTCCGGCGGCCCATCAGGGCCACTAAAAATTGATGTCAGGCCAGCACATTTTCAAGAAGGTTATCTTTCAGTGGCAACTAAGATTAAAAATAGATTGCTATCTTTGTCTTTATTTCCAGCCACTAAAATTTCATATTTGAAGATTTTAGTGGCCCTGATGGACCATCAGAGAAAAAAGTTAGTGTCAGGCCCTGTATACCAAATCATGCAAATATGAGTTACCAGAGATGAATGGCATTCTATGAGTTAATTTCTAAACATAGGGTGATATTGATAATCATCAAGACTTAATGAAAATAATCCTTGTAAACCTATCATTATTAAGATTTTTAAGCTTTGGTAATATAATTTGATTTATGACACAAGAATGTAACAGAATGTTGGACTACATCAATAGCTTGATCTTTTATAAATACTGGAGAAATGAAAATGAAGCTGAGGTAAATCATACCTCTTTGCAAAGAAAAGTGCAATTTGAAACGGTTATCAAGGATTACTGTATCCAAATAATTTCTGCTACCTTTATTTAAAAGGAAAGAAAAGTATTTTTCCTTTAATTCAGGTTTGTCCTTTCAATTTCTAAAATTGGGTTTTACAAGCCTCTTGATCAAAGTATCAAAGTTCATACTGGGAGAAAAAACAACAACTAGTTTTTCTGTCAGCTCAACCTTCTTGTTTTTGGCAGAACAGAAATCACCGTCAAACTGATGATTGGAATCTGAATTTTACGTATTGGATATTTTGATGAATATATTCTTCTATGGATGATAGCAGATTGGAACGTATTAAAAAAAAGAGAATTCCGGGTGTTATCATCAAAGGAATGAAAGTAAGCCAAGAAAAGATTTTTAGATACTGTGTACTCCCATTATAATAAACAGGGTTAATTATAACAAAATTCCGGTGATAACTAAGTGAAAATTCAGGCCTCAACATTATCTGTTGTATATGTTTTATTGTTTGTTTGGTTATAACGAAGTTTCGATATAACGAAAGAAAAATGCTGGTCCCAAGGACTTCATTGTAACGGGAGTCCACTGTATAGAACTCGTCAAACACGTGGGACAGGTGTATGTGAGAGATTTATCTACACGTGTATGAGGGGCTGTGCAGCCCCAAGCACACCAATCAGTGAATGCTAATCTACGACAACTTTAAAAGGACAAGGATAACCCTGCAACTTGGAGGGTGCCAGAACAGGGTAAGCTTGATAATCGATGAAAAATTGCTAGACACCGTGAGCACAAAGTGATGACATTATGACCAGATATGTTTGAAATATTTGCCGCACATAAAAACTGACCGGTACAACTTGGTTCATCTCGTTTTCTTTCTCAACTTTCTGTAACTCATCCTCACTAAGCAGCGGCAGCCTCACATGTTTGATAACTTTGCTGATTGCCTGAAGGGTTGGAATCCTCTGTACCGTCTGTTAGATTCAAGGAAAGGAGGGGAACAAAGAAACATTAAAAACTTTGAAACCTGAATGGAAAATGCAGATTATTGTCTTTTCTATGATTACTGATAATTTCTGCAATTACATGGTCTTACTCACCCCAGTAACACTTCAGTGTAAGTAATATGCTCCAAGAGGGCCCTATCACTAGTATCACCCCAGGTAACCAATTATACATTTGGGTCACAAGAAATTATGGGGACATATACTTGTCCAAGGATTTTTTTGTTTTTGTTTTTGTTTGTGGTTGTGGTTGTGGTTGTTGTTGTTGTTGTTGTTGTTGTTGTTGTTGTTGTTGTTGTTGTTGTTGTATATTTACTACAGACAGGGTTTTAACTGACAACCTCCTGCTCAGGAGTCTAAAGCCTTATCCACTATACCACATGGTATATACACCGTATGTTTTGATCAACCTATAGACACACAGAGTCAAAAACAAGAGATGCACAATGAAAAGAGACAACTTGGCTGGAACAGTCAGGTGATGGGCAGAACCAAATACTTAGACCAGTAGCAATTGTACTGATCTTTCATAATTCTGAAGCACATACATCAATGCTAAAAATATTGTCTTTATACACATTTAGGCGAGCTGTACATCTTTATACACATTTAGGCAAGCTGTACATGGAATTCTAACAAGAAATGTTGTAGAGATTGATGAACTTTGTAATGTAGAATAAACATTACAGGGTCTCGTTTTATCAAAACTTAAAATCGTCTGTAAGTCCCAGAAATCAGTCGTAGGACTCGTAACTCTAGCTTGATAGACACAAACCAGGTGTTAAAACATTGCAGGAAGTGTTATAACTGAATGGATCTGAACACTCACAGCATTGACTAAAGCCCAGTTTATGACTGTAGCTAAGATATCCATCTCATCCATTTTTAGTCGGTTGCTTTGCAAGATGACAGCCAGTGACTCCTCAGAGAGCTCCTCAAAGCGTGGATGTTTGAAAACAGCCTAGAAGTCAAACAAAACATGCTTTACAAACATGTCTGGTGTGGATAGCCTTTAATTCATGTCATTCACTACATTAGGCTTTATAATAGGCTTTGGAATGTTCTCCGAGTTACATGACAGCAAACTCAGCAAAATCAGCTAACTGCTTCTGTAAAACCGCTTCTTTTCTGTGAGTAATAAGACATCTTTTTTGTAACTATCAACAACAAAAACAAAACAACCAAAACAATGCACTAGCAAATGGACACACCACTTAAACATTGCTGGTTCTAAATACAAAATATTGTAACAAAAGAATTTTATCTCTTTTGACTGGTCAACATTCTACAAAACTGTCTTTTCTGTGATCCTCTATTTTCCAATGGCACAATGATTTCCGTTGCACAAATTTAGTACCTGCTTATTTTTTCCTTTTTCACTTTCAAGTGTATTACCTTGACTTCTTGAAATTATTGTTTTTGAAAGAATTTAAGTGATATTGCTAATAAAAATTTACTTGAATAAAAAATAAGGGTTGAAGCAACCAAAAAAAGAAAAAAAAAGAAGAGGATTGCATATCAAAGACATTTTCATAGAGGAACTAACCACAGTGTGTTCCTCAATGAAAGCCAGTACTGTGTTCCTGAGACTGTCTTGGCCATACGTCACGGCAGCCTGGATGGTCTCACACGCCGTTACCTCCGACAGGTTTTGAGTCAGGTAAGCATTACATACCTTCCTCAGCTCCTCAAGACCATATTCTATACTGGAAGCTAGGACATCAACAACCTGGTAACGTACAGGACAGAATGAAATACATTATATATATATATATATATATATATATATATATATATATATATATATTAGATGGCTTAGACAGTTTCTGGTATGTGATTGGTCGAGAGCTCATCACGTGATCCTGTTTGCGAGGATCGCAAATGTTATATTTTCCCAGATTGTTATATTGACCAACTGGTCAACTGAATATATTTTTTCCATGTGTGACGCCCTCTTACAGTTGAAAAACAAACAATTACACCAATATAAGGGTGTGGGACCACGTCGGTAACTGGAAAGAGCAAACGATTACTATCGATAACTGGAGTCTGGATCGATATAATCTGTTCCCACTCACCCCCCCACCACACACACACACACACACACACACACGATACGTGAGAGAGTAGACGGAACGGCGCGGCGCGGAGTAGCGTCACGCGCTAGCAATAGGCCTGCCTGGATGGAATTCGGGAGGCTAACGTTACGTACTTGTATGCACGTATCATTCGGCCCGCGAAGTTTGGATTCACATTTCAAAATGGAACCCGTTTTATCTATAATAAACAACGACGAGCTCGATAAGATTTTGGAGGATAAGGATTCTAACTCCACTAAACATGGCCTAAAACAAGCGAGTTAATAGTCTAGAGACATTTTTATTCAGTTCAGTTCTTAGAACGAGGGCAATTCATGCATCTTTGTATTGACGTAACTTAACGAAGAGTTAGGCTAACGTTAGATACAGGCCTATAAACGCTACATCGAACAAACCACAAGTGGAGGACTACGACACCGAGCAGACTGGTTTGCAAATCACTGTGTTTCTACAATGTTCATCTCTGCAACAGAGGGAAAGAAGACTGATTTATTTGAAATTGCTGCAGATTCCTGATGACAGAAGGTAGACCTACGTCTATACCGGTCCTGGCACAAGACAAATTGATTGAAAATCACAGGGTAAGGCCTAACGTAAGGCCTATTTAAACATTAACATGTTAGAAAAAGATGATGCACTGGACTGGGGAGCCAATTTGGGCGCATGTGATGTAACAGGCCCTTAAACAGTTAGACACTATAAACGTTAGACTTAGAACAGCGTAGAGTTTTAGACGCTAACATAGACTTACGTAACGTTAGACCGTGTATAGACTAAATTTATACTATAATTCTAATACGTTAACAACTCCCTAACGTTAGATCTAAATTAGGACTAACGTGGGAATAGAGTCTACTGTGAGTACGTTTTGGTATCTAGGCCCTATGGCTATAACATTTAACAAACATTTCTAGGGCCTACCTGTAGAAACAAATGTCAAATGACAAAGATTGCCCAGGCCATAATGTTTAAGGCCTATAAAAGTTAGATTTGTTTTGTGAGTAGGTCCTAGACCCTAAAACATCTGCTAATCTTTTGGACCTGAGCCTAATCTAACTAACGTTATAGGGCCCTAAAGCGTCGTTACCTGACTTGAGCCTATTAAACGTTGACGTTTAATACTGTAGTAGGGCCTACTGTCGTTACAGGACATGAGCCTAGCAACTACACAGTCCAGTCGCCGCTGTACAACTACAAAATCGCGACAGCACGCACACAGCGTCTGGTCGGGCTAACATGAGCGTATAAACGGTTAGGCTATACGTCGTTTAGTGTATACAAGGCTCTTCTGTAAAGCACAATCAAGGGCAATGCCATCTAATATAACAGATATCGACTGGTAGGGGGTGGAATGTAACAATCTTTGGAACGCCAGGGAGTTATATTTTCCCTTGTGATCATATTTTCCCTCAGCGCTGTGCGCTTCGGGAAAATATAATCCCTTGGGAAAATATAACTCCCTGGCGGTCCAAAGAATGTTATATTCCACCTCGTACCAGTCAATATCTGTATAATATATAATACCCAACGGATATACCCTACGTATATATACCCAACATGTCATATATATATATATATATATATATATATATATATACACATACATTATACATGTAATTGATGTTCAAATCTATATTCATTACAGAATACAGAAAATATGAAAAATAAAAAGAGATTAATGCATTACTGTCACACAACTTTAAAATCTTCATTATGTAGAATGAAATACTTCAATATTTCAAATAACACCTCTACAGAAATTCAAATAACATATCTAATCTCGGGGATTGGGTAATTCAAAAATGCACGGCAAGAATAGATGAAAGAAAAAGAGAATACAGTGTCACCTTTGATGCACAGCGGCTAACAAGTCCCAAATATTCATTTTCTTTGAAGAGTAAGTGTACAAAGCATATGTTTAAAAAAGCTATATATATATATATATATATATATATATATATATAGATATATATATATATATATATATATATATATATATATATATATAAAATCCCAAATATACCAGAATGTCGTATATACAATCACACAATAGGTTGTGAAAGCAATTCGATGCATGATACTTGCTATATAGATATTGTTGAATCTTAAATCAGCTCAGGAACTAATGAATGTATTAAAAACTAAACCAGTTCTACTGAAAATACCCACACAAGTCTTCTGATACCATACTGTTTTTACCAGACTACCTCAAAGCAAATTACTCACAGTTTTTCCGCTAAGGGTGGCACAGTTTGTGTAGATGAACTCAAGCACAATCATGAAAATATCTGGCTCTGTATCAGTCAGTACCAGAGGAACTTTCCCACTATTTTCTCGCATGACTTGTTCAGCAAACATGGCCCTGAAGACCTCACACCTTGACACCAGGATGCAACGATGGGCAAAGATGTGTCGTCTTTCTTCTCCAACAATGAACTTGATATCACTGCAATAAGGCACAACAGACATAATCTTAACATACACAATTTATCAATTTGGCTTGAATACAATTTTCCATAAATTCTTAATGTATTTAGTATTTTGAATATGAATCAATATTCTGAGTTCATCAATCAATCTGAACTCATTGTACAGTTTCACAGTGGCCCTGGATCCTTGGACAAGAAGTACCAGTAGATTTTCTACATCAAACTCATATCAAATATCCATCTTGACGAAAGTGTACAAATCACAACTCAGCGATGCTTTGTTGTGTAGTAATACTGACAGGAATTCCAGGTAAACAGGCGCGACACCTTGGTAATAAGTGAGTCTGCTACCATTACAAAAATATGATCTCGGCCATTTGGTGTTAGTCGTCTAGAACCTAGGTTCTAATGTTACTGATTGTAACCTGGCAAACAAAAGTAACCAAACTGATAATTAAGTGATTGCATCATTCACTTCAGGCATAGCTGCAAAGCCAAAGATAAAACAAGCACCGGTTAATTTTAATCCCTGTGATTACAGAAATAAAGGTATTCATGTGATGACGTCTACACGTTTTAGGTACGGAATTACATGCAAGTTTTATTTCAATTTCGTATGCATACTGACATAGCAATGTTGTGACTGCTTACCGGTGTGGATATCCACATAATATAACCTGGCTTAGACACTAGCGTTATTAGAATCTAGTTTATGCATTACGGTAATAGGACCTACATAAAATCATGCAAATATTGCTAACTTTGGTCTCTACAATAGGTGGGACTACGGTACATCGCGTCGCGAGTCTTTTTCGTTTCGAGTACTATCAGTTCATATGGCACTCACCTGAATTCTTTGTTATTGACTAGCTTTGACATAGACTTTGCAAATGGCACAGGATCGCCTTTCATCAGTAGATTGCTTGACATTTTGGCTTGATGAATCTTGTGCAAATAACAGACCAGAATCGGGCAACTAGCAGTAGCAGCTCCACCAGCGCAGCGGGTCCGGCTGAGCTCGGCGGATCGGATGAGTGATAGGCGCGGCCAAAAGCTATTATAGCCAGTGTAGGGACGGGCGCGCGTAGCGTCTGTTAGCAACAGTTGTCAATGGACGAACGGAGGACCTTCAGGGCCCCACACATCGCAAAGCAAATGCATGCAATCAATACTGGTAAACAGGGGGGCGTTTTATCAACGAGTTCGTCGGGGGTTTTCACCGACGAATTTGCTATCAGCCAATCAGACGCAAGGATTTACACTGACAACTGTTAAAAGCTAATGAAATCCTTGGTCTGATTGGCTGATAGCAAATTCGTCGGTGAAAACTCCGACGAACTCGTTGATGAAACGCCCCCCTGGTGTATACTATAATCTGTATTCTGCATTGAGCGACCATGCCATGAGGCTCAGTTGTTGAAAGTTACTGACACTTTGTTTTACTCAACAACCCATATTCTGGGTATCGGAGACGTCCAATGCAAATATCCACATAATGTAGTATTATTAATTCAATGATGCAGAGTTGCAAATAACTTTGGATAGGCAAAACAACGATGACAGAGTAAATAAGAGTGAAATACCATTGATGAAAAGAAAAAAGAAAAATGTACAGATATATGATATAAAGTGAACAAAAACAAAGGACGGAAAATATGAAGGGGGAGAGAGAGAAAGAGAGAGAGAGAGAGAAGAAATGGTGGTGAAGAGGGAAGAGTGAGAAGGACACAAAACTGGTGACAAAGTACTTAATTAAAATTAATAAAAGAAATAACAGTGACATAATTGAGAAAAAAAGGAAAATATAAAAACGCAAAGATTTACGGCAATATATTCAAACGATAAGTGAAGAAAGAATGAAGGAAATATGGAGACGAGAGCGAGAAGAGGAGATGGAGAGAAAGAGGGGAGAGTGAGAAAACAAACAATTAGTTACAAATTAATTATAAAGAAGGCAAAGCCTGTAAGCAGGCTTATGTAGTACCCATGAAAAGGACAAAATAGATGCTATAATTATCTTAACATGTGTCATTATATCTACAAAACTTAAATGGTTGAATCAGAAAGGACTGTTCTCTTTTCACAACTTGATCCATCTTCACCTAGTTTGGGTATTTCCAGTATTGTAATATCTTTTTAAGTATTTCTTTTGCTGTTCATTAAAGATGCTGCACTGGAAAAAAAAAGGCAAAGAAATTCATCACCAATAATTGTCCTCATTGCAATGGGTGCAGAGTCTTTCATTTCTAGGAATTTTATTACATCTTCCAGATTTGGTATTGGCAATTTGTAAAGTACCACAACGGAAATGTGAATGTGAAGGACATAGATTGTGAAGAAGACAGTGCAAGTTTAGCATAAATTGACAGAATGATATAACTGTATTTGTGAGTACAAAATACACATTTTGACCATGAATTTAAAGTCATGCACATTATCATCAATGGACATAGGATGCAAGGAAGCATAATTCTCTGTTTGAATGCAGATAAATAATCATAAGGGGCAGATTTAACATTGAGTGGAGTATTATTCCAAAGTTATATAAAAGGACCAGAGTATAGATAACAGTGTTTTGTGCAAAGGTGATACGTGTATATGACCTATATGCATGGAACAAGTTTTGTTATCAAGTGGAGTAACTTATATGTGAGCAGAAAAGTTTGATGATAAAGGGCAATCGGAGATTACTTCATAAATTGCAGGCCTACATTCGAAACATCAAGGATCCAAGATGAAAAAGTCGTATAAGTTTTCAACTATTTGTTAAAAATATATTTATATTAAAAAAAGATTAATCCGAAGAGAAACCAAACATATACATGTAATGATAATCAACATACAACCCCAGAGTCATTATCGAACAATTCTAGATGAAAATGCACTCCATGTTAAAGTTTTGTATCAAAGATAATAAAGCATAAATAAGATATTTAAATGAGATGAAAGACTTCAGTTTATGAATGTTACCAAAGTTTCTGGAGAATAACTGTGGTAATAAGTCTGTCTGTGTCTTCAAGGACAAATTCTTATCAATGACTATTCAAAGAAATTTGGTAGCATCTATCGTGGATAGTTCAATCCCATCAATATTTACAGGAAAAAAGTCAATTACAAAAATGTACTTTACTGAAATAGAACTATACACTTAAGAATATCAAGTGACATTTTGTTAGATTTTACCCATTTAAGGACATTGTCAGTTCAGAGTACAAAATAAAATTCAGTATAGTACAATATACAGTTCTGGTGAAAATTAAATAAACTTGTGTCATCAGCACAAAGGGAGAATGAGAATAAGTTTTTTTTTCAATTTTAGGAAGTCATTTAAACAGTGGACCAAGGAGTGACCCCTGTGGTACACTACATCACTGTGAAAGGCTTTATGTAAGATTTATGACCATCAACAACAACAAACTGTAAGTTCTTCTTTTTTTGAAAATGATTATGAACCAATCTAAGAATTTACCTTTAGTCCAGTATATACCAAAATAACTTATATAATGAAATATCATGATTAAGGCAATGAAGGCTTTCGAAAAATCTAAAAAACAAACAAACAAACAAACAAACAAACAAACAAACACACAAACAACGAGAGAAAATCCATCAATAATAATAATAATAATAATAATAATAATAATGATAATAATAATAATAATAACAATAATGATAATAATGATAATTGCATTTATATGGCGCTTCATACTGACGTTTCTAAGCGCACTTTTGCTACTCATACAAATAGACTAAAAAACACAATAACATTAACAAAATCAGTGTTAACAGTAACAAAAGAAGAATGAAGAAAAGAAAAGAAAAGAAAAGAAAAATACATGTGATACAATGGTACAATAATTGATAACTGTGTGCGCCTCCAGAAAAAAAAAAGACCGAGTACACAAACTTATCAACACGAGAATAGACCATTTCCAGTCATATAAGTCCCTATAGTATTTGAGAATGTAGAGAGGAGAAAGATTATTCTGTAATTTGTTAATTCTTTATTATTTCCATAGGGTGGTCTTTTCTAACGTTCATATAAATGTAGCAATTTTCGTCAAGTGTCAGAAATGATACTGGTGCGAAGTGACAGGCTACATACCGGTATGTGACGAGAAGTCTTACAATTTCAGAAATCAGACGTTTTAAAAGAAAATTTTAATTCCATCATATCCAGGTTTTTTCTACTGTCCGATGTACTTACAATCTAAATAATCATTTCAGTAATGACAATTGGGGAGAGAAAAAAGTGTGTTATGGTTATGATAATCTAAGTAATCATAGAACAGTGTGTCTCTAGCTTGAATATTACTTGCAAGATTACAGGGTAATTTTGAAAGAATTTTCAAATTTTACTATCTGGGTAGTACCTTTTTTTTCATGCAAAGTGTAATAAATAACTTGGAAATAGAATGACATTAGTCAAAATGTATATTATTATCATTATCATTATTATTATTATTATTATTATTATTATTATTATTGTTATTATTATCATTATCATCATCATCATTATTAATTCATTTGGCATTTCAGACACTGCACATGTACATGGGTAAACACAGAATACATTTGACATAGCATAACAAAAATAAGATAAATCATAACACAGATACAAAGCTATTACTTAGTATGTGAACTTAGTTGTTGATTGTGCAACTAATGTGATGCTTTGTATTTCACAATTTTTGTCACATTCCTGAAAACAAATACTAACCACATTTTACAGAAACACGTAATCACACACATGCCACATCCCCACACACTATACCTTTGAATAGTTCATTTTCACTCATTCATTCATTCATTCATTCATTCATTCATTCATTCATTTTTTGCATATTTCCAATAAGAAACATGTAGATATTTTTACAGAAATTGAATACATAAATTTCATCATGACACATAATAAAGGATAAGTTTACCAAATATTGTAAGTATATGGAAATGCTGGAAATGTTGAGGAATGCTAAAGAGCAATGCTTGGTTGAGATGGGGCTTGAGGTTTCCATTTTGTGTGTGTGTGTGAGAGAGAGAGATAATGAGAAACCTCTGGTGAGATAAAAGAGCATGCCTTTCTACGAGGAATTCAAGGTTTATTTGATGAAAATTGATTCTGAAATGATTGAGATATCCAAAACGATGAGGTCCTCATAACAGATGGGACCCACCTTTTATTAGGACCACTTTGTTTACTTTTTTTTTTTGCTATCTGAGCCATTTCAAAGCCAATTTTCGTCAAATAAACTTTGAATTCCTCCTTCAGAATTGTATGCTCTTTCATATTTCATAAGTGGTTTCTAATTACTTCGTATAAAGTATAAAAAATGCAACCTCCATCTCAAACAAAGCTACAGGTTATCTCTCTTTAAGTTATCATCCATTTCAGCATACACTGACTCACTAACACACACAAAAATACCCATAGCCTACAGGAGAAATAGAGGGCCAGGGAGGGAGAACCGATCATAACACGGCCATGTGCCATCAACGGGCGGGGAGCGCCGGGGGATTCCCCTTGGAAAGAACATGTCGTCATCGTTGACTGTGCTTGACGGATGAATGTGCATGCCCAGTGCAGTGCTGTGCGCCGTGCATCAACTGCAACACTGAGCCAATATGTGTGCTTGTACGCTTGTGCTCAAAACAAGGCCTAGGGTGGTGTTGTGTTGATCACAACATGATCACATGCGGTTTATCTCGCCATAAATTATAACATACAAATACTACTAATATAAAAGTGTGAGGCCAAGTGTGAAATGATATGTCATTGCAGAAGGACGCTGGCTGCACACGTACACTATGCCTATTGTATGGTACGCTGATCATTTAGTGGACTGTACTACATGGACGAAGAAGGACAGCTGATATTTTGCTTCTTCCGGACCGTCGACGTATCAGTAAACTCTAAAGATAGCACAAGCTATATGTGTGGATCGTGGACAAAGTACCGGTACTAGGACCCAACATCAAGAGACATAAATATGCATGGTTTACCATACCATAATCATTATACATTGTTTACCAGTGTTTAACCCCGGCGCGGTACGGGTTGGTTTGTCGCTGGTGCGGTTAACCAGTCACTGTTTACCTAGTGCTTCCAGACTGACTGACTTCAAAAGAAGAGGAAAAATACTTTTGCATCACGACAACGCTGTGTATAATCTAGATCTATAGACTTTTAGTGAGTATTAGAATGACTGAGCTCCTTTTATTTTAAGCTTAAATTTACCATGATTTTGTAACTGCAGCTAGGCAGTATTTCATTACCACTCGGGGATAAGATTCTCATATCTCGATGCTCTGACTGAGCTCTGTAGACTGTAGTACCGTACATTGCAGGGCTTACCAGTTTCTCATCATGCTCATGCAAAGCATAGCCATAGGGTAGGGCCTATATCTAGTCTTGATAAGTAAAAGTGCCTTTAATTGATATAATATGTTGTATGCAAGAAATTAACATCAAATTCATTTGATGAAACATATAACATTGCTGTTGTTTTGCAAAAAGTGACTGTCAAGACAAAGGGACAGAGATGGCATTTTGTTTTGTTGTAAGTTTTTTGTTTTTGTTTTTATTTTTTACATTACACCGTGTATGTTGTGGTTTACTTATGCTCCTGAGAGTTTAGCATGCTGAAAATTATATACGGCCCTGTACAGTAGACTCCCATTATAACGAAGTCCTCGGGACCGGCAGTTTTCTTTTGTTATATCAAGATTTTGTTATTATAACCGAACAAATAAGTGCCCAATATTCTAAAAATTCCACAGAGTGGATGATGTTGCAGTTTGAATTTTTACTTTGTTATAACCACAGAATTTCGCTACAACTGTGTTCTTAATAATGGGAGTGTACTGTATTAGAAAAAACTGGGTGCATTAAATCCCTTTCTTTTATTGTTTTTATGCCTCCGCCACGAAGTGGTGCCGGAGGCATTATGTTTTCGGGTTGTCCGTCCGTCCGTCCGTCCTTCCGTCCGTCCTTCCGTCCGTCCGTAATGAATTTTGTGGACAGGGTAACTACCAAAACCTTTTGAGGTATCCTAATGAAACTTGGCATGTATGTGTATTAGGGGGTGAAGTTGTGCCTATCAACTTTTGGTGCACATGCTCAAGGTCAAAGGTCAAAAGGTCAAGGTCAAATGCTTAAAATTTTACTATTTCCCCCATATCTATGCAATGCCTGAAGATATTTTCTTGAAACTTAGTGTATACATGTACTACCCAATTAAGATTCTCTGGTGAAAGTTTGGGGTCATGAGGTCAAAAGGTCAAAGGTCAAAAGGTCAAGTAAAATGTTAAAATTTCACTTTTTTTCTCTGTATCTTGGAAATTGTTCAAGGTATCTTCATGGAACATAGTGTATCTGCATCTACTGACTGGCAGTGGTTATCTAGGGAATTTAGGGTTCATGGGGTCAAAGGTCAGGGGTCAAAGGTCAAGGGCAATACTTCAAAATCTTACTATTTTCCTTATATTTATGCAATGCCAGCAGGATATATTTTTTTTAAAACTTGATGTATGCATGTCTAACCCAATAGAGATTCTCTGGGATTTTTTTTTTGCCAAGAAGGTCAAAGGTCAAAAGGTCAAAGATCAAGTGAAAGTGCTGAACTTACTTTTTTCTCCATATCTCGGAAGTGGCTCAAGTTATCTTGAAACTTAGTACATGCTGAATTTATGTATGTTCTGCCTGACAGTGCTTCTCTTATAAATCAAAGGCCAGATGAAAATGATAACAATTTACTGTTCAATACAGAAATTGCGCTTTTTCTCCATACCTTGAAAATTACTCAGTGCATAAACTTATGAAATGGTCAAAGTCAAGTTAAAGTTCTTAAATCCCCAAATACATGCTCTCCTATTCATCCGATTAAACATAGGTCAAGGAAGGTAAACATTCAATACATTTGTGACAAACATGTCATTTTAATAATTTGCCAATTTTGTGAAAATGTAATCACACATTGTCCACATGTACTACTGAGTATAGACCTATTAGGAGAATCATGCATTATGGCGGAGGCATACCAGTCGCCATAGCGACATTTCTAGTTTTTTTTTGCTTTGTTTTGTTTTAAACAATCTTTGCATCTGTTCTATGTACAGGAGTGTCATCAAGGTCGTGTGTGGAATGAAAAGAGAATGGCAGAGGGTGGCGAACCAAGGGAGTATCAGGAAGTAGATTTCAGTGGAGATCCCGATGATGACTTAATTAGGCCTCTTTCCAGTAATGAGGAGTGGCCAATGAGCCCACAGACACCAAGAGGGTCAGTTGTATTCCCACCCTTTGGTCTCGCATCTGACCTGGAAGAGAGGGTGAGGACCCTTGAGGAGCATCTCTCCACATTGCTGGGAACAGTCGCCGGTGTCATCCAACAGACAGAGGATAACAAACAACAGCAGAATGATTTACGACTGAAGTTTGAGCAACTGAGGAAGGAGCCCATGGAAATGGCCGTGAAGTACACTCAGTTGATGGAAATGGTGAAGGAAGTTCAGATCAATCAAGAAAATGTGAAGGAGAAGGTTGAGCAACAGGTAGCGGAGATGGTTCAGCGCAGAGTGAATGAAGAGCTTGATAAGCGGATGGCCAAATTGAGAGAAGAAATGAAGGAACTCATGGTGAGATATAATAGGAGGGATGCAAAGTCTGCATCCGAGAGTGAGGAGGAGGTAGAGGTGGTGATGAAAGAGAAGAAATCATCCTGTCCTCCTGGTGTCATTGATGAGAGAGTGAAGGAAATGGAGAGTGCTCTCAGGGTGGCTTGCCGCAAGCGGGAGGAGGTCAGGAAGAAATTTGAAGTGACAGTGGTGCGATTGAAACAGGTGGAAAGTCAGAATGAAAGTCTCTTGGAGAGAGTCAAAGAGCTGGAGCAACGATGCCTTCAGCTGGAGGAAGAAAACAGGAGGCTTCGTACGAGGGAGATCGTACAGCGGACGCATTTCTCTCTCCAAGGCCCCAGTCTGGAATGTTTCTCATGCAAGCAGGAGTACACAACGGACAACAATCCACCAGGGGGCTGCATGTTCCACCCGCTACCCCAAATGCCCTACGAGTCTTGGCGGTGTTACATTTCACCGGAGGAACTGCCGCCAAACTTCTTGCAGGGCGGGCGCCGCTACTTCTACTGGGCTTGTTGTAATGTCTTGGCCACAAGGAGGCCAGATGGTTGTTGCCGGGGGCAACACCACCAGCAGTGGGAGATGGACATCGTTATGAGGCAAGTACTAACAGATGGAGATAGGGACGTCTTTAGTGAAACTCTCAGCATCATGTGAGAAAGCACAGAGAAATAATATTCCCCATGTTTTGATTGGTGTTTGTCAACACACACAATGTTTCATTCCAATGCAATTTTTCATGTTGCTTTTCTTCAAATGTGGTTCTGTGACCTCTGCAAGTGCAGTGCCTTCTTTTTTAATCTTATTCTCAAGACACACCATGACATGACATCATCATGCCATGAGGTCCCTTTGTCAGACTAAATTTATGATTACAATCTGTTACCATGGCAACAAGAGGAGCTAGTAATGCTATTGTTCTTTAAAGGTAGGGGATACCTTTTACAGACCTCCCAAAATGCAGCAAAACATTAAATATGAACATCAGGGGACCTGTTTAAGCCACTGCTGAGAAATTTGGAAGTAAACAGTTATCTACAATTTGAATAATGCACAAAACTCAACTACTCAGTAGTTCTGTGTGTCAGCCACACTTAAGCCTTTTTGTTGCAGTCTTCTGTATTTTTTTATCTATAAACACAAATCTTAAAGTATAAGAGCTGATGTAATAACATAATAGAGTGTGTGGCAAGAATGTATATAGAAATGTTTGTAAGTTTTGATGAACTTTCTTCACAAAATACACATGATGGACACACATGCAGCGCATGGGTCTGCAAAGGTAGCCTAGTAATGTACTGGAATTTACGGTGAGCCCCGAAAAAAATCAATTCAAAATCTAACGGTCAATAAAATTGTACTAAACGTTACCTTCCACTTTCAATACTTTATGGGAGTTTCTAAAATGATACTCTCTTCAACATATCACTGTATTTATACAACTCTTCATTTAAGGCATGCAAATGGGATTCCCTACCTTTAATAGAGTATCTCATTTTCGATTGCACTTGAGCACTTCTATTGTGTGTCTCTGCTGGCCAATAGTTTAATCTTGAGGTGATTCCGAAATCATCTTGGTCAACAATTTCTGTGAAACTGGGGGGGGGAAAAAAAAGAAATGGTAAACTTTTACAGTTTTGCATTCCAATATGTATTACCTTTTAGGGGATCTGTGCTGTTCATTTGAATAAATTAATGACTTTACAATGTCACTGCAACGGGTGACTAAAGATATTTTTTACAGCATGAAATTTTTGTGAATTGGAGCCAACAGCCATTTATGAGAATCGCTACTGGCATTTAATCATATAATGCAGACAAGAACTTTTGCATACATTTTAATTTTGCTAATCTTGGCTCGCACGAAATTTTGAGAAATTAAAATGCATGTGAGCATTTCTGATTTTACAGTAGGTAAGCCTATATAGTTCCATACTGTATCATCTCATGAAATTGTTCTTAAATCTGCCTTCTAATCTGAGGTTGATATAGTTTGCCAGTACTTAAGCTTGTATTCATATTGGGCATTGATCTGATGTTCCTCAGTATGCACGAATATTCTTTTGCCTTACAGGATTTCATTGGTTAAAAGGTATTTTATTTGATGTTGCATTGGTTTAAATGCATTTTATTTGATGTCGCATTGGTTAAAATGTAACGTATCGTAATTCTTCCAAGCATGTAAACATGTCTAGTGTAAGATATTTATGCTATACTGTGGAATGTCTTCTCTAAGGAGATTCAAATTTCAGGAAGGCTGATTGATTTGTCAACAATTCAAGAAGAAGAATATTCTCCTCTGTGGAATATAATGTTTGTGTGTACTCAGGAGCTTTTAAACTGTACAGTATCATGCATCCAGCAAAATGCACAGCATTGTATCATACACAGTTTATGCCTCTATACAGATGAACAAGCAAACAAACTGAAAAAAAAAAATGTCTGCAACAAGTTATGTATAGTATAATGCATAAAAGAGATCATTCTCTAATGAGCTATGTACTGGTACATGCCTCCTATTTGTTTGTACAATTTGATAGCTTGTACATGTAAGTATCTGTACTGTTTATTAGCATCAAAGTAAACGTTTCAAGCTGTGATATTTGTGTTTCATCTTGCTGAGATTGCACGGAAGGTTATTGCTTCACAGACATTAACATTGCATGTTACATTAACCACACTGGATACATACACCGGCTGTACATATATATGACACTGTGTGCATATGCACCACACTGTGTACATACACACCACACTGTGTACATACACACAACACTGTGTACATACACCACACTGTGTATATATAAGTATCACATTGTGTACATCATACTGTGTACATATACATCCACTGTGTAGAATATACCATTAAGCAAACCTCCTCACATATTCGCACTTGGAAAATTCCACAACCATGCCACTATAGATGTTGATGTAATAAAAAGATATATGGGGCAGATAGATCTGGTAGTCAGCTAACTATGACATATTATGATTGAATCATGACCTATTTTAAGTACTGATTCATGGATGCCAGGAGCTATAAAAGCCTTTGTGTCAGCAAACTGCCTTGTCAGAGGTTTGTTTATATGTTACACCATCAGTCCATGTTTTTTTCACAATTAGCCACAATGCAGCATAAATCAAGTTGGTTCAATCTTGACCATTGTCTTTCATTACATATTTCAGTACTTTTTTTTTAAAGTTTGTAGAAAGATACATACTGTAAAAGTGGATATTTTTTGCGTGACTAATTTTTCGTGCTTGGCCAGGTAAGAAGTGTTTCGCTTGTTTTTAATTCCACGGAATCAAGACATCACACATGAACTTATGGCAAGCAAAAACATTCATGTGCGTTTATTTCCATGCTAGTTTCTGGTTACGCGAAATGCACGAAAATTTCAACACCGCGAAAATTTCCGCTCTTACAGTAGTTTTTGTCCAAGACCAATGTGCAGGTCAAATTTAAGATTTTACCAACTGGACCATGGTTGGTACTAATACAAATCTATCATGAAATCATAATCTTGTATGGAAAAGTTTGAGACAGACTGAGTTGCAAAGTTTACAGGTGACTCCCTAAAAACTGAAATATGTCTTCATGAGAAGAGAATATGAGAGCCTCCCTGATTTGGGATTATAATATTCTAACTGAGATGTGTGTAACACGCACTTTAAATACAGTATCTTCCTGTTTGCTCTTTGGAATATACCAGTATAGAATTTTGATGAGTGAATGTTGGCAGTTCTAGTTTGAGAGAAAAGTGCTACATGAACTTTCTAAAAATTTGAATATCGTCTTCCTGAGGCATAAGTGAGCAACATATACAAGGTTTAAAGGGATGGTACAGTATTGGTGGAGTTGAGAATTGGGCTTTTAACTTTTTGCGAGATGCCAATAAACCACTTATGAAATAGTACAGAGCATACCATTTTAAGAGGAATTCAAAGTTTATTTGATGAAAATCGGGTTTGGAATGACTGAATCATCCAAAAACAAAGTCAAACAAAGCGATCGTAATAAAGTGTGGGTCCCACACTTATTAGAATCGCTCTGTTTTGGATATCTCAGCCATTTCAAAAACAATTTTCATCAAGTAAACGTTGAGTTCCTCATGGAATTACATGCTCTTTCATATTTCATAAAGGGTTTCTCATTATCTCACCAAAAAATGTTACAAACCTGAAATTAGGTCTCAACCAAAACTATACGATCCCTTTCAAAGGGATACAGTCCGTCTAAAGCAACCCGAGTAAAACAATGCTTAGCTAGGGTTTTCGACACCGTTTTGTCTCACCAGCCAAGCTTCTTATCTACACAGTTAATCCCTTGTACAAACATTGACCTATAACAGAAGAAAGTACTCCTTTGAATCCATACACGAGTGGCAAAATTGATCTAATTGGCAAAGGGTCTGGAATTCAGACTACCCTTATCTAGAAAACGGTGTCGAAATAATCCCCAGACCCGAGTTAGGAGAGATTTTAGACGTGCAACTCCTCCTCCAACTCGGGGTTTGAGGATTATTTCAGCACCAGTTTGTAGATGTGTAGTCTACATCAAAGGCACTTATACATTTGCGGTAGTGGAAATGCATTGCTGATGACCAAATTACTTCTTGTTGCATGATTGTGATGTGGGCATCGTAATTTTGTGTTAATTTTCTACCAAACACAAGCTGCATGATTTTTTTTTATTACGTATTAAAGAAAGTGCAATCTTTATTTGTGCAGGAATTTTTTTTTTCTCTGCAAGAGTTCTTTACCACTCTAGTCTAGGGATTGATTCAACACTGTTTTAGGGGATTGCAAGGTCTAAAACCTGAATTGTATGAAGAAATCATATTCTGAGAGGTGGGGAAGTCCCTTCCAACCTCCCCGGCATGTAGAAATGGCAGAGAGAATACTCATGACAACATAGCAACAGCAATGTGCGGCAAAGCACTCTGATGTGTGCGTGCACCCATGCATGCAGTCATTTTACACTTGCCAGACTGAGATAAAAACAAAGGAGGGGGGGGGGGGGGGGGTCTCTGTCATGAGAGAGCTAACCGTTGGTAATGCTGGGTATGGCAGTTAAATCCTAATAGGATTAGGATAGCAGCTTCTCTTGTGTAAACATTCAAAACGGTGAGTTCAATTTAGACGAGGTGTTCTCGTCATAATCACTGTAAGATGTGAATGACTGGCAATTCTGATATTTGGTGACACAAACATTTGCTCCGGGGACAACTGTCGCAGTCTTATTTTCTCCAAGGTCTTAGGGTTAGGGTTATGATAGGGTTTTAGAATTTATAAGTTGATGTGAGGATTAGGATTAGGCTTAGGGTAATGTTTGTGGGTAATATTTATGTTTGGCTGAGCTTGCAGGTATTTCATGAGGGCAATAGTAGCAGGAGCTAATGTCATGGAACCTAATACAGATGTACTACCTTCTGAGAAAAAAAAAAGAATTTGACAAGTGTACAGTATATGCTTGCTAAATAATGTTATGTGTACTGTTTATTATGAATTTACTGCCATATCAATGTTTTATATTGTATTCTGAATTGCTTTACAAAAGATTGTGTATAGATATCTTTTAATGCATACTACATTTGTAAAAATCTGAAATACGCTTTGTGATTATAATTCTGTTCTTGTATTACTGTTGTGTTTACATGGGTGAAAATGGCGTGAGGGTTGAAATACATGGGTAACTTGTGAATAGATCATAAAGGGTTTTGTGGCTGTACTAATCACAGATTTCAGGTTTGGAGTTGATGTCATGATTAATATAAATGCAATTATTGTATATGCAAGATACAGTGTATATTCAGCTCAATAGTTTACGAGGTTTGCACAGGTCTTTCTGTTAGTATCTCAGTACTTCAGCTACACTGTAGCTTGTCACAGTTTATATCATGGAATATTGATATACTCTACATTTATCATATTGCAGTTAATAGATATAAAGTAGCAAAGATTTTTTGATATAATTTATATTATTGTGATACTCATTTTTATACACCATCTGCTATAATATGGTCTTTCTTTATTTGTATAATAGACAAATATAAAATTCATTGTTTTTAAATGATTGATTCAATCTGCCAACACCTTTGAAAACCTAATTGTTTGCAATGTCAATGCAGTTTTGAGCCGGATATCCATGGTAGAAGTGTGCAGGAAGTATAGGAAGCACAGGAAACTTGCCATAAAAATGAATAAAAACAACATGCAGTAAACTGCTAACCTCAGCAAAACAATGCCAGTCATTATTGCAGAGATTAGTTTCACCACCTGCATGTTAGGAACAAGAGATGATTTAGATACTAGCTTGATAAGATGGAAACAACTTTGTGTAGTTGGCACTTTTGTCTAGAAATGTCAAACAATGTTCTCTCAAGCTGTTCAATGATCTGGTTTGGCCCACTGTAGGAGTGAAGGCAGGAATTAGGGATCAAGCATTTGGTGTTGTTATCAGAGATACGATAGTTCTTGATGTAGTAGACATAAAATAAAGCCTAAAGCCTAGTCTTCGTGTAGCTAGTACTTACAAGGAATGACATTCCAATTAGTATTCAAAGAGGTACAATTGTACTTTAAATCTTTGCTCTATGCCACTTCTTGTGACTTTGACTGTGAATTCAAATTTATAACTTATTATTGCCATTTTATACTGCCACGTGCCCTGTGAAGTCAAAGGTTTGTTTGTTTTTTCTTTCAAGTTCAGCAATATTCCTTTTTCTGCCTCTTCACCGCATGTGCACTTTTTGTTCTTTATCTTGTAATTACCATTAACTTGGTCGTGAACTAATGTGATAGCAGGATACAAATTAAGTTACTGAAATATTGAAAGGGAAGGTTGTCCTTTTGTGACAATTCCTATCTGGACTGCCCATCTTATCCACCTCAGTTAAAATGACCATTACTCCATTCTTACTTTATTTAAATCATATTATTTATTCATATTTCAATAAGCTTGAACTCTGGAATTCTCTTGCACCCACTAACATATTTCAGAGTTGGTAGTGCACAGCTCTTCATTTATAAGCATAATGCCATAAAGATGAAGTATTCGTGTCCTGTATTATAATATCCCAAATATCTTTGGCTTGCCAGTTCAGCATACACTGTATGAACCATGTAATCTGTCCTCCATAATATTGTTTTGTAACCATGAATCTATTGTATTTGTTGCTGTTCTTTGTATGTGTTTTTTGGTGTTTTTTCTTTGTTTTTTGTTTTTGTTTTTTGTTTGTTAGAGGATGGGATAATTAAGGGGTAGTAGCAATAAGTACTTGAGATATAACAGAGCTTTACTGTGAGGAAGTGAATGTTTGGAAAGTCAACAACAGAAATTATTCTTGTATCATGGTTTTTCCTATTATATTGGATGTAGGTATCAGCAACAGTAAAATGTATGTCATTTCCATATTAACACTGCAGTCACAAAATTCATTAAGAAATGCTATTATGTGAAAAGTCATTCCATTAAAAAACATTATGGAGATAAGTACAAATGCTTGCAATGCATTTTACCCACACTGAATATTATCATGCAGTTTTTTATGCCTCTGCCACGAAGTGGTGGTCGCGGGAGGCATTATGTTGTTTTTATGCCTCCGCCACGAAGTGGTGCCGGAGGCATTATGTTTTCGGGTTGTCCGTCCGTCCGTCCGTCCGTCCGTCCGTCCGTCCTTCCGTCCGTCCGTCCGTCCTTCCGTCCGTCCGTAATGAATTTTGTGGACAGGGTAACTACCAAAACCTTTTGAGGTATCCTAATGAAACTTGGCATGTATGTGTATTAGGGGGTGAAGTTGTGCCTATCAACTTTTGGGTGCACATGCTCAAGGTCAAAGGTCAAAAGGTCAAGGTCAAATGCTTAAAATTTTACTATTTCCCCCATATCTATGCAATGCCTGAAGATATTTTCTGGAAACTTAGTGTATACATGTACTACCCAATTAAGATTCTCTGGTGAAAGTTTGGGGTCATGAGGTCAAAAGGTCAAAGGTCAAAAGGTCAAGTAAAATGTTAAATTTTCACTTTTTTCTCTGTATCTTGGAAATTGTTCAAGGTATCTTCATGGAACATAGTATATATATGCATCTACTGACTGGCAGTGGTTATCTAGGGAATTTAGGGTTCATGGGGTCAAAGGTCAGGGGTCAAAGGTCAAGGGTAATACTTCAAAATTTTACTATTTTCCTTATATTTATGCAATGCCAGCAGGACTTTTTTTTTTTAAACTTGATGTACAATTTTGTATGCCTGTATAACCCAATAGAGATTCTCTGGGATTTTTTTTTTTTGCCAAGAAGGTCAAAGGTCAAAAGGTCAAAGATCAAGTGAAAGTGCTGAACTTTATTCTTTCTCCATATCTCGGAAGTGGCTCAAGTTATCTTGAAACTTAGAACATGCCGAATTTATGTATGTTCTGCCTGACAGTGATTCTCTTATAAATCAAAGGCCAGATGAAAATGATAACAATTTACTGTTCAATACAGAAATTGCACTTTTTCTCCATACCTTGAAAATTACTCAGTGCATAAACTTATGAAATGGTCAAAGTCAAGTTAAAGTTCTTTAATCCCCAAATACATGCTCTCCTATTCATCCAATAAACATACATGGTAGGTCAAGGAAGGTAAACATTCAATACATTTGTGACAAACATGTCATTTTAATATTTTGCCAATTTTGTGAAAATGTAATCACACATTGTCCACATGTACTATAGACCTATTAGGAGAATCATGCATTATGGCGGAGGCATACCAGTCGCCATAGCGACATTTCTAATTTTGTTTTTTTGTTTTTTTGCTGCATTTCAGTCAAAGTAACATTCAGTATTACTTTGCCCTTCCAGAAGAAAACAAAAACATACCATTTTCTAAAGTTTTACTAATAAAATTCCTTTGTGTGTAATGGTGCAAGTGTTTTGTTTTTGTTGTGTGTCTTTTGAATGTAATATGTGTATATTTGCTAAAACTGGAATTTCTGCTGACAAAAAGTGTAGGAATTTGTAAATGTGTGATGAGAAGAAAAAAGACGACACATAGAATACATGATTGTATGAATAGTGTGCAAGGATTAGAATTCATCTGTTTATAACACTGGTCAAGTCAGGAAGATATGATTGATTCTTAGTGTATGCGACTACTGAAGAAGCATAGTAAGAATAGCCACATTGTACAAGAGCCCACCCTAGGCAATGAGGATAAAGTACCTAGCCTAGGAGACACTTGTATCTGCAGCTGGCAAGGGACTTGAACCAGGGGCCTTATAATTTATGAACGTATGTTTTTAAGCTCCATTTTCAGTTCACATTCTGAGAAATGTATGTGGTTAATTTCATCCATTTATTCACAACTTGTCAAGTACAAGCTATTTGTTCAATTCCATTCTATCACATTAAATCAACACCTATGCAAAGATTACTGTATGTGTAATATATTTAGCAAGTCTAATTTTCCGTGAATCAGGACTTCTCGGCAATATTGCCAGTGGTTAAATTCGCAATTGTGGAGTACAGTACTGAGTGGAGAGTGTATGAGTGCATGTCACATTCATGTTGGTATACACTTTTGTAAGAGTTGTGTTTTTGCTTGTTTTAAAATGCATGAATAGCACCCTTCTCACGAAATTTACAAAAATAAAAACCTCACAAAATGTTTGGCACATACAATATACTGATGTGTGTGATAAGCCTTGAATATCATATTTCAGTAAAGAAATCTGTAATTTTACATGATATGTCATATTTCTGGCTGTTTCTTGCATGAAATGTACAGGCTGATATGCACAGTAGTTGTGTCTGATGTTTGTATTGACTGCAATACAGTGAGACAGAGAGGACAGAGAGAGAGAGAGAGAGAGAGACACACACACACACACACACACAGAGGGAGAACCAAATGGATCATTTTGCAACATTATTTTGATGGAGTTTTGTAGCATCTGTATACCATTGGATGGAGATTTGTTTTGTGGGAGACTTGATTTGTTTTGGGAGAAGTGATGCACTCCTAATGATGCTGAGAAGATGTGTTACCATGACGATGACAAATATGATGACTGTATACTGATAGTGATGAAAAGTAAGGATAATGCAGTGGTGGATCCAGGAGGGGTGCACCGGGCGCGTGCCCCACTTTATTTTTTGTTAAAACAAAAGAAATAAAAAGGAAAAATGGAGTGGGGACATGTGCGCCCCCTTTAATTTTGTAAAGAATCTTGACTACCATGATCCTGTTACTGCATGTACTTGACAATTCTGTACACCATACATGTGTGTGTGTGTGTGTGTGTGTGTGTGTGTGTGTGTGTGTGTGTGTGTGTGTGTGTGTGTGTGTTGTATGTGTGTGTGTGATGACTACTAGTATATCCAGATTTTAAAAAACAAAACAAAACAAAATGGCCTATTCTGAGTCTTCAAGCTAGATGAATCTTGAGAACATGTACATTCCAGATGTGATAACAATGTGATAAGATAAACTCATGGGAATTCAGTACACAATGGCATGCAGATTCAAACTATATCAAGCACTAATAATACCTAGAATATGACCAGGGTGAAATTACAAAGTACATGTATGCTGCAAAATTCAAACACAAGGCATAGATGCGATTGATTGGTTTAGTATGTTGGTATGACTTGTGATTGAACTATCACATGATTTACCAATTCTCCTGTTCTATTTATAGTGATTGCGGAAGCTCCTTTGCCCTTAATTCATAAATTTCATTTACTGTCGGTATATACTCTTTGGGGGGTGGCAGCATTTGGTGATAACGTAACCACTCTGTCGCAACATTTTGTTCCACGATGTTGAATGTTATTTCTTGATAGTGCTGGCTTTTCATTCATTTTATGTGGGTGGGGGGCATGATCAATTCATTCGCTGGGGATAAAAAATGTACAGATGATGAGACCAACCTACTTCCTCCTTAGGTGAATTGTCAAAGGGACGTGAGGCATGAACCATTGAATGACGAGAAGGTAAGGGTAGACTGAAAGCTGAATGTTGAATGGAAGAACTATTCAAGTCTCCATTTATTGGCCTTTTGTCCTCACGATGACGGTGGTGATCAAAATTATGTCATTGTGTAGCACTGCTGCCACTCTGGCTCTAAGCCAATAACATGCGTCACTGGAACAATCTCAAAAGCCTGTCTCTTGCTGTGGGACCTTGTCACTTTTTAAGTTCAGATCTACTTTGTTTCACTGTTTTTATGACAATTAGGTTACTTTAGGAAAGAAGAATTACAGCAAAACATCTTTGTTAAAATTAGAAAAGTATCTCCTTTTGGAAGTGCACTTGAGTTAAGATAATAAACGAAACATTATAACAAAAGTAACCCTGTAAAGACCACTCACTTTGCTCATAAAACCAATTTGGGTCACATACTTTTCGAGGAGAAGTCGGTAGTGTGTTGCTATTGCTAGTATACAAATGATGCACAGGATAGAGTGCGTTAGTGGAGATGTAGCGCACTCGAGGGTATTTACAATTGTGAAACATGCACAAGGCGAATCCTGTGCATCATTTGTTTTATAAAATGGGTCGAAAACTAACAGCATTTTTCACGTACCTTTGTGGGTCAATACCAATCAGCTACATGTAGCACTCGCTCAAGAATCGATGTCCGAAGATGGTCGTCCCAAACATTTACGCACGTCGCACTCGGAAATCTCGCACATATAAGTACTGTGTACGTATAGAAGTATACGTACGCCACACATGTTATGCACACAAGAAAGGCTGGCCGGCAGCCCGAACTAGAAGTTGTTTACAGGATTGACAGAGCGTATAGTAGCGCGCGACGCACTTGTAACAACTGATTGAGTGCGCACTGCTAGTGTAAACATTGTGACGTCAGGCCGTGGATGTTAGTGAGAAATTAATGCACGCACACGGGACACATTTCAGCGCTTCCACTTGGCTACATTCTTGGAGTACAAAAGAGCTGGCATATAGTAAGGGAATTTCATGAGGTATTCTACAATGTGGATGTTTCTTTCAGGTAATCTCCATTCATATTGGTTCTGTTATGTAATGAACCAAGTCTGAAACAAGTTGCATTCATTAGTTGTTAGGTAGGACAAGGTCAGACTAGCTCTCTTTAAAGGGATCGTATAGTTTCTAGCTGTTTAGACCTAACTTCACGTTTCTAACATTTATTTCTTTTGATGAGATAACGAGAAACCTCTTATGAAATATGAAAGAAAATATAATTCCAAGAGGAATTCACTATTCATTTGATGAAAATTGGTCTTGGAATGGCCGAGATATCCAAAACAGAGCGATCCCAATAAATGATGGGACCCACCTTTTATCATGGTCGCTTTGTTTTACTTTGTTTTTTGATGTCTCACCCATTCCAAAACTGATTTTCATCAATTAAACGTTGAATTCCTCTTAGAACGGTATGCTCTGTACTATTTGATAAGTAGTGGCTTCTTGGTATCTCGCAAAAAGTTAAAAGCCCAATTCTCATCTCCACCAATACTATACCATCCCTTTAAGTCTAGGAAAATACATGTACTCTGTTCTCAAGTCGTGTCGAACAGTGAATTCATTACGAACTTCCCCACTGCTGCAATGTTGGTGCCTGATTGAAACATGTACAAGTGCACACACACACACACACACACACACACACACATGCATTAACACACATAATGTACACAGGCATTCACACACAAACAGACAAAGATAACATTAAAGTACAATCACATCACACCAAGTCACATTTTTCTCCTGGAGCAGAAGAGTACAACAATGGCCAAACACCAGACTGCTGCAAAACTAGTGAAAATCTTGAATTGAAAATTATGTTGCCCTGAAACAACAATTGAATTATATGACATATGCTGAGATATACACACTATATTATCAAACTAGAAAACTTTTAAGCCAGAGACAGAATTACACCAATTACATGTACTTATGTACAGTATTATTATACTTATATCACATTTGTTTCAGACTCGTTACAACCTAGAGAAACTGCAGCATAAATGAATACACTACATATTAATACGAATCTTGGGGAGATAATACAGCAGCTAGATGAACATAGGGCACCACGGACACAACGACTTAACAGAATCTGCAAAACAAGAATGCAAGTTCATTACACATAAAAATCTTTATTAGCGGACATCATAGAAACACTCTTAAATATCCATAAACATTCCACTTTGACATGGAACATAATACATTGTAATCACGTTTGGCTGATAAATATATATATATTCTTTGTGTCAAAATGCATACAAAGCATGCATTTCGGCACGACTTGATCAATGCATTTTCCACCTCACTCGTTGCACAAGCTTGTGAAAAAAGTGAATGTTTTCATGCCTTGATAATATCTAGCATAAGTATGCATCATAAGATTTCATTTGGCAACTTTTCTAGCATAGATATATATATTTGACATGAGAGTGTACAGTAACATGTTTAATTCAGTGGTGTGCAATGTCAACAAAGTGATATCGACAATAAAGGCAATCGATACACCCTGGCCAATGAGTTTTGTTTACCATTCTGACATATTTTAAACATTAGGACATTACAGAACCTTTACCTTTTAAAATATGACTAGGAGAAATAAAGCTGAAGTACCTACATCATTGCAAAACCATGTTGTTAATTTTGTTAGAACCATGCTCACAATTTTGTGTAATAATGCTTACACTACATCAACACCACTTGCATTTGCAGAGTATTTCTGAGGAATATAAATGATTAGAATGAAACAAGATAAATGCATACTACGCCTCTCAGAAGGCAAACATTTTGACATGGAGCTGTGAGACCTTTCATGCTGTATTCTTCTGTGACAATGAAAGCCTACACAAAAGGAAAAAACATTTCTGTTTTCATTAGATGGAAACACTGTTGGTCACACAGACAGTCAATACTCATATCTTTATACCATCTTATCACTTCCTTTTACCATTTGTATAATATACTGGTAGCTGTTTGGTGATGGAGACTCCACTAAACACTGAAAGTTGACAGAATACATATGTGACCTAACAATACAGCATATTCTCATAATCATTTCTGCCTTACGTTAGTGATATCTTTGTCAAGACAGAATTACTAAAGACTATGTCCATCTCCCTTTTTCATAATATTCTCAGTCTAGAAATTTTCATGGAGGAATAAAATGAGGAAATAGCTTTGACACTCAAAATACCATGTCCACTGGTATGTCCCCCTGCTGTTAGCTTCAAAAGTCTCAAGGGACAAAATGCAATGTGTGAAAATCACATTCCAACTATTTGTTCCATTCATGCTGGTTTGCTACCATCTGGTGTCTATTGGTAATCACTAATGACCTGTCTAAAGAGATGAGGAAGAGAGGCTTCATTCTTGACCTACACTCTGACCTTTGACCTCTGACCTCCCATGCTCACTGGTTGCAGGGCTTAACATACAGGCATCTTGCACATGTACGTCTTCTGAGAGAGTACATAATTTTTCCGTTTTGAACGTAAACACTGCATACGAGATGAGAGTGGTAGGTAGACCCCCCTCCCCATGCATGCATATGAATAGGATCAGTTGTTTACCTCAAGATTTGAACCAGTGACTTTCCATATCCAGCAAAGACATTCCACAGTTAATGCTCACTCACCATCAATCAACAAAACTGTACGTTATCACACTGGACTGTTTAATTCCCTTGATGAGAACAGAGAATTATTTTTCTCACAACGAGATATGAATTTCCTAACTTCCACATAATGTCAATACACACTTGCCACCAGTACAATGATGCAACTTACTATATGGCCGCCATGATGTCATCAGTATTCTGTCTCATTAACTGGCCACATGCTCCTTATCAATTTGATAATACACTCAACCTCGGACAATGCAAACAGGTGTAAGTTAGAAACCAACACCTGTAGACATTCAACACACATATTTTTCAATGTGCCACAAAGTTGTATGTTAGAGAATTTCAAGGCATGTTGCATAAATCAATTCAAAATTCGACATCCAAATGCATTATACTTGCTAACCATTTCACTGTACACACAGAATACCCCATAACTTGGTACATAGGCCCTATTCCATTGCACTGTAGAATCATAACCTACTGAATAGAGATATCAAATAAATGAAAGTAAAATTTTAATCAAAATTGTTATTATATATGACTTTCCCAATCCCCTACACATCAATTTATTGATTTCATAGACAAATCAAAATAATTCCAATATGAATCAACATTCAATATAAACCTGATATATGTTCATGTCATCTAATCACATAAGTACACGTTTCAATATGATAAACATGTCTTAAGCATATGGGCAATTCCGCAGTTAGGTGGACATGACATGGATAAAAGAAATGTGCCTCTTTATCTTACTCTTTAATTTAGGTACCAACTAATGCCATGGATGTTCACCAATCATTAAGGTCTTTCAAATTCAGTAGATTTTATTTTTCGTATTTATTGATTTCGCGAGATCTAAAACCATCATTTAAAATGTACATGTGGGACTGGGGATGCTGAAATTCACTTAAATGCAAATTACAGTGGGTTCCTTTGAAATTTTTTCCTCAAAGTTTTGCTAATGGGTAAAAGATGAATACATTTAAATACTCCAGAAGTCATGTGACATTTTGTCAATTACAAAAGGGTGAAATGACCTGCGGAATTACTCCGGACAAATGTAACGTTACTAACCGTAACGTTACTAACCATGCTTTTGGGGGTCTAGCTAAAAAATAATTGGTCGAACTGCTCAAAAACTTTGTGTGAACATTTGTCATGATGCAATAATTAAAATTAATGCAACACTTTGTTTGAAGTAACTTGAATTTTTGCACACTTTTTGTTACAAGACATTGATTTTTTTGTCATGTCCTTTTTTCGTAACGTTACTAACCTGCCCTTTAAGCTGCCATAGCAATTCTAATATTTCATGGATTGTATTCATTCTTTTCTGTATCATAAACCTGGGAAGGATGAACATGTTTTTGACATAATTTTGACTTGAAATGAATAAATGGTAATTTAGTAGTAAAAACAAATATCTGAATTTGTTCAAATGTAACGTTACTAACCGCGGAATTGCCCATTATGTCTTTTCGAGAGCATGACACAGTTCATTCAATATACTTGCAAGCTCAGTGCCATATAACTATATGTTCACTTTATTGATATACAAGATGATTTCGGTAAGCCATGGTACAAAGATTACTGGAGTTTGTATGTTTTTTTTTTTTTTTTACATACTTGTTTCTGTACAATTGTGAACTCAATGAAGAATACATCACACTAGATCCCTCAGCCAGAAAGGAGCTCTTTTACATTTGTAGGTTGATCTGAACCTCATTGCAAGTTTTCCTCCACTTCCATCTAGGAGCCAGTATATATCAGCTTACAGACCTCTCTGGCCTGCCTTCCTTGTTCTCTCATCTGCTCTCTCTGCAGTCATCCACTGAAATATCCATCAATGGGGATGAGTTTCTTTGTCACTACCAGCCCAGTCTTTTTGATGAAGCATTGGTATGGAGTATGGGGCTACAGTCTGATCAGTCCATCATCATTTTAGGCCGTTACATCAAACCACTAGCTAGCATATGGAATTCTTGTCCTGCTTTGTTCATCCTAAGAGATCGCCCGCAGACGGCTTCCAAATTACCAACTTGCTGTGGAGATCAGGACAGTAGCACCATCACACATCATGAAATAAATCAGTCCATGTTTCCTCTGCTCTCAGCTGAGTTCGAAGCCAGCCCCAGACTCGATAGCATAGAGCAGCTTCTCACGGAGTGTCTTCTCATCATGGAACTCGGGCAGCTTGAGGAGGTTCATACAGGTGCTGGCTGTTGGTAGTCGGCCGGACTCACTGCCTCCATGGTGGATACAAAAGGCTGGGTACAGCTCCTGGTTGAATGACAAGGAAGGAAGAGATCACCAATCTTTGACTTTAGCCAAAAAGCAGCCTGTAGTCATGGTCACACTGGCAAAACTTCTCAAAGTTCAACTTTAACACGTTGAGGATGGGCTGATTTTGCTAAAGATTGCATTTCCCATAGACCCCTGCCTGAGTATACTCCAGACTTGTCCTCAACGGGTTAAGAACTCTATGTGAAGCTTTTACATCCATTCATCCTAGTAGCCAAACTTCTCAAAGTTTCAGTTCTCAAAGTTAGGGTCACTGCTGCATATGTGCAACATGTGCTACATAACAATGCATATTAATGTAAATCACAATCAGCTGGAAGCATTCAGACTGCACAAACTTTGAGAAGATTTGTGGGGTTTGGGGAAATTTTCCTAATTTGAGTGGGAAGTTTTGCAAGGAGTTTCATGAGAAGTTTTTGGGCGTAAGCAGCAGACTGGCAAAACTTTGAGCGCACAGTTTTGCCACTGTGATCATGGCTATTAAGTGTGTAAAGATGCATTTCTCTTTCTAATCACATCTTAAAGTTCTGACCTGTATCGTTATTAATATCGTGTATTGTATCTGTAATGCCAGCGTGTGACAAAAGCGTCTGTCACACACAATAATGTGAAGCAGATGGTGGCAAATAGTGGTACACACTGACACAACAACTCAAACACAACAGATAAAAATACACATCAAGATATCAAGCTTTTTGTTTTGGAAAGAAAATTCTTCCTCCCCCTCCCCCCCCCCCCCCAAAAAAAAAAGAGAAATCAGGAAGAAAATTCAAGAAACTCTTGTGAATGATAGTGGAGGGGTCAAGACCCACCTTGAACCCAAGGAGAGGCGGTCTAGAGCAGCTGGTGACAAACTTCAGGAGGTGACGTCGCTGGGCGTTGGTCATGCTGGTTACCACCCTCCAAAAGTTCTTAATTACAGGGCTGTCATCCTTATAGCCACCAGAGTAGTTTGTGTGCTGGCGGAGGTCGTCGACGTCGATGGGCATCGAGGCGCCAGAGATGAGGACCTGCAGCTCCTGGTGGTCAAACATCCGCAGCCATTCCAGGTCGATGACATCGGCTAGACCCTGACGAAAGGACAGGATATGGGGTCGAATCTGGCGGGGAAGCAAAAACATTTGGTTTGTATGAAAACTCATATGGATTCCAGTTTATAGTGACTGACACAGTTTCTATTTCATACAACTTTTTGCCCTGTAATGTACGCAACACCTAACCACAAAGCTTTCACATTGTTGTACACAAAATTTCCACACACAGCTTTTAACATCACATCTTTACGTCAGAAATCTTCCACACAATTCCTGTACGCCTTGTAAAAATCTTATCCAAAATGACCATATGTCCAAAATATGTCCTGTGAACATGCCACTACACCTCTATGATTTACCATACAATGAGAGATTTTTCTACCACCACACTCATTCAACAACATGTCTTTAATACCACCCTCACATGACATTAACTTCTCACTAACCACACTTCAATGACACAACACTTCTGCACCACCTTATTTGGGTGAGACTGCGCTTCAGTGCCATGGCACTTGAGTGACACTGCATTTCCATGCTACTAAACTTGGGTTACAAATCATTCCTGTATCACTACATTTCACCTCTGTGCTAACACACACAAGTGATGCTAAACTTCTGTGCTATGAAACTACTGCAACGCTGCACTTCTGTACTGTCGCCACATGAGTGACACCACACTTCTTTACCCCTATACTGTGGTAATGCTACACCTTGAGTGACACTTCACTTTCTTACCACTACACTTTGGTAATGTCACACCTTGAGTAATGCTACACTTTGGGTAATACTACACCTTGAGTGACACCACACTTCTTTACCACTTAACTCTGGTAATGCTACACCTTGAGTGACACTACTCCTGTGAATTATCACATTAAAGAAACATCCCAAGTCTGCATCATATTGCTCTGTTACCATGACATCTTCCAGAGAGAGTTATTTCCATGCCATCTCACCTGTTTGTTAAGTCTAAAGTCCGCCATGAGATGAATGTATTCTATCCTGTTTGCTGCTGTCACTGGGATCTCGGCCCCACCTGGCTTCAGCTCATGGACCTGACAATTGACAAGGTGAAAAGTGACAAACTTATAACATTCAACTGAATTTTCTTTCATCAAAAGACTGTTCTCACAACATTGCAGTATCTCCAGTGAGCATCATCATTTTATGAGCTACAATTCTACTTACAGATTAGCACATGATAAAGAGATGTCTGCACAATTTACATACATACTTCTAAATACATTGTTGGCTAAGGCGGCTCCTGACAAAATTGCATATAAGCCAATTAAACAGCCAGTTTCTTCAATAGTTATAAAATAAGCTTCTGGAAGCAGTTAGCTTCATGAATGTAGGATCTTAGGATTAATATATCCAAGGCAAAAGTGCAAATGAAGACTCATATCTATCTTACCTATAAAACTCATAGATTGTTTAGGCATTAGCGTTTTAATGGAGAAATGTGAAGAATATACACAAAGAATCTGATGCTGCACCCAATTTTACCTGGGCTTCCCCAAATTCATTGTCCATGACTGTGAAGGTCAGATCCAGGTCTGTGACATCATCTTTGTAATGCTTCAGGAAAAGTAAGTTCCTGGAGAAACGAATGGAAGAACAACATTAAGACTTTTACATTACAGCAACACAACCTCTATGTTTAGCTCCAATTTTCAGCAGCTAAATTAACCAGAACCTCATCTCCTGACATTACTTGAAGAAGCAATGCATATCTAAACAAATCAAACAATACAGAAATCTGATGACATCGTTACTCCTCACAGCTTCATCCATCAAAAGTTTGAGCTGAATTTTGTCACATGCTAGTGACATTTAAAAATGTAATTATTTTGGGGAGGGCAGAATTGAAAGTATTTGTAGAAACTTTGAAATTTTATTTGAGAGGGCTTTCATGATTCTTAACGTGTCTTTCAAATTCACAATGATGAATTGCTTTGAAGCTAGATTCATATCATATGATAGATCAGGCCTACAGGTAACATCACATTTTTACTTACAATGTCACGCTACCAACAATTTATCATCTGTACTTATCTTTGTCTATTTTTCAGGTCAACTGATTAATGGCTAGTGACATTGGTAGCTAGTGCTTTTATTTGTATAAACCAAGAGACATTTGATTATCCCTGAGAGGAAAACATTAAGCTTTTCTACTTTTTTAGGTAACCAACTGAGAGATTTGTCAATATCTCTGAGTAGTACCAGTTAAGTGTTATTGCTTTGTAGCTTACAAACTTACAAATATTTGAATATCCCCTACGTGGTCACATGACCAGAAGCCAAGTCTGAACTCACTTGTACATGACAGGGTCGAGGGAGGCCAAATGATGGATGTCTACGTTGGAGTGACGGCTGAGAATCTTGGAGAGGAAGAAGCTTGCAAAGGGGATCTCAACCAAGAGATTCTCGTAGAGGATCTGTGTGAATAATGAGACATCTCATCAACAGATTCTCATAGACCTGTACACATAAATGGAGCGATGAGGGACCTTAATAAGCAGGCTCTCTTACGGGATCTGCATGAAAATAATCTTATGAATTGATATGGGATCTAAACATCCACTAAACAGAGTAGGGTCTGCCTGAATAATCAGACTAGTCAAAGGTCACTTACAGAGTTCAACTGAATCTTTAGTGACAAGAATATCCAAAGTATTTAGGAAACTACACATGCATGTACATCCTCCCTTTAACCCTAAAGGGGGGGGGGGGGGGCAGAATCTGCCCCCCCCCCTCGACGTTTCGCTCAAACAGATATACAAATTAAAAAAGAGACTCTCAATGCTTTTAATTAGGCTAAAATATGATCTTTTGCTGAATTTGCATAATTAATTAATCAAAATTAATATTGATTGTTTCAAAAAATCTTTTGACACAATCTTGTAGATTTTGATGTGGGTGTCACGCATGACAAATTTCGTCGCGATCACACCTCTGATGGCCGAGATCTCGGGGGTTGGGAATCCGCCCCCCTCCGGTTTTAGCATAGCCAAAAAAGCCCGGCCTGATTAGGGTTACTCCAAATACCATCTCCTTCAGCATTTCTCTTCTAATGGAATGATAAGATATCTATTCTATTGGAACATCAAGACCATCTAAAACTTTCAGCATTCTGCTTCCTGCATCACATTCTATCTCATTCCAAATTAATTGACCTAAACAACAAAAGGCTATAATTCTTGTAGAATGGCTTAAACCATTATTCAGAGATGACACCATGCATGGATCTGGCTTAAGTATGATCTCCACACTGCATTAACACAGCATTTCAATACCACCACTTATATAAACTAAGTTTTGCATCTACATATTGTATCCTTCATGGGACATTTCACTAAAGTACCCAGCTCACCTTTCCCATCATCCTACCAATGAAGTAATAATGTTTGGTGAAATCTTCCAGTAGGTACGCCGACTGAGGGCTGGGGTACAGCAGCTCATCGGTGGTGGTCTTAAAAAATCCCCTGTTGGGGTCAAAGGCCGTCCGCAAAAGCTGCGAGAGGAACTCGCGAGAGATGCCTCCGCCATCGATGCCAGCCTCATCCAGTCCCTGGGCATTCTTCAGGGTCACCCGTAACTTTTTCCTTAAGTCAGGCTCTGTAGGAACAAACAATCAATCAATCAAAGCGGTTTACAAACATAAAACCAAAACTTGTTAAGATTATCACATATGCCTGATCAATTCAATTTAGTACCCTAGAATCTCACTCAGCTTTCTTTTAATCACTTTCAAATGATGAGCACTAATGACATTAACTCATACTATCATAAATATCATGATAGCTTATCATTTGATTAGAGTAACAGAGCTGTTGACACAAAGCAGTATTAGCTGAAATACAAAATACAAAATTGACAGGAAAAATTGGCAAAGTATAGCATAAAACTGACAGAAGTCAACTATCTTCACTTAAAAAGGGTTCACAGGTTCAAACAGGCTAACCATCACTTTACAAAGAAACAAACAAATAGTAACCCAGACCTACACGGCTACCATAAGGTGATCGGTGCAAATGTTTGATATACCCACCATTCTCTGGACGCAGTCTGTCATAGGCATCCTCATAGATGTAGTTCCTCCTGACGATGATGTCGATGCTCTTCCCTGGGAGGAAACCAGCAAAGTCTCCCTGAGATTCCTGTTTGTCAGCTGCTACCCACTCACGGAATACCTAATGGACACCAAGCACAACAGATGTCTTATTACAACTCTTGTAGAGACTGGCTGTCTGAAGAGACGGGTTCCATGGCTTTTGCTCCTGCGACAATTGCTCCCACAAAATAGCAACATGCTAAGCCATACATAAACTCTACCTACAAACATAACCCTTACCCTAATCCTAATCCTTACATCAAACTAAATCTAAAACGCTATCACAACCTTATTAAAGTCCTTGGAGAAAATGAGAGCGAAGCAATTGCCGCAGGAGCAAATGTTGCACACCTGAAGAAAAGTTCCACTAACATTTCTGGCAGACTATTTTTTAAATGCATTTGGACAATTGTGTAGGAACTACCCATCCACAGAGAGTATTTTGCATTACAACATTTGAAGGTCCTATTGGCAAGTTTGTCTATACTAGCAGCTTAAAGAAGTCACTGACCTCACAGACCTCAATCAAACAAAGCAAGTTCAGATAGTGTTGGAGGAGAAACAGTATTCTACAAGCTCATATGCACAGAGAACTAATGTTCCCAAAATTGTTTAAGTTCACGACAGATTATGATCTGGTAGACATTCTTGATTCTACTTTCTTCAGGTCTAAGATCTTATCATGTTCACAGCAAAAGAGAGAGAGAGAGAAAAAAAAAAAGATAAATAAATTAAAAAAACAAAAAACAAATATACCTTTCCAGCAAATGAGATGGCATACTGATCGAACACTTGTTAAAAATTACAAAATGAAAATACTCAACTATTTTGGCATTTCTGTAAGATGCCTTTATATAAATGCCTTAATAGGTAACATACACTCTACCTGTACTAAATCCTGACAGCTTTACTATACAAGATAACAAACACTCTACCTGCACTCTTTCTTCAAAAGGGATGACAAAAGGAAGCTCAGCCAAGATGACCAGTCTTCGTGCCATGTGGGTGGACGGTGGTGGTCCCTCTTCATCATCTGGATTGGGCTGGGCTAGGAGCTGGAGTCGTCTGGGGCGATACATCCTACCCCCATGACCCCTCACTCCACGAGACTGGTAGAAGGAGAAGCATTGATAGTATCAATCAAAGAACTGTTAAGGCTCGGTGGTTGAGATCATTAGGGGCTCAATCTTGAGGTCACTGGTTCAAGTCCCTTGCTAGAAGTGATTGTGCTAATGGGCAAGGCACTACATGCCCATTACTACCTTTACAGTACATCCCATGGTCAACTGCTTACAAATACTCTCAGAGCTTCATCAGAAGTGACTTGAATACATCCAACCTCACCTCTTCATTATACAATTTGATTTGGACAGTTTGATTGTAAAAACAACCTAACATTCACAGGTCTAGTGGTGGCCTGCAACATTGTAGTATGGCATCTACATCCAACCCTGACAGAGCATGTACCTCAGCAATTGTTTTCAGCAATTGCCAAAATACACGTAATGTCATATGGCCTTTTTTACGATCAGTGGTGTAACTTTTGTACTCGGAGGGTCAAAATTTCAAACAAAATATTTTTTCGTTATTCTGTTTGATTCCTGTTTGAAAGTATTCAAATTTTTGAAAAAATAACATTTCAGACCTTAAAGCTGAAGGGTTATTGGTGTAATTTAAGGAAAACCCTGGCACCTGAAGTAAATTTAAGCAAAATTTTGCTTTCATGAATTGCACCATATTGACAAAACTCTGTAGTCAAACTTCACCATGCAAAGTTTATATGTCTAACAACAATATATAGTTTGTGAATCAAAACTATTTGGGGGTTGAATAAAAAGTGAATTAAAAAAAAAATACATGAGATTTATAAATTTTTGCTAAAAATACCAATTGACATGTAATTTTTAAGATTTCAACTATTTATTGGAGGGCAGGCCAGGTCAAACTCTTACTATGACAAGTCTTTAAGAAGGGCTACCTTCCTATGTAGGTTAAATGAAATTCCAATCATTTCTTTAAAACTTGGATTTTTCACACATGGATGTTTCGGAGGTGACAGTTAACATATTAGAATGTTTCGGAGGTGACATTAATATTAACACTCACTTTTTTTGAGAATAAGTGAGAATAACACAAAAACTTCTTCTTTTTATCAATGTTTCTAATAATTATAACTCGAGAACAAGAAATTAACTCCTGTTTCAAGCAGATAAACCACACAGAACAAGTGTGTTAAATACACTTCATTAATTAGCACGGGTACCGGTAGTTTGCCTTCCAATTGGACGAAGGATGTAAGCTAAATATTGAAATCTTAAGAAACATGGCATTCCATTTTCTACCTTAACTTGAGATGAGGGTGTGAGATCATTTTAGTAATGTTTCTTTGCTCTCAGAACATTTTATTCCACAACACCAGGGAAGAATCACTTCGTTTCGGAGGTGACATTCAATGTTAACATTGTTTTAAAATATTAATTTACAGTAAGAATACAACGGACATAAACTAGATATTGTAACCCGAAGAAACATGGCATTCCATTTTCTACCTTAAATTGAAATGAGGGTGTAAGATCATTTCAGTAATGTTTCTTTACTCTCAGAATATTTTATTCCGCAACACCAGGGAAGAATAACTTTGTTTCGGAGGTGACATTCAATGTTAACATTGTGTTCATGTATTCATATAGTATGTCCCCAAAAAAAAATTTGCAATTAGACTTTTGCATTGATAGCACCCAATATGATTAAATCAGCTAAAGTCTACTTTGGGGTCTTAAATCATAACATCTTAGCTCTATTTTGCAGAATGCCCCAGTCAATTTGGTTACGTGATCTCAAAGAAATGTGGATTGTTATAAAGGATGTCAGGAGTCTGATTCTTCCAAGTTTAGCACTTGGATGCTCTTGGAACTGCATGTTAATGTGTAAACACTTGCAGAACTTGGAGGGAAGGGATTCCTCACATGCTCTACAAAAATCCTAAATTCTCTTTGACCTTTGAAGCAAATTTAATGGGGTTTTCTGTAAGGCGTGGGCAATGAGTTAAAGTTTCAATCCCTCACATTGTATTTTAGATTGATTCACTATCTTTAAAGTTATCATTGCGGAGGAGGATACCACTGTAATTTTTTGGCGGGGACATACGGTATGAATACCAAAAGCAAAAATTCTTATTTGACTTGTGTACGTTTTTGTTTGCACATAGTTTTATAAATAGATTAATTCAAGGATGTTCATGAATTCTTCATCATCCTTGATAGCCACCATACAAATGTTATAATACTGGTGAAAGGTGTTTGGTTCATCTGGGATAAATTTTTTATACACCAGATTCATTTAAACTGTTGACATTACTAAAACATATTTTACATATCATTTTGAATTGATTGAAAATTACCTGCAAATCATGCATATTTAACAGTCACTTTTGAGAGTAAAAAGTATAAGATAAGAAAAACCATTTTATTGTTTTTGGGGTGACACAACACAGAGACAACCCAACTTCTCAGGTGTTAACTATTTAGTGAACATTCATGTCTTTCCTCATGGCTTTAATTTTCAAATATAAGCTCTTTCTTTCAGTTCTTACTTGTTATTTTGTTTGTTTATTCTCTTTCATGATAATAGATACCAGCTCATATTTTGTTGAGATTGTAATTCATACTAATCTTTAACAGGTTTTTAAAGTTTGGTTAAGACAACAGTTTGTGTTTCCCAGCTGAAGAGAGCAGCATAATGCTTTTCTGTGAACTTGAGGGGAAAATTTGTTTTTGTTCAGCAATTTTCCCCATCAACTTCACAGAAGGTCCCGGACACAAACTGGTCTCAAATAAACCTATAAGGGACCGAAACTGGAATAGGACAAGTTCGCCTCAATAGACATGAGGGTTGAGTAAATATAGCAATATTTACCCATCAGTGAGAGTTTGAGGAAAGTGAGGCAATCCGTTCCAGAGTTATGGATTTTTAAAGTTTCTGCTCAGTCAAAGCTGAATGAGAAGACTTCTATAGCTTGTGATGTCACATGTGTACAAGGATATAGAGAAAGTATCAAGAAAATTCAACATTCTGTATTTTCACTTTTCTTGCATAACAAAAGAACACATGACTTCTCTCTTTTGGAAGGCAGGGTGAATAATATTGCCCTAAAATACATCAGAGCAAGTTGAAAAAATGTGCACTTTTTTCAAAAAGTAAAGTTTTGTGAAATTCACTTATATTTTCCTTATATCGTTGTATGCATGTGACATCATACACTGTCGTAGTCGTCTCATCCAGCAGTGACTGCGCAGATATTTAAAAAACCCATAACTTTTGAATGGATTGTTCAATTTCTCCCAAACTTTCAATGATATGTTATACTAATGTTGTTGCATTCACTCAATCCACATGTATATGAAAGTGGACTTGTCCTTTAAGAAACTATTTTCTTTTCCTTGAAATTCCAGTACTTAAAGCCAAATTCTGAGATAAAACATAATAACAAAACAAGGTACTGTAAACACCTCATCAAAATTATACTGAAATAGAACTACAAATCTTGTTTTTTTTATCTTTCCCTTTCCAGTCCTCAGGACTTGTTCCTCTGTTCACTTTAGATGTCACATAACTTGAATAATCTTTAAAAAATACAATGTCATAAACAGTTGGTTCAACTTGGAAAATGTAATAATTATTGTCATATTAAAAAAAAAAAATCACATACTTTTGTTTATGATTACCACATTGTACGTGGAAAAACAACAACTAAGAATTCAAGAACAAGTTGTGCACCAGCTATAGGCATGTGGCCTTTTTGTGAAGTTTGATTATTTGATGATTTTTTTTTTTATTCTTTTTTTTAATGATTGTGGACTAGGGCATGCATGAACTGCCACATGTATCACTTTGGTATCAAGGGAATTCTGGTGAGCTATGTATAAACAAGTCACTTCTTTTGTGAGGATTTTGTAGATATTAAAAGTATTAGAAAATGTTAATAGATAGTGAAAAGGAACTGAAGTCTTGCCTTTCACTATCACATAACAATATGGTGTTAACAAACAATGTCACCTCCGAAACACAAGAAAAAGCAACCTACATGGAAAGCTGTGATTGGTAAATCTTCACAACTAAATTGCTTGTTGGAAATCAAGCTTCTAAGATGAAAGCATCTATATGTTTACTTAACTAAAGCAGGAGAAATGATCTTGATTACAATATTATATATACAACAGAAGGGTGTATTTTGTGCATTCTCATTGTTAAAAAAAGTGAAAAAATGTAAATTTGCCCTAAAACGTACAGTCTAGCAACTAGAAATGTCGCTATGGCGACTGATGCCTCCGCCATAATGCATGATTCTCCCAATAGGCATATAGTACAATGTCTTCACAATGTATGATCCATGACAGTTTCACATAACTGGCAAAATATTGATATGACAGGTTTGTCAGAAATGACTCGAATGTTCACTTTCCTTGTACTGGGTTTGCTGTAATTGTCGAAGAGTGCAGGTACACATATTTGGGGAATTGAAAACTTTTACTTGAATTCTGACGGACCCTTTTATAAGTTTATGCACTGAGTAATTTCCAAGGTATGAATAAAGAGTGCAATTACAGTACAAAATAGATTTTTTTTTTTTTTTTTTTTTTTTTGGGGGGGGGGGGGCATTGAAACCTGGCCTTTGACCCTTAACCTTTGACCTTTGACATTCTGGCTGGAAATTTCCTGGAGAATCTCCATTAGGTAATGCATGTATTAAATTAAGTTTGAAAACTAATAATGCAAGCATTTCATATACTAGTGTATGAGGGAAATAGTAAAATATTGAGGAGTTGACCTTGACCTTTGACCCCATGACTATTGACCTATGTCCCTAAATTCCCTAGATAATCTCTGCCAGTCAGTACATGCATATGTACCAAGTTCCATGAAGATACATTGAACCATTTGTGAGAAAAGTGATATTACAACATTTTCACCTAACCTTTGACCTTTTGACCTTTGACCTTATGACATGAAACTCTCTCTGGAGAATCTTTATGCAGTAGTACATGTCTACACCAAGTTTCAAGAAAATACCTTAAGGCATTGCATAGATATTGGGGAAATAGCAACATTTTTAGCATTTGACCTTGACCTTTTGACCTTTGACCTCTTGCCAATGTCACTAAAATCTACTCAACTAATTGTCCCATCATACATCATCTTTGGACCAAGTTTGGTGAAAGCTGCTTCATCCAGTTTTGAGTTATCACATAAACAGATAAATTTCAGGATTTGACCTTGATCTTTGACCTTTGACCTCAGTCCGATTTCACTAAAAAACTAATCAAGTAATTGTCCCATCACACATCATTCTCCGACAAAGTTTGGTGAAATTTGCTCGATCCAGTCTTGAGTTATCGCGTAAACGGATACAATTTCATGATTTGACCTTGACCTTTGACCTTTGACCTTTAACGGATTTCACCCAAAATCTAATCAGCTAATTGCCCCATCATACTTCATACTTGGACCAAGTTTGGTAGAATTTACGTCAATATTACTCAAGTTATCGCGTAAACGAAAGCGGACGGACGTACGGACGGACGGACGTACGGACGTACGGACGTACAGACGTACGGACGTACGGACGGACGGACAACCCGAAAACATAATGCCTCCGGCACCACTTCGTGGCGGAGGCATAATAAAAAAAAAGAGTGAGAGTGTGGTAGTTGATTTCTTCACTTTGAGACTTATGTTACTAAAATAAATGAAACCATTGGTGTACATGATATGGTTTCTCTTCAACAGAAATGAACAAAAAATCTTGTTAACAGTGTTTTGTCACCTCCGAAACAGTAATTTTTAGTTTTTATTGGATCTTTTTTTAATCCCTAGAAAATTCTCACTTCCTGTTGCCATATTACTATTGTCATCCAAAAGAGATTCCTGTCAATTGGGCAGAATCAAACAAAATTGCTTTGTCTTCAAGAAATTATCAAATATAATATGCTTGTTGTTTCGGAGGTGACAAGTGTTTCGGAGGTGACAAGTGTTAACGGAAAATTGTAAATTGCTCCGAAATGAAAACAACAGGCTATATTCCTACTACCTTCCTTCAGAGATAATGTGAGGGGATATGTTACATTTTTGCAAATGTAATGTATAACTGATGTCAAGAATAAAAAAATTAAATGCATAAATCCGTTGTCTCGGAGGTGACAGAAATGTTAACGGAAAAGTTACATAAATTTATAAACGCTCACCAAAAAATGATAAGTTATTTGAATTAAATAATCTTTGGATCAAAGTTAAGTCAGATTGATTACTATTCTGTTTTGATGGAAATTAGCAAAGTTGAATTTTATAATTGTGAACAAGAGCTAACTCAAAAGAGGGGTTAATTGTTAACGGAAAATGTCACCTCCGAAACATAAAGTTTGGACAATTTCAGTATCTAACGAAGACAAAGCAGAACCTGGTAAACATAATAGTTCTTAATGTTGGATACCTGTCTATCACAACAGCAACAAAAATAATGAAAAGGAATAAACAATTTAATATGCTAGCTCTGACAAAAATACTATGTCAGAGTGAGTACACCAAATGTGTTGGATTTCAAGCATGTAAGTGCCTGCCACATCTGAAAGAAAAAGAGAGGAAAGTTCATTAAGGTACCCAAGGTAGACACTGTGGGTGGTAAGTTTATGAGAAAAAATAATGCATATCTGTCAGTGTATAAGAAAGTTATACACCAATTAGTGCCAACACTGTGTTTTACACCACTGATTGTAAAAATGGCCATATGGTACAGAGAAGACATTTTGAAATCCTGTGTGGAAATTGGAAGATTTCCAGAACTTTTGAAAGACTAAAAACAAGGGCAGCTAGTTTGATTCACTGTCAGAAAAACAAAACGCAGCGAGTAGCAACATAAAATGGACTTTTTCATGTCATGAAGGCATGCATTATTCTTTGTGGTACATTACCAGTTAAAGGAAATACTGCCAAAGTATTGGGGGAGGAGAAGCCCCTGAAAAAAAAAAAGTCAACGCATGGCGCTGTATCTAGCAGTAGCTATACCTTCTGATCTGCATAGACGTGGACATTTGGTGCTAGCCAGTGATTCAGGGGACAGAATGGCCGTCGGATGTCCCTGGCATGTAGCTGCTTGACCAGCTGGGTGGTGACCTGTGGTCAAGTGAGAAAAATGCAGAGCAAATCGGTCTTTTACTACTAAATTTCATTCATGTCCTTTTTCCATCACTAGCATTTCTTGATTCACAGGAGAATAATAACTGATTGTAACTGTAAATACCTAGATATTAAATACAAGAATTAAAGACAACAAAAATTGAGGAAGAGTTTGAATTTGGTCCAGTAAAGGTTACACACAAAAATCATCAAATCTGGTGAAAGTCGACAATATATCTCACATACATATTCATTTCATACTGAAATGATAAATATTACTCAATTCCTCATTTGAAGAGTGTATTTTCTCACTTCTTCACGTAAAAAAAAAAAGAAGAAGAAGAAAAAAAAAAAGCTGCGGAAAACTGCTTATCCAATAGTGGTGAGCCAATATACTGATCATTATATCTCTTTTTCATTCATATACAACGCACAGACCACAAGAGTAAACTCACTGACATTGACCGATTCATACTAATTTGCATGCACAAACCCTTGTTGGTAGTAAAGGAGTCTGCGCACAAGACTACTACATGCACCATCCTGGCACTTGCAGCCTCTCCCAACAAGGGAGAAGCTACAACACTGGGCCTACGGGACAGTGCCAGGGTGGCTCATGTAGTAGTCTTGGCGCAGACTCCTTTACAACAAACAAGGGTTTGCGCCTGCAAACTAGATTCATACCCACCTTGAAGACATAGAGCCAAGTAGCCATGACTTTCTCAGCTTTCTTGGGGTCTAGTCTCCGTCTGACCCCTACACTGGCCATGGCCAGAGAGTACTCAGAGGTGACCGAGGGAGTGGTCTCAGGGTAAGCCAGCTCCACCATCCCAAGGCAAGCATTCCTTAGGGCCAGACTCATGTGCACCAGCTCCTCAAGACTGAAGGGCATCAGACTCATCTTATTTGGGTCTACAGACAACAGAGGCAGGGATATTTATCACATACTAGGCCTTAAAGGGATGGTATAGCATTGGTGGATATGAGGATTGGGCTTTTAACTTTTGGTGAGATATCAAGAAACCACTTATAAAATAGTACAGAGCATACCATTCTAAGAGGAATTCAAAGTTTATTTGATGAAAATCGGCTTTGGAATGGCCGAGACATCATCCAAAAACAAAGCAAAACAAAGCGATTTTATTAGGATCGCTCTGTTTTGGATAACTCAGCCATTTCATAACCAATTTCCATCAAAGAAACATTGGATTCCCATTGAAATTACATCCTCTTCTCATTATTTCACCAAAAAATGTTGGAAACCTGAAGTTAGGTCTCAACTAAACTATACAATCCCTTTTATTGTCAATGCTGTTTGTATACCAATATTGGTGCAATTGCTAATATAAAACAGAAGACCAAAGCCTGTTTAGCATGTTTAGCACTTTCTAAGGTTATAAAGAGTGTTTATTGTTTGACCAATAGAGTACACCTCTTCTGCATGGTGTGTGCAACAACTGTTTGAATAAATGTACAAACTATGCATGAAGGCAAACTTTGAGTAAATCGTCTCAGAGACTCTACACCTCATTGTCTTAGCATTACATCAGTAAGAGTTGTAATGGTATCATCTTTAGCCAGCATGACTCCAACGTAACTTGGAGTAAAACAGGGGAAGTTTAGATCTAAAGGACAAGTTCAACGAGATATATGTGTGGACTGAGTGAATGCAGCAATATTAGTAGAACACATCAGTGAAAGTTTGAGGAAAATGGGATGACTGAAAAGTGTGCACAGTGACTGCCAAGCAACCAGATCACTATGGCCTTCTTAGGTCATTGTATCAAACAAATGCCAGTTACATCTATTTGTTACTAAGCCACTGGTGATCCTTTGAAGGAGCAGAGTGTTTAGCTAACATGATGACTTTTTATAGGTGTGTACATGTGTGAGCATCATGGTATAAATATACTCATATGGGACACTGAAAATGTCTATTGTAATGGCTACCAATGAAACCTGTCGATGATGGTCACCTGGCTGCAGCAACCTCATCAAGTGTTTTCCCTGGGCGATCGTTGTGTAAACAGGTTTGACTGTCTCTCTCTCTCTCTCTCTCTCTAGATGCCATATCTGGAGATGTAGGTGATTATTACGTGCAACAAATCTCTGCTTCCAGCCTTCTCAATCAGGTCCACTTCTTGGAGTGAAGCTGATCAGTGGTTTTACTATGATACTAGTCTCATACATGTAAACGAATACACTCGTACAGCTATAAACATACCAAGTGGGCACTGGCATCAGTTGCTATCAGTAAAAAATGAACATTTACTAACAGACCATTGCATTAAAGGGACAAAACACTATAAAGCAACAGATCTCTCTGGGATTTGAATCAAAGACCTTCCATGTCCGAGGTGGACAGTAAAACCACTACCCCCTCTAAAGAAGGCAGCAGGAAGGAAGAGGATGGGAGATAGTTGCTACTCACCAGAATCCTCGCCGTAAAACTCGGAGTCATGCAGGGACACCAGGAGGTGACCAAAGAGAGAACAGAAGACAGACAGGAGGGGGATGATGCGGTTAATGTCACTGGTAGGAAGGTCTATCCCCCGGGATATCGTCTGGAGCAGAGGAATGTGGGTTCTGCATATGATGAAAATAAAGAAATGTAACATTGCTCAGTCTGCCATCCATGCAAGTCCATAGGAAGTAGAGGACAACATGATTTTGGACTTTGCTGAGTGAAAATTTCACATTATTACAAAGATGTGCATGACAGGTATAAGATTCCTTCATACACATTACCTCTACTTTAAACTGGTCTACTTACTATGAACTTACAATATGGCATTGGTCATTACTACACATAACATCTGGAATCTGACCATAACATTTATCCAATGTAATAAAGTGTCATCCTCACTGGCATGATTCCCAAGCAATATTCATCATGATTGAAATTGAGGTATTGATTCAACCACAGAAATGGAAATCAACAGCTCATCATAGCATGACATAAAAATATAGAAAATACAGTTGAAAACAGAGGTCTCCTAAACATCTAGAAGCCAACTCAAAACATTTACAATTTACATCAAATTTCTAAACTTTTCATTCACTGCCTTTCTTGAGACAAAGTGAACAACTGATAGAAGTGCCTTCATGATTTGTACTTATGACCTGAAAGTGTGTTGGTAGAACTTTTTGATTTTTTTAAAAGTGATTTTTGTAGACTTTCATGATTTATAGGCAACATGATTTTGGACTTTGCTGAGTGAAAATTTATAGGCAACATGATTTTGGACTTAATTTATGCAATCAAATGAAAGGTAAACAGCTCTGCTCGAGTCATAGATGCTGGGGGAGGAAATCTATGTTTGGCACCCTCACTCACCCTGTGACAGATATTGATGAAACTGTTCTAAGAGTTGACCATAGATGTCTGATGAAGGCCTTGTTGATGGCTAGTGAATAAAGCAACCTGTAGACAAAGATATAATGAGGTAATTAAAGATTGACAAAAGTATGACGAGGTAATTCAGATTATATCTTTAAAGGACAAGTTCACCTTCATGTACATGTGGATTGAGTGAAGGCAACAATATTAGTAGAACACATCAGTGAAAGTTTGGGGAAAATCCGACAATCCGTTCAAAAATTATGAATTTTTAAAGTATCTGTGCAATCACTGCTGGAGGAGAAGACTACTACAGTGTATGATGTCACTTGCGTACAACAATATAAAGAAAATAAAAAGAGAATTTCACAAAACTTGACTTTTTGAATAAAGTGCACATTTCTTTGACATGTTACTGACTTATGTTAGGGGTGATATTATTTCCCCTGACTTCTGAAAGAGAGAAGTCGAGTGTTCTTTTAATATGTGAGAAAAGTGAGAATATCTTGAATTTTCTTTATACTTTCTTTATGTAGTTGTACTCATATGACATCACAAGCTATAGTAGTCTTCTCATCCAGCCGTGACTGAGAAGAAACTTCAAAAATTCATAACTTTTGAACGGATTGTCCGATTTTCCTCAAACTCTCATTGATATGTTCTACTAAAATTGCTGCATTCACTCAACCCACATGTCTATGAAGGTGAACTTGTCCTTTAATGATAAGATTTTAAAAAAAAAATAATAATAAAACACACATGTTCTTGTGAACAAAGTATTACAGAGAGTGGCCTCTGCTTGCCACTGGATCCTTATATATGTGCAAAATAGTTCCAACTATCGATGGTATCTGGGTCAACAAAATGATGCACTGTAATTCAATCTTACAACACTTACATGTAATATATTGGTATTCAATTCCTTTATTCTCCTTGTGCCTTCATTGCTGGTTGCTCATCAAGTCTTTACTGTAACTGACAATGAAAAGGCATTGGCTTCTGACGTATCAACTTAAATGGTTTCATGCAGAAATATGTGCAAAGCAGAGTTTGATATGGCATAAAGTGTCTTGTGTAAAGTCTAATGTATGGGGATTCCCCTACCGTCCACAACATCAACACCAACTGTGCATAATCCTGAGTATAAGAGTCATTACTTTTAGAAGAGTTGTAATTGTGGATAATCATTTCATAGAGGACTTTGTCAAAATGGAGTGACATACTTGCTCCTGGGTACATGAAGTTTGTGGTCCACCATCAGGGCGTGGCACAATGTACAGAGGGCTGTGAGGGCGGGGACATTGCCCTGTGTCGTCGTGGCGATCAGACACTTGACATGAGCCGGGGAGTTGACCTGTCTGACACACTGTTCTCGGATCTCTGAGATGGTAGACGCATTGCCAAACTGTGATGAATAGAGAAATGTAAGACAGTTTAGGCACAGTAAACAAATACTCACGCTATCAAATGACTATACCGCAAACATGACATCATATTCATGGTATATTGTGCACTATACCATGAATACGATGTCACAGTCATCTTGTCTTCAACATAGCTATGATATGTTTGGTCACATGATGCTATGTAGGCCAATCAGGGTACAGGATTCCTTTAATGAAGGATTTGATAACTATAACACACTATAGCACATCATCTTAACACCAAAACAGCTAAACCCATTCGATCATCACATGTTGGATGAGACCAAAACGGCATTAGACAAGTGAGATTAGAGTTCCTGTGTGTGTGTGTTTGTTGGATGGTGTGGTATCTTTTTCAACCTTGACCTTTACAGAACTTAACCCATATCGGGCAAACGCACTTGTGTAAACAAACACTGCAGTGGCCCAACACCGTTTGTACACACATGCCGACAGGCAGACAACTCTCCAAACATCGCTCTTCATTAGCAAGCAATGAACAAAACATAAACAAGTTATATGTCATTTGAAAGACGATAAAATTTTCTTTAAAATGGCATATGACATGCTGCCATTCAATGCACAGTGCAGTCATAGTACTCAGCAGAAGTGAAGTACAGTCATCCAAAAGTTACGAAATCAATCTGTTTGATGGCTTTCATTCATGGATTAAAAATAGTAAATGTTGTAATTTTACACATCCAGTACCGAAAATTAAATGATCAGAGTGTCAGTTTTCTAGACATATAAATATCATGACCATTGATACAATAATTGCAGGTTTATGTTTATGTAAATGATGATGAAGCCATTGCGAGTGCTTGGGAAATCGACAGTATAATGTGTGCATCCTATAGTTTGTTGAAGCGAAACTCTTCACGATAGATACACTTCTACAGCTTTTCAGTTTCGACTGAATTATACAATTGTTGTACATACATGTGGATGTACATGTGGGACTATTATCACAGTCGAATCATCGCCCGGCAGGTGTGTTAAACCTCCTCAAAAACTGCTGCTGAAAATCCAAAATTGAGCATTCCGTACAGCTGTAGATAACACCCACTGATGCTTCGTGGTTATTAGCGTTATTCCATGTAAACACACATTGTTGGCGTTCGACTGGCAAAACCTTCTTGAATTATCGCAGACAGTGTAGCAAAGCATTTTGGGATATGATGTCAAAGGTTAGAAAGTGAACGAACTTTGGAATGACGTCGTTTATATGTCATTTCATTAACTACGGGATATTCCGTATATGGCCCCTGCGACGTTTGGACGAACTACGGAATATCCCGTAGGTGGCCTGATATGGGTTAACTTCTTGTCATATCATCCAAAAATCTTCTTCCATGTCTACATCTGGCTGCTAATAGACACAAAGGATTACTCATAGCTCTTTGTATGTTTGTTTGCTACGGTTGGGGATATTTCACTGAATTTTTTTCCAGATTGACCTACTTCTCCAATGTCCCTCTCCAAGTCCTCCTCCATGTCGGAGTCATCGTCAGCCATCATCATGAGGTGGAGTCTGTCAGCGCTGGGTAAGGTGGGAAGGAGAGCCCTCAGGAGTAGGAGATATCGGATCACAAGATCAGGAGGGAATTCATCTACAGCAGTGGGAGGAATCAACAGTACACACTAATCTCAGATGACTAGAAGAGCCTTTCATTTAAATATCAAGTCTGTTTGTGTCACATGAAATTAATAAAATAGCAGTGTACATCTTAGTCACATGATTGTCTTTTCCTATCTGTTAATATCATCACTACTGCATAGTACGATTATCATGCTACAATATTTTGTGTCTTGGACCGTAGTTTGAACATTTTCTTACGTTATTTCCAAAGGCAGCCTACATCATACAAGTACATATGTGACCGTGCATCACAAAACGAACAAAAAGTCGCACACATTGATTTTGTGTGAGGACTGAAAATAGGTGAAATGGGTCAACCGAGCCGATCTTGACTTCTTTATATTTTCTGAAAGAGCAAGTCTCCTTCTACATTATGCCAAAATTTGGGATCATAAAACCGGCAGAAAAGTGTGTTTTTTTTAGCAGATTATCTCGAACATTTTTGGCAGAATAGAGTGTCTTTAGAGTCCCCTTTTCATTTCTTAAAAATCTTGTACACACTCTTCACTTTCAACTCCTATAACTTTTGAAAGGATGATGCTACTACTTTGAAAGTTAGCATTAATTAAGGACAGAATGTGTTAATAAGACATACGTAATTTCAGTCTAATCTGATAATCCTTTCATTGTTATATACTCCGGTGGTTTACATCCTGGTTTTTGTCCCATTCATCACACAACCAGCTCGGCTTGGTAAAAATTAAGCGCTTGAATAGATACTGTACTTCAGAGCCTCTTTTCTCAGTTCACACTCTTCCTAAGTGTGTGCTTTCTTTTCGATATCTAGATTTGAGTAACACATCATTTTAAAGCTTAGAGTCTGCTTTATCAGAATATGCTCTTGACTAAAATTTTATGTCTGGTGACTTTTTGTCTGTTTTGTGGTGCAGGGTCACAAAGCTAAGCCTTCTACTAACATACACAGACACACATGGACAATAACTCACCAATATATGGCCCAACTATCGTCATGACTGCATATAGTAACCATGGCGATGGCTCCACACCCAGCTGTACTCCCTGACTGTCCAGTGACATGTCCCCACTGCTGACCGTTGGGACCAGGGCTTCTACCAGCTGCTCTGGCTGTACACCACTCTTCCTGTGGGCTAGGGCTGGGATCAGGAACTCACTGATCTGCTCTGAGGACTGTCTGCATAGCAGTTCTTGGCACAATGAACACAGGACCAGATTCCTATTGACAATACAAACAAACAAAAGTCACATCAATCATGTATTGAATGCATCTCAGAAGCATCACATTAAATCATTCTACACACAAGCAATCAATAAAATGCACATCAGACAACATAAAATTACACGAGTTCCCTCTTCAGAATTCATCCCAATATCTACAATATGAGCACCAGAGGCTACAGCTTCTCATGGTCAGAATACAAATCATCACAGCTTGAAGATGCTTGGTTAAATTATAGTGGCACAATTATGAATATTATCAGACTTTGTGGCATCTGCTGTATAGGAAAGTTTGAATGGAGAAAGAAATACTCAGGCTTACATAACTTGTGACAATGATGCTATCAACATCAGGGTATATAAGAAAAAAATGTCAGTACCATAGCAAACCGTTTCGTAAACAGTCTATTCTAGCACTACTGTCTATTGAATATTACAAGTATGATGTCACTCAGAGATTTGAACTATTTCTAAGAAGTTAGTGATCTTTTTTGGCTGTAATTGTTGCATAGCTTCATTTTCATACAATGTCAGTGCATATGGTAGCACGTATATATGATTAGACACGTAGGAGTTCTGACCTTTGACCTCTTAGTGCTGGGCTGGTGGCTGTGATGTGGACAGGTCTGAGTGTAAGGTCCAAGGCTGTCTGAGCAATGGGAGGAGGTCGAGTGAAGTCGATGCCTGGAGGGAGTCTCTCATTGATGAAACATCTCACACTCTTGTAATAACCTTTACACAAAGAAAACATTATCCTCGGTCACACCATGACAACTTTGATATCCAGCAGGTATCATTTCTACTATGAAGATAAGATTTTGAGCATCCTGTACAGAAAAAAAAAAATGAGGGTGAGATGTGGCTGAAAAGGTGGCAGATGGGTATGGAGGGGGCGATAAAAACTAGAAATATCACTTAAGGTGATTAATACCCCCGCCCCGTGACGACAGTCTTACCCAAGGAATGATCTTTCCTTGATCTTCTGCCATTTAAATGCCGTTACCATGGCAACGCAGCTTCCGACACATCCGAAAAATATGTCTTGCACATCTTCCCACCAAGACTATTGTGTGTGCCACATTTCATAAGCTTTTGTCAAAAACTGAGGAAGTAGTTCAATCCACAAGATCTTTCCTTGATCTTCCACCATTAATATGCCGTTACCATGGCAACGCAGCTTCCGACATGTCCAAAAAATATGTCTTGCACATCTTCCCACCAAGACCAATGTGTGTGCCACATTTCATGAGCTTCAGTCGAATACAGAGGAAGTAGTTCAATCCGCAATATCTTTCCTTGATCTTCTGCCATTTATATGCCGTTACCATGGCAACGCAGCTTCCGACACGTCCGAAAAATATGTCTTCCACATCTTCCCACCAAGATCAAGGTGTGTGCCACATTTCATAAGCTTTGGTCAAAAAACTGAGGAAGTAGTTAAATCCGCAAGATCTTTCCTTGATCTTCTGCCATTACTATGCCGTTACCATGGCAACGTACTTTCGGGTACTGTCAAAAAATGCGTCTTGCACATCTACAACCAAAGGCACACATCTGTACCAAGTTTCATGGAAATTGGGCAAAAACTGAGGAAGTAGTTTGCAACACAAAATTTTCCATCATTTTGGCTCATAATATGTGAGCTGTTACCATGGCAACATACTTTTTGTCACTGTCAAGAAATGTGTCATGCTGACCTATATCCTAAGACAAACATTCAATATGAATTCCATGAGAATTGGAAGAACACTGATGAAGTAGTTTTGCCATGAAGCATTTTGCCCTATATTTTACCAATAACATGCCGTTACCATGGCAACGCACTTTTTGCCACTGCGGAAATATGTGTCTTGCACATTAACATATTCAGATGAACATCTGAACTTAATTTCATAAAAATTGATCAAAAACTGTGGGAGGAGTTCGCGACGCAAGATTTGTACCCATTTTTGCCCATAATATGCCGTTACCATGGCAACGTACTTTTGGGTACTGTCAAAAAATACGTCTTGCACATCTACAACCCAAGGCACACATCTGTGCCAAGTTTTATGGGAATCGGTTGAAAACTGAGGAAGTAGTTCGCGACGCAAGATTTGCAACGGACCGACCGCCCGACCGCCCGACCGCCCGACCGACCGCCCGACCGACCGACCGCCCGACCGCCCGACCGCCCGACCGTCTGCTGATTCCTATATACCCCCTTCAAACTTCGTTTGGCGGGGGTATAATAAATGGCATTAAAAATACACTCCTACCTTGAGTTGAAAAAAAATACAGTATAAAAGTTTGTTGGGTGAGAATGAGAAGGGCTTGAAGTTGCCACTAAGCCCATAGTGTTCGAGACAACGTAACTCCCTTCTCATTCTCAACCGACAAGTTATACCATGCTAAATATTCAGATAGGAAACAAACATGTAGAACTAAACAAATGAGTGAATGTGTAAATGAGTAGATGCATGAATGGGAGAATGACTCACCATTTTGGACGAGATGCATCTGTAGCGATGCTACAGTCCTGACTGCATATTCCAGGGCTATTCCATACTGTTGATAGGTATTGAGATCAGTGTAGACCTCCAGCATCCTGAGGGGCATGGGGACTGGTGTAGACGAAGGGGCTTCAAGGAGTCTGGAGATAAGAAATATCAAGATGATTCAAGAGTTAATAGGAAGAGAGATTTGTGGTAACAACATGTGTATGTAGTCTTTGAAAGGACTGTGGTTTGGCGAAAGAAGAAAATAGACTGAGGAGAGAGGAGGATGGAAGCAACATAGGGAGAGGGTATTGAAGGTATATAGTCAGAGTCAAAGGGCAGTGGTGAGCTGGAAGTTGAGGTTGCACCAAGGAAGGCAGGATAGGAGACACGGACAATTGTAAGGATTAATGCATCTGGGCCGAAGTTCCAGGTGTAGAGCACGGCTGTGCCGGCCTCATCTCCGCTGCTGCATTCCCTTCCATGCGAACTGAAAAGTCTGAACCAACCAATGAAAATTTTCCTCTGCACGGCAGGAAAATAATCAAAATCAGTTTCGCACGTAAACTACTAGCATCCAAACAAAAACGTAGAAGCTTCGAATAACAACGAAGTCAAGGGAATACGGTGATAGATCACGATTTAGAAATCTAGTCGGCGAGAGACATTTCAGAATGGCGCTATATTGTGAGGGAATTGTTGGCGCATGCACGAGTGGGATCTCATATTATGCCTTATGGAGAATTACAAATTAAAATAGAGTAAGAATTATGTAAAGAGTTTGGAAGTCAGTGGGGAGGAAGAAGAACCACGGAGGAGAGGGGGAAGAAGAAGGTTGGAAGGGTCACGGGGGTAATGTGATACTAGGGTAATGAAGGCATGAAAAGTAAGTTTTACCTAGATGTATATCATCCCTATAGAACATCAACCTTGGTATAGGGATCATCACAGATCCAACTTCTTCCATTACAGTGAAACCCCGTTATAACGAGGTCCGTGGGACCGGCGATATTACCTCGTTATAACCGGTACCTCGTTATAACCGTACGCATCAAAAACAAAGAAAAACATAAGGACGACGTTATAATATACCCATTAACGAAAGTTAAGAACATCCTTTGCGTTTTATTACACAATTATGGCTCATTATTATCGAGAGAATAAAGGGAAATTATTCTATATCTATATCATTTTTATTTCTATATTATATTAAAATCAGATTGTATAAAATGCGTTTGTTAAATTTTTCTAAACGCCAGCGCAAATAAAGTAACATAAATGCGTTGTTTACCGTAATTTGCGAGATATTTTTACGCTGTTGGTGTCAAGGAGGAATGCGATAATTTCATGAATCATTTCGGCTGTAATCTTATACAATGCATGATCGTTGTGCCCGAAAGGATTAAAATGCGTTGTTGTTTTTCTTCCGAAAATCTCTTCGCGTTTTGTACATCCGTTCTTGAAAAATATGCGACAGGATTGAAGTTAGAAGGTTGTGATCCTTTTTACGCAGATCTGCTCCTCATAGACCATTCTGAAAGAAAGAAAATCTTCATTGTGAAATGCGTTGTTAAAATTGTGATAATAAACAAACCCAGATTTATTCAAATTGTTAAATGCGTTTGTTTCTTTTTTTGAACACCGATTAATGCGCTATTTAACTATTTTTACGCTACTGTCAACCGGCGTGATCGCGATGATTTCAGAATAACATACGTGCGTCGTTTACCGTAACTTGCGGGGTATTTTTACGCTGTTGGTGCCCAGCGCGAATGCGATGATTTCATGAATCATTTCGGCTGTAATCTCATACAATGTATTATCGTTGCGCCCGAAGGGATTAAAGATGCGTTCTTTATCTTCTTCCGAAAATCCCTTCGCGTTTTATTTTTACGCTACTGTCACCCGGCGAGATCGTGAAGTCATTAATTATTTCGGCTATAATCATACACTCATATTTGCTCACCAGCACCAGCGAAAGAACTGGAAGTCGGGACTACAAATGGAAAGGATAATAAATGCTGAGTTGCACGCGCATTCCAATTTCCATATTTGCCACGAGTGTCATTACATGAAAAGTTTTTGAGTGCGTTATCTTTTTTCCCTTGTTGCGCTGTGGTCTGACCTACAACATTACGCACGCGTGTGATCTCGCGAAAAAGAAAATCGAATGATTATGTTTAATAATTTAGTAGGAACATCTGATGGTATTAGTATGTCTTATTGCATGGTTTAGAAGAAAACATGGAAGGAACCGTTCTCTGCAAAACGGGAAAAAGACATGGATAGCGTGAATTCGATTTTCAATGTTTCGTTTGTCGCGTGTTTGAAAAGCGGCAAGTCAAAAAATGGTACCTCGTTATATCCGACCAAATTTCTCATGTTTTTCTTTGTCATGATGCGCCAAAAATGTCCTCGTTATAACCGGAATCTCGTTATAACCGAACTCGTTATAACCGATTCGTTTTGCCATAGGTTTACACGCAAAAGAAAACGGGACCGACACGATCACCTCGTTATAAGCGGTTCCTCGTTATAACTGAACTCGTTATAACGGGGTTTCACTGTACTGGACAGAAAGACAGGAAAATCCTTAATATCAGGAATCTAGCTGTGTTTAAACAAAGGGTTCCACCAACAGCACCTTCATTAATGCTCATTATTGACGTGTTTGTATGGCTTCTCTGCTTTGCTCTTATGGGGGAGGTGAGTTGGGATTTGGAAATGGTGAGGTGGGATGATGGGAGGGGCATTTTACTTCAAGCTGACCTTGATGCTAGTGTAAACTTAAGTCTCTGACATTTACTATGGATGTTTTCTAGTGGCTCTCCATTCGATTTGAATAGTCACTACAATACTAATATTGAGACTCCCCTCCCCTTCAACCTCACCATTGCAAGTCAAGGAGTATATTAGTGAATCAAACATTTGTTCCATTTTGCCATAAAGCAGTATTTGTCCGGCACTGAAGAACTAGCGCTTTACACAGTCTGCTATAGAAACTGTCATTGACTTTGAAAACAAACCATGATTATTCTCTGACCTGCAGCACATCTGTAAGATGTGCATCATTTGATGCAGCCAAGTTTGGTGCTCCTGCTGTAACAATCGGATGCTAGTCTCTCTTTGCTTCAGGAGGCACTGACACAACCAGGTCTGGAAGGCAAGAAAATTAGTAGAGAATGAGACATTACCTTGTCAAGGAATTATTTCTTCACTTTCAGGTAGGTAAAACAAAGAAAAAGGTCAGAGAAAATGTGAATGAATCACATTCAAAGAACAGAATGAAGATATTCATTTTGATGAGAAAATCATATGGTGTCTTTTATCGCAAACACAGTTTCAACTTCAATACTTGAGAATGAAGTAACATATAAAATCAAACAAATGTCTAATTCTGCTTGTCTAAAGTCAAAGTTACACTTTACAATTATGACATTTATTGTTTACAAAGGAGGCACAATACTGAAATATTTTTATTAGGTGGCTTGGACAACTGATCTATAATATCTCCTAAAAATTCTCTAATGTGGATATGAGTCACATGAATGAAAGATGTTTGAGGTAGCAAGCTGGAGATCCCACATAACTCTTCCACTTTGGTTTGAATGACAGCCTAAATTGATATACTGGCATGAAGAACGAATGAATCTTGTGCCCCTACCAATCTCTGCATATCTTCTGTGGAGTTGTAGAAGTGAATCAATAATCTCTGCAGACTGGACATTGTCTGGACATCGACCAGCTCTCTGGCCGCAGCTGCAACTCTCTCATCCCACTCCCGTCGGTGGCTTCTCTTTAGCTTGTGTCTACAGAGGGAGCCACGCACAAATGACTGTATCTTTGTGGCACTTCTCAGGCGGTTTCTTTCTGCCTGCAAATAAACAAACAAAAATGCAACCAAAAAAAAAACTAATCATACATGCTGTATTTCCCTTTTGATACATCATAGATCAAAATAGCATTGCATTGTTATATCATGTTCCAAATTGCTCTGTTGAGTCAGCTGTATTTTTTCAGTCAATCATAACTGAACAGAATTCAGTCCATCAAAAATGCAAGTAATGACTTCAAACTTTCAATACAGTGTACTGGTACAAGGTATTTTATAAATAAAACAAACAAACAAACACACACATAAAACAAACAAACAGTAAAGTCACTGTTTTCTGGACTACATGAATGTTTTACCCCCCAATATAGGATCTTTTGACAATACACTTCATAAAATAAATGAAAATATGCCACTAAAAAAAACCCCACACAAAATGACTGTCCACAGAAAGTAGAGATCATGCATTTATACTGTAAATGCTTCAGCAAATGATTGCACAGATGACACAAGGGCATAAGCCAATAATAAAAATCAATATACCACTTTTAATTACCATAATCTAGGCAATATCTGTATTGAAAGCACTTTTATATGATACCTTTTATTGCACAACTTACTTCTCTCTTCCGTCTCTCTTCTTGATTTCTTTGTAACAGAGATGCAGTCGCTTCCTATTGGGGGAAAACACACACAACAATGCAATATGTATGTCACTCATACAGCTTTCAACACAGGAAGATCAGATCCATCATCTGAATGTAATTCTAACTTGCATAATTTCAAAGCACAAAGGAATTCATATGATATACTTCACTGAGGAGCACATGGGGGGGGGGGGGGGGGCCATGGGGAGGGCACGTGCCCCCCAATCCACTGGTAAAAAAAAACCAAAAAACTTTAATACCAAAATGGTAATTCAAGAATTAGTAAACTGCTTTTGAAATCGACATGAAAGGGTGATCAAGAAATAAGATATTTTTCTAAGATTTCTTTTAACCATAATTAAAGAGGTATATAGTGTGAAACATTGTTCAAAAGATTGTGATTCAGCGTGATTCCTGGTTGGTATTCTGAATATAAGCAGGATATGCGCAGTGTAATGAGAACATCCGAACGGCAAAAAGAGTCGCTGCAATGTTGCGTAATGTGATGTAGAATATACACCTTTGTGACCTTACGCTTCGTTATATCAAAGCTAGATCATTTATTTTGCAGTGTTGCTTTACATACTAGTCTATATTAAAATGCCTTGCATTGCCAATGATAAGACTTGACCTGGGCTATTTCCTAATTTTTCAATGAATATAAAACACACACACAAACACAATCGATTAGGGGATGCTCTAAAGTGCAGATTTTGGACATCCTTCCCTGCTTGGTCACTTCGACGCCCCCTTGCTGGTCATACCTCCCCCAATCATGAACATAAACCGACACCCTTGACTACCATTGGCGGATCCGGGGGGTGGGGGGAGGTGCACCGGGCACCCCCCCCCCCCCTTAATTTCCAAAGCGAAAAATTTAGCTACGAACGGCAGTTTGAGGACTGTAAAATGTCACAATTTTCAAGCTCGCTCGCTTCGCTTGCTCGCATTTAATCTTTATGCCATTCTCCCGATGTTGCTACCAGTAATTGCGAGCAGCTGCGCCCCGTGAACCCCCCTCCCCATAATATCCAAAGCGAAAATACATAGCTACAAACGGCAGTTCTTGGACTGTAAAATGTCAAAATTTTCACGCTCACTCGATTCGCTTGCTCATATTTAATCGTTATGCCATTCTCCTGATGTTGCTGTCAGTAATTGCCAGCATTTGCGCCCGATGTGCCCCCACCTCCTTAATTTCCAAAGCGAAAAAATATAGCTACAAACGGCAGATTTTGGACTGTAAAATGTCAAAATTTTCAAGCTCGCTCGCTCCGCTCGCTCGCATTTAATCATTACGCCATTCTCCTGATGTTACTGCAAGTATCAATGCTAGGCAGCAAACTTTGCACACCCTGCTCAGCAACAGGCATGCACCATGTCATGACGATATAAGATAAAAGCTTCCCAAATATAAGAAAATCTCTAGATGTGGTGCAAGGAAAAGCATTATGTATATTAAAGGTATCATGTAGTTTATCAATTTACTTTGCCAAGTGTATGGAAATAATACATTGTACACATTTTAAGGGGTACAACTGTAATTTAAGACAAACACTTCATAATATTGAATTACCTATTAAACCAAAAGCAAAGTAAAGATGTGTATCACATTATAAAGTAAAATCATAGAATAATATAAATGACGAGATGATAAATAGGAGAGAGTTTTGAAGACAGACCTAGATAATGATGGTGACTTGGCAACTACCCTGAAGGGATTACTGTTGACAGAGGTAGGTATTTTTAACAGTTCATGGATAAAATAGTGGACAAGGGTAGACAAAACACAGCTTCTGGAGGTTGTACTGTATTCTGGCTTGGTGTGAGCAAGGTTTCATTCAGCAGAAAGCTACCATCAGACTACTGCAGGCACTTCCTGCATGGCAGCATGACACTGAAAATGTCCCGTAGGACTAGCTGATAGCAGTGATTTGACAGGGGCTAACCTTTTTGCTGGCTCCTCTCAATGACACCACCGGTCTCCTCCGAAAGTCACCATCAAAACTATACATGATGGCTCCTCCTCTGTGGCTGCTGGAACGATGAAGTCTCTACACTGTTTAGGCCTACAAGTAAAAATTAAAATTAACGATATTTCAAAACTTTGAATCTAGGTATTTCTACATAACAATCACATCCTGAAACACGATGTCACATACAATTTTCTCTCTTCATATGACAAATTATGTACAAAATGCTGAAAATATTGAGAAGGTATAACTTGTTGCTCTTGCTGTACATTTGTTTATTAAATGCACATGATGGTTAAGGCACACAAATGAAAGCATGTAGGATCTAGACTGTAGGGTCTACCTTTTCAGCAACTCAATGATCTTGTAAAGATTTGAATCACTAAAAAACCTGCACCAAATCCAGCAAAGTTTGACCTCCTGTGACGAAATTCGACAGCACGCAAGAGCATAGGAGGAACTACAATTGTACCAGGTATAGTTGGGTGCCCAACACCTCGACACCCTAATGTTTCTTCTATCAACAGATATTTGAAATATCTCACAATTTGCCTGAAATTTTACTCACATGTAAAGAAAATACTCTGAATTCACAAGAGCGCATTAAAAATGTGATTTGCGATACACGCTAAAAAGGTAACTCAGGCTTCGAACATGTGGGTTAATATCTTAAACTGTAACACACTCAGTTGTGCTGTAGTTTTGAAACCAACACCCCTACCCTCTATTGACAATACGTGTGAAATGCATGTAATGCTTTTCCAATGAATGTGCATCCATAATGTACGGTGTCATTGTTTTGCTGTTGATCTTGTTTATTATCGGGTTTTTCAGTATTTCGGCATCATCAAATCTCGAGTGAAGAATGCAAAACCATTGCGGGTAGTCTCATGCGCGAAAGCTTGTTCATTACGTGCAATGCTATAAATAGATGGGTGTCCGTTTCAATGTACTGTGTACAGTGTCAATGTGTTAGACACCTACTTTACATGCAGCTGGCGATCAAACTTTGGATGGAGCTATGGTCAAGTTATGGGCGGCTTGCTATAAATTGAATTGTCAATGACAAGTATGTGTGATTTCAGGAATGATTGCATTGATTAGTTGCAGGTCAAATTCTTTGGGTTACACCTGTCCTGTCATTCATTTAGGACATGCATGAGCGGTGAGCAGTATCAAGTATTGCCAGTAATATTTAATTAAAATGACACTAGTATGGCTAATCTAATTCAACATCTAAGCACTTGCCTCCCCATGGATGCAAACTGATAAACGCTATAGTCAATAGACCCCACTACAGAGTACGCCCTAAAGTTACATTAATTGTAGATCTCTATTTAGATCAGCAAACCCAAAAAAGATCAGAGTGAACATGACAAAGGCACCTCTCCTGAAGAAATTTAAAATTTACCAATGTTATGTAAACAGATGTAGCCTCTAACTCATAAATTTAATTTGTAAAGTTAGCTGTAGCTGAGTGAACCTTTTAAAACTTTACTGATCATGTTGACTGGCAAGTCTATCTAATTCCGCAAAAAAATTCTCATTTATAATAATGACATTTGCTGGGTCAGTTTTTAAAACTGACCCAGCAAATGTCATTTATTATAAATGAGAAGTTTTTCGCGGAATTAGACAGACTTGTCGGTCAACTGATCATGCTGATCGACTCATACTTAAAAGTCAACTTGATGTGAAAATGTCCTTATCCTATATGTTTCGTTTCGTACTAACATTTTGCCCAACATTAAGTCCGTATTTATGGACACCATTCATTGGGCGCAAGTGTTACTGTTCCATTAACATTATGGTTTTAGCCAGTTTTACCAGTGATTTACGGCGTCATTATTTACACAGTTCGTAGACGATCGGCAGCCAGCGAGCGAGGAGGAAAATGGTATTACATACCTACCTACACACACCGCCCTACAGCAGACAGGCTGGCTAGGCTACGCTGTATCCTTTCTTTGCTAACGACAGACTCAGTCAGAACTGAACTTCCCAGGCAGGTGGGGAATACCGAATCAACTCGTCCTCTTTCATACAATTAATATCAGCTTTCGAATCTTGAATCCCACACAGCAGACTCAAATCACTTCCCAAGCGAACATTCTGGACCAACCACAATCATGATTCGGGGATTTTCTTTTGTCAGCAACAGCAACCGGTGCGGTGTTGTATGCGATGTGGGTACGGCCACGGGTACGGTACGGTAATACTACCTACTCCTCGGATACACCGTGCCGCACACCGGATAACGTAACAACACCCAGCCAGCCAGATGCTCGACCTCTGTGTTATGGTCAAATGTGAACTTTGACCCCTTTCATACAGATCATAGTCTTCAACATTCCATACCTGATGACAACCGCGAAACTACAGCTGACAGTTTTTAATATGATCATAGGTTCAGAACAGACTGTAATTATCATTAGGATTACTATTAAAACTGTAATGTACCATAGACACTTCAGTTTGCCAGCCAAACAGTAAGAATTACACCAAAAAGTGGATACTTCACTAGGATAAAAAAAAAAAATGAAAATGCTGGATAAAAACACTGGGGAAAAGTTTCACTTCATTTTGAGTATTTGGGTTCATGGAGTGCTTGTCCCTCATCATCATCACCCTATATAGGATTACGATCACTCGCATATACATTATATACAAACAGGGGAGGATCAAGGACTTTCGTTTTAAAAAAAAATTCTTTTTGGTGCCACTTCCGGGTTCAATCAGCTGATAAGCAAAAAAAAAACAAAAAAATGCTCCTGTGTAATTTTTGTTTGTTTGTTTCTGTTGCCACTTCCTGGTTTTCATTGGCTAACAAGCAAAAAAAATAAATAAATAAATAAATAAAATAAAAAAGGAGAGAGAGAAGGGGGGCGAGAATCTGGTGCCCCCCCCCCCCCCCACCCCATCCGCCACTGACAAATATAAAACATCTGCAACTGAAGGAGTAGCACAGGAGTTCACCTTTAAGATGGGTCAGGCCTATCACTGAATTATATCGTCATGGTGAAGTGAAACAAAAATATTCTACAAATTGTATAGCATATCAAGAAACTTTGCTTCCTCTTCTGTTGGATCTATGCAAATGAAGAAAGCCAACAAGTGATTTGTATCATTTCTTTGAAGTATCTTATTGAGGAAAGTCAGAAGGGAGAGATGATTTATGCAGCATTTTGTTGTTGTTACTGTTTTGTTTTGTTTTGTTTTGTTTGTATGTTTATTTTTTCTGAATAAGATAAAATCATGAACTGTTGCCACAAATTCAAAATTTGAAGATATTTGTTGGGTTTAAACTTGTATGGTACAGGATGTTGCCTACTGACAGTATTTCATCACCTGAACTATCACAGGTCCCATGTGTTGAAATATACGCTAGTGTATTTTCCCCTTTCCCACCCGTTGATCAATGCTAGCAAGTAGCCACTTAGTTTGACTCCATTAGTAATGCAATGGCAAACTCAATAGGAGGGCACCACAACATCAAACACACACATACACACACAGACACACAGACACATATACATGTACAACCACATATGTTCACATACAGTTAACCTCGCCTATGTCAACCTGACTGAAGTCAGAAAACTGGGCAAGTCAAAGAAACAATCTACACATGGGAGTTACATTGTACCAACATTTGTTTACTTTATTGCGAAAGTCGAGTCATGCAAATTGAAGTGCTATCTCTGGTCTTTTTGATTTGACTTGGCTGAAGTTGAGTGTATATGTTGAATGTCTCTTTGAATGTATACCTTGATGAGAAATGGGTACATAAATAATGCATGGTTGATAGTATGTCTGTTCAGGTGCCTCTGTTATGTATTGCTGTTCTTAGACCCTGTGCAAGAACTTTTTCTTCTTTTTTTTTCTGTAACAAATGCATAATCTGTCCTTTTGAATACTTAATTTTATATCAACAATGGGAGAAGGCCTGATTAATGTATGTCAGATATCACTCCCCCCCCCCCCATCACTCGATATCACTTCTTTTCCTTGACACCATAATCAAATGTAATGTATTTGTAGAACACCAAGAACATATTTGTAATATCACTTTATTTTTTGAACCTGCTATACAACATACCAGTAGCCATTTCTCATGACAACACTACAATCACTGTGAAACTCATAATGTCATTTGAGAGATGCTTATTGCATACAGGAGCGATCTAAATTCTATTTGCCATATACAGATGCACATGTTCTTTACTGTCTTTTACAGTGCAAAAAGTAAGATTCTTACAATTGTTTTCTTGTAACATGGAGTAGATATTAACTGCATTCTGCAATAACTACATTTACACTCTTTCATGTACATCCTCCATGTCTCAAAAATGCTACTCATGCAAGAGATGTGAGGATCTTTCTTTAGAAGCAGACAAGAAATTCAATTTCTTGACCTTCCGGACAAGATACTGTGTGTACTACATACATGTATTGATACCGAAAGCCATTCTACAAATGATAACCAAAGAGTTTCTTGTGGATCTGTTCACTGATCAAATCCATAAACAATTGACTGACATATTAAAGATGGAATGACCCAAAATGAATAACTAATCCATTCTAAAACTCAGATAAAGAAAATTTTACTTATTATTACACAAAGTTCATTGCCAAAATCAATCTTCAATAATCACAGCTATTTTATCACAATCATACAGCATAGACAATAAATCAATTGGATGCATTCACAAAGTGCACATCAATGAAGGTGAAACTGTCCAGATTACATGTGACCTATTCTATGATAGGTTGCACTTACTGTAAAAACCTGTTATTTTCATGTAAACATATTTTTGCAAATATGGAGGACACAGATATTTTTGCGAGATGTTATTTATCCAAATTTACACCAATGCTATCCATAAGTGCACCAATGCCTATTCGGGTACTGATATTTACCTTCGCTATGGGAGGAGGTTAGGTTTTCATTACCGTTGGTTTGTTTGTCCATGTGCAAAATAACTCAAAAAGTTGTGACCAGATTTGGATGAAACTTGCAGGAAAGATGATTAAATTTGGGTAGTGATCCGACAATTTTTATGGATTTTTGAAGGATTTTTGATATTTTGGCAGGTAGGGTCAATGAACTTGGGAGTTCAAGCTGTGCATTTTTGAGGTTTCAAAATGTGCACTTAAGTGCGTGTGCTCTAGTTTCTGCCAGGGCGAGGCGCGCTGCGCTGCTGAGGGTTTATGACGTAACAACGGCTTCTATACATGTATTGGGAAATCAGGGGATTTTTCAGCATGCAAATGATAGTTCAACATTAGGCAGTACAGTATCTATGAACATATCTGTTGTTGTTGTTTTTTTAATAAGATGTATGGGTATAGTACGGGGGATATACCATCAAACACATGTAACAGAGCAAGAATCACAAGAGTGAGAAAAGGCTGGAAAAAGCAAACTAAAACACTTCTGTCTCCCGCTGTCATTGCCATGGTAACGTCATTGGAGCTGGGTTCTGAAGGTATGACATAACTACAGCCGATATTGACAACCTGTAATGTAAAAGACCAGAAGGTTTGAATAACTGATTATGGTGACAACACTCTTTGCAAAAACAAACTAAAACAAAAACATAAACATAAACATGAAAAAAACAAACAAACAAAAAAGGCTTAATTTACACAATTCTGAGAAAATGTTGTCATTCACATCCCACTCGGGAAAACAAAAATTCATATTGATATATCCTGAATGAGGTTCATCTGATTGGTAATTTCATAGAAATATGTTCTTTCTTCACGTTACGAAAGTTATTTTATACCGTAGTGAGTACTTTCGCCTCCAAATGGTTAGTGGTGGCTTCTCCAGACTGCGTCACACTGCCAGCTATGACGCAGTTTGAAGAAGCCACCAGTTGGACGCGAAAGTACTTACTGTGGTACGGAATAACTGTAGTGATTGTGAAAAAAGAATGTTTTTCTATAGTATCATATCGATATAGTATATGTCTGAAGTTAAAGACTACCCAATGCAGAGTTCACATCAATAGCACTATGTACCTCCTTACAGGGAAAGATATTTGGCAAACTCTCAAAATTTCACCTTTGACAAACATTGATTGTATCTCTATATTTCCAATATTTCACTTTATGCCCAAGCTAGTGTACTTTGATGCTGGCTCTGTGGGGTCTTAAAGGGATGGTAAACCCAAAGAGCAATGTGGATTGAGTGAAAGCAGCAACATTAGTAGAACACATCAGTGAAAGTTTGAGGAAAATCGGACAATCGATGCAAAAGTTATGAATTTTTAAAGTTTTGGTGTTGGAACCGCTGGATGAGGAGACTACTAGAGGATATGACGTATGAGTGGACAACACTACAAAGAAAATATAAAGGAAATTCAACAAAAATTCACTTTTCTAGAATTATGAAAGAGCAATGGACCAACCTCTTTCAGTAAGCAGGGGGAATAATTGCTACCCTTAACATATGTCAATATCAAGTTGATGGAATTTGTAATTTTCATGAAAAAAAAGGATTTTTGTAGAATTTTCTTTAAATTTTCTTGGTATTGTTGTCCACTCATACGTCATAACCTCTAGTAGTCTTCTCATCCAGCGGTTCCAGCACCAAAATTTTAAAAATTCATAACTTTTGCATCGATTGTCCGATTTTCTTCAAACTTTCACTGATGTGTTCTACTAACGTTGCTGCTTTCACTCAATCCACATTGCTCTTGGGGTTTATCTTCCCTTTAATGAAGCTGACCCTTTTCAAATTTTGAGAGTGGATAGAGTTTTATTGTGTAACACATATGAAGATTCAATTTTGTTCAGTCATTCCACAGAAAATACACTGTACTTGTACAAGAAGGGCCAGCACATAAAGGCACCTGAACCTTTGAATGGTCAATTAGTGACTACTCTGGCCACAACTAGTAGCAAACATGCACACATCACAACTGGATGTGCAGTAGATTAAGATGCAGTAATAATACAGTGAACATATTTAAGTAGCTTGCTGTGATGAAACTTAGACTGACCTAACACAAAAAGCCACCTTCCAATCAACAAGCGAGCTGTGTTACATTCCATGTTCTAGTGGTCATTGCATGACAAACTTTACATTAGAACTGCATTATGTGATTTGTTTCTGAACACACTCTCCACAAGACTCAGAAAATCTCACTCCAAACTTACACAATGACTGACAAACTGCTATGTTCACGTACACTGTAGTTGAACATGAACACACTCTACTTATTAGGTTTCACTCAATTAATTAAGAAGGATAAATTATCAAGAAGATTTGACTTACATGAAGCTACTAAACATCTGTTTTCCATCCTCATTACATCTTGAATTGGCAAAGCTGATGAAAGAGCAAAAGACTGCCATCCATGCACACCACTTCATCTGAGAAATTAGAAATGAAACAGCACAGGGATAGTTACAAATATTCTTTGTTAGAAATTAATTTGGCAAGCTTTATTGTTTCTTCATATTTTTCTGAGTGATACAATGTATCAAAACATTTTTACAAATAATGCTGTGCAACACAGTATTTTTTTATTGTTTCATTTGCAGGTGCACATATTTTAATCAATGAATATCATGATATTGATGACTTCATGCTTAAAATGCATGGAACAAATCCCAACCTGTATTTGCATACGTGTGTACATACATGTACTGTACATTCACAATATACCAATATACAAGTGCCAATACATAGCAACAATTGTGATCTATATAATTTGTTGTTGTTGTTTTTTACATGTTGAAGAAAATCAGACATAATTTTTAATCCCAGTGGTTTTAAAAACAATGAGTTACAAACTTTGAAAGTATCAGTGGTATCATTTATGTCTTAATATCATGCAGGCATTATTTCTAATTCATGGTACTTTCATAGAAAAAATAAATTGGGTTTTGGTTGCTTTTATTGCTCTGTCACAACGAATCTACATTAAAGTTTTACAAATTTGCTTCATCTATGTAACAATACTGCACTTCTGGAAGAAAAATAGAAGGGGAAAATAATTTGTATATCTCTAAAATTTGATGCCAATACCTGTTGAATGTTATTGTGTGCACACTTTAAATGCCTAAATTGCAAGGAGATGCAAAAGAGCGCTACAGGATTTTAGACTAACTATGAATGTTTATAAATCATGAACTGATTACAAACCTTCATCATGAGTCCAAACATGCTAAACACCATACCAAGGAGGTTCATGTAGTCTGCAGTGGGATCATCAGGGGAATTTTCATCTGGTGGCGTGTATCTGTCACACACAACACAACGAGAGAAATGATTTGTTAATATAAGCCAGGGGCATATATAACTTGAGAGCAGGTCAAAAGAATCTAGTCAGTCATGTGAAAGGTGAGCATTTACTGGAAATTTGTATGGAAAGACTTCTTTATGCCCCCCCCCCCTTATTTTGCCATTACACTCTATACTACCCTACCCTTGTCAGCTTACGCATGGATACATACTGTCCCTACCACTTGCCAAATGTGCATGCGTGCGTGCATCTGTGCATTTAGCTAATAAGGGTGGGGTAGTGCTGAGTGATATGGCAAAATTAGGGGGGTGGGGGCATGAGGAAGTCTTTCCAGTTGTGTAACTCAGTATTATACTCAATAACAATGATAAAACACATCCTGTGAACAAATTTAAGTTTGACAAGAAAAGATATGCCGAGGGAGATTGCTGGTTTCTTGATTAGATTAAAGAGAGAGAGGGAGAGAGAAAGAGAGACACAGTATATTCTTCTCTCTTCAATCTACATAATGTTTTCTCAGTTGTGGTCAGAAGCATGAGATTGCACACAGCAAAAAGCCTGCCAAAAGCAGTTTTGGAAGAACTAGACAGTGAAACACACAAATTGACGATAAAAAAAAAGAAAAAAAACTGTGACATGATGTGTTAGAACACACATTGCAATTCGCCATATGTAATTTAACCCACTAAAATTGAAAAAAGAAATGTGATATGTATCAAAGTAGATTATATGATTACATTTAGACATGACTCTACAACATGTAGGTGGCTTTAGGGTTTAAATAGGGTTAGGGTTAGTTTTAGGGGCTCTGCTGAAGTTAGAAGCCTAAAATAATTAAGCCCCCTTGTAACTATACACAGCCCTGTCGCTGTAAAGTGTTGCAACACAGGGATGCCGTGCTTCGCACGGTGTCTAGTCGGGCTAGCCCCCTAGTGCAGTAGTAGTAGGCCTAAAACCCAGGATAGCCCCAGTCAGAGGCAGAGCTCCCAGAGTTGAACTCCACCCCTAGGCTAAATACTGTAAAAGTGGATATTTTCGCGCGACTAATTTTTCGTGCTTGGCCAGGTAAGAAGAGTTTCGCGAGTTTTTAATTCCGAGGAATCAAGTCATCAGCTACTGGAACATATGACACGCAAAAATAATTGCGTGCTTTTACTTTCGCGCTAGCTTCTGAATTCTCTGGTTGCGCGAAATGCGCGAAAATTTCAACACCGCAAAAATTTCCACTTAGTTTTACTTTTACACTACTAATCTCTCAATCCTCACAGCAGTTACATCCATCAAGTTCAATGAGTTAATTGATTTAATACTAAATACAGTGAGTTGTATGCTATTCAGCTTTCTGCCTGACATACCAACCTGAACGTGCATGCGTATGAATGCAATGTACGTATTTAAAGGTACTAGCCCACATTTGTAAACCTGCAGCAATTGGTCTCATAGTTAGCATGGAGTTTGGGTATGATTGCAGTAACACCTGCGCAAAATTTCGTTCCAATTAGTTCATTACTTTCATAAAAATAAATGAAAATGCACCATATGCATGCGTATAACGCTCGCTAGCTCCGGTCCACGTACGTACTACATGCATGCGATACATGTGTAAGTTACATGTACGTAGCTAGCCCGCGCTCGTAATTCGATTTTGGGTCGGGTTGACCCGGTTTGAAAATTGATTTAAAACGATAATTTTCTCTCTTTCATCGAATGGTATAGACAAAGAGCAACAGGTGAGGTATGTTACTGTTATAACTTGTGCTTGAAGTCATATTGGACCTATTTTATGCAGTTTTGATTTTCGTGGGTTTGCAAATGTGGGCTAATACCTGATGAAGAGAGTCTTGCAGAGCTTCAACGATCCCTGTGTAAATTGAATCGCGATCATATGGTAGTCATAGGAGGTGATTGGGAAACCAGACAGGTGAAAGCATGTCATCACCCAGCGCTTCATCATGCTTCTGGTTCTATGCTTGATGACCATGGGTTAACACAGGTAGTTAAGGAAACAACCAGGAAAGAAAACGTCCTTGATCTATTCCTAGTAAATAATCCAACGTTAGTCACCGATGTCTCAGTTGTACCAGGCATTTAAGATCATGATTGCCCACTTCTCACGATTGCTGGTTGTCCAACTCGCCAGAAGCTAGTACTTGAAGGAAAATCAACATCTACAGCAAAGCGGATTGGGAGAAATTTGCTGATTTCATGCAAGGTGTAGGCAAGGAAATTGAAGATAAGCTTGACTTTTGCTCAGTGAATGAGGCTTGGGTTATGTTCAAGAATGGAATAGAGAAGGGAATGACAGAGTTTGTTCCACATACATGTAAGATGACATCCAAAAAGAATGAAATACCTTGGATTACAAACAAGATTAAAAGGTTGATCAAAAGGAGAGATAGGTTGAATAAAAAAAGTCGGAACATGAAATTGAGAAACCACGGGGTAGTCCCTTTTCAATTGGAGGAAGAGTTGAAAGCAATTAAGAAATCACTGCAACAGGAGCTATTAAGGAGGGCTTATTGGAATTATGTGGAATCTCTTTTTTCTATCGATGAAGATACCACAGAATTTGACAGTATGAAGAGATTTTGGGGCTTCATCAAACACAACAGGACTGATAATACAGGAATAAGAGAACTGAAAAGTGATGGTATTACGATCACTGATCCGATTGCAAAAGCTGAAGCATTGAACCAACAGTTCAAAAGTGTTTTCACCAAGGAAACTCCCATACCGAATGACTTACTACCGGAAACCTCAGACTTTGAAGAAATGGAGGATATTTTGTTTACATCAAAGGGTGTAGAAAAGTTGCTTTGTGGTTTGAAGATATACAAGGCCCCTTGACCGGATGGTATAACTCCACGAGTCTTGAAGCAGCTGGCAAAAATTCTGGCTCCAATTCTTTGCAATATATTCCGGTTGTCATATGAATTAAGTGAAATACCAAATGATTGGCGTGAAGCAAATGTTGTACCAGTCTACAAGAAAGGTAATCGATCTACTCCTGTAAACTACCGCCCCATTTCGCTGACATGTATTTGCTGCAAACTACCGTAATGGAACACGTTTTAGCCAGCAAAATTATGAAGCACGGGGACGAAAATAACATCATTTTCCCCCTGCAACATGGCTTCCGTAAGAACATGTCATGTGAACAACAATTACTTGGTTTCACAAGCGATTTACACAGGAACTTGGATGCAGGGTGTCAAACGGATGTTCTAATCATGGATTTCTCAAAAGCTTTTGACAAGGTTGGACATGAGCGGCTTTTACGTAAACTGGACTACTACGGTATCAGGGGGAAAAATCTGAAATGGATTCAAAGTTTTCTCAATGGAAGAAGTCAGAGGGTCGTTTTGGATGGTGTTAAATCTTCTCCAATAGCGGTGGGATCTGGAGTGCCTCAAGGGTCGGTTCTTGGGCCTTGCCTCTTTCTGCTTTACATCAATGACTTGCCTGATGGTCTCGCGTCAAAGGTTCGCCTTTTTGCCGATGATGCAATTTCCTACATGACCATCGACAATCAACATCATACGCAAAATCTTCAAGAGGACTTAAACAAAATTGGTGACTGGGCGAAAAAATGGATGATGGCTTTGAACACAGATAAGTGTAAGGTTTTGACAATATCCAGGAAAAGAAGAAAGGTGCAACACGTGTATCATCTAAATAACGCCCCTCTTGAATCTGTTGAATCCGTGAAGTACTTGGGTGTAACCATCACTTCTGATTTAAGTGGACCCAACACATCAACAATACTGTCAATAAAGCCAATAACGTGCTTGCATTTCTAAGACGCAATCTTCGCATAAAATCTTCTGATGTTAAAGCCACAGCTTACAAAACGTTGGTTCGACCAATTGCTGAGTATGCTTCCACAGTTTGGGATCCATCTACCAAGAACCTAATCCACCAAGTGGAAATGGCCCAAAATGGTCCAGAGAAGAGCTGCGCGATTCACTTTAAATTGCTATCATAACACCTCGAGTGTCACCAAAATGCTACAAGAACTTAATTGGACCACTCTGGAACAGCGCAGAGAAAATGACAGGCTAATTATGATGTACAAAATACACAATAATCTTACACCTCTTTCAGCACAGGACTACATTATCAAACAGGCTACTCAGTTGACGAGAGCCTCGCAACCACACTCAAGCTCCTATCAGGTACCATATTCGAGAACTGAATCGCATCGCCATTCGTTCTTCCCAAGAACTGTAAGGAACTGGAATTCCCTGTCGTCAGAAATTGTTTCAGCGCCATCTGTGGGATCATTTCGAAACCGTCTAACGGTTGATCACAGTGGCTAGTTATTTTCGTCATATTTTCTATGTGCTTGTAAATATCTGTAAATAAATTGTATCATAATGTAAATAGCACCAGTCTGCAAGAATCTTCAGTCTATTGAAGGAGGCAGACTTAATCATAAGAAGAAGAAGAAGAAGAAGAAGATACCTTTATTAAGCTTCCCAATGTCAATGATGCCAATGCAATGGCAATGCAATTCAAGTTAGTGCGTGGTAGGTTACATGAGATTGCATGTATGGGACCTATCTACACAAAGTAAAAAGCGCGAAGCGTGAATCACTGAATCACTCGGTCCAGATAAAAACACACGTACAACTAAGAACTTTTATTCACCGAATACTGAGTTTTGAAGCCTTAGATTTTACAGCTGGTACACTTACTTTTTAATTTTGTTGGGCCTTTTGACTCCATCGGATGAATTTGGAGCTGAACTAGTAGTAGTCGACATGGTGGTAAACGTTGACTTTCGACGGTTCGTTCGATTCACGTCACGTATTAAAGCGTATAGCGTATAGCTAGCTAGCTAGCTAGTACACTGCACTGTCACTTGCTCATGTCCACGGATTCCACGGTCCGCCGCCCCGGCGCAGCGCTAGCTAGCTATCTAGCTCCACCCGTACCCACGTCTACCATAGCACCAGCACCACCGACCGCCACCACCGCGCTGTATGTACCACACATACACGCACCGGTGCACCATGGTAAAATCTGAAGAAGAAAAGACAACAAACAACCCAACGATGGCAGGGGAAGGCACGACGGCGTCCACCGATTCGTCGGCTCCATCGAGACTCAGTCGACTTCTTGCAGCTCTGTTTTATAGTTTGAGTTCCATACTCATAGTCTTCATCAACAAAGCTGTATTGACTAATTTCAAGTAAGTAGTGACATCACTGATTTGATATTGAGGTCAATACACGATGACTAATAAACGCCACGTCGATAGGGTGTGAGATTAGTCCCATACGTTTAAAAAGGTGTGTTGCGAAGAGTTATACCAACCGGGTCTAGGGCAATTACCCCCTGGGCAATTACCCCGCACCCTTCCCCTGGCCCTAATCCTAATCCTAATCCTGAACCTAACCCTAACCCTAACCCAAACTCCTAACCCTAAACCTAACCCTAATCCTAATCTTTACTATAACCTTACCACCAACCAGTATTTAGCCGGGGGGTAATTGCCCTCTGGGGGTAATTGCCCGGATGCGTTTTTTTTCAAAGACGGCACAGATTGGGGCATGGCGCGTGTTAAACCTATGGGAAAAACGTTGGGTTAGGGTTTTTGGTTATGGTTATGGTTAGGGTTAGGGTTGGGGTTAGGGTTGGGGTTAGGGTTAGGGTTTGATGGTTAGGGTTAGGTTTAGGGATAGGGTCCCCGATAGATTTTTAGTTTCCCCAATCTGTGCCGTCTAAAAAAAACACGCTGCCCGGATACGATACCAACCAACTGGCTGCGGTGGGATCGCGCGATCGGGCGGGATCGGATCGTGGGAATTTGGAAGGGTACATGTAGGCCAGCGCCAGGGTTCTAGTACATTCTACTTCTTTATTTTCAATCAGTACAGGTTATGAGAAGAGACTACAGCATTTCAACCTGCCATCTCTTGCCCATAGAGATGCCACAGCAAGAGCGGACATGATTTTTGCGCTCTGCTGATGATGGTTAGATAACTTAGAACTTGAGGTTGAGCCTGATATCTACTAGTTCTATGAGCTGAGGTGATACAGATGGGGGATCACTTTTAATTAGTATGGGTAATAAATATCTATCAGTAAATTTATCACACTTCTTCTTTGATTGCCCTACATTACCTTCTTGACGTTATTTCTTCTTCTTTTGTTGACTTCCTCCAGTGTAGTGAACTATGGTTTATTCGCAGAAAAAAATGTGACTAGTCTAGAGTCTACGTCTACATTACAACGTGTAGACCTACTGTACTGACGTACTGTAAAACGTGATAATTTCGTGAATTGGAGCCGACGGCCTTTTTCGCGGCATGAAATTTTCGCGAGTTGCCTCAAACATTCAATGCATATAGTGTAGACAAGAACTTTCACATGCATTTTAATTTCGCGAATTATGGCTCTCACGAAATTCGCAAAAGTAAAATGCACGCGACCATTCCTTGTTTTACAGCATAGAGGTCTACACTGCACTGGGCATGGTACACTAAGGTGGTCAGGAGTAGAACCATTTGAAGAAAACAGACAAAAAACAGGAGAAAAAAGGAATGAAAGCAACAGAGAAAGAACAGAGAAGATATTAAAGGAAGACAGGGGATTGATCATGCTGGAGGTTGACGAGCTATCTAACATCACCAAGGAAGATAAAAACAATACCTCAACAGTACATACAGAACCCTTAGTCATCGATAGAGAATTGAATTTACAATTGCACAAAAAAGCAGGACTACTCAGATCAAAGCTCAGACTGTACCAAGGTAGCTCTTTTTCACAGTGAAGCATAAATGAATGGAGCAAACTTTCCTCAAGCATGGGTGAAAGTATGACTCTCAACAGCTTCAAATCCAACTTGATGGAATTTTTGGCCACAAGAAAAGGTTAAAAGAAATAAAATATCAGGGCACCCCCTGTCCAGTTGTTTTGTATCCACATGCTGATAGATATTCTATCTCAAATTTAGTTTTTTAACCCAAACTGCATGAAACTTACAGAAAATATCTATTATGTATTACCTCTACCTGGTTATTCACCTGTCTTGTCCGGCCCTTGGAAAGACGATGGTCTTGTAATGCTCTCCCAATTTCAGTGTGATATCGAATCATTTATGTAAATTTGAGTCTCGTTACATCATAGAAAATGTTGATTTAGCTTTTGGAATTAAAATATTTTCCAGTATGTAGATAGGCTACATATCACTCATCAGATCTTTCTAATGAATTTGAGCTACATTGTACATTGGTTTATAGAAAGTGTTGATGTGTGCTTCACTTATCGTCAGTTCTGATTTATGCATTACGCTTTATTTGCAATTTTCTCTTTTCTGATTATTTTGCAGATTTCCATCCTATCAGGTTGTGGGTCTCGGTCAGGTGAGTACCAGAAGGAGGGAAGGAGAAGAAAGAGAGAGAGAAAAAAAGTGCTTGTATGCCTTTCATGCACAGAACTTTGAAATTACAAATGCAAAGTAAACAGATAGCCACATATAAGCTAGTGGTTTAAGTTTTTCCTTTTCCATAATGTAATGGAGACTCCAATTTTCTGCTTTGGGGCCATTTTCACGCAATCTCCCATCCCCCTATTCTTCCACTATAGCTGTGTGTCTCGCGCTCAAGATGTATTTTCTCCCGCTTGAAATTTTAATTTTTGCTGGTCCAACTTCAGTTTTGTCAGTACTAGTATGGTCAAGAGTATGGCTAGTAAGATAGCACGCGAGAGCATCTATCACTCTATCACAGCTTCAATGGCCCTCTTGATTTATGTGGGCGATGCCTGGACTTGGAGTTTCTGATGTAATGACAAGTGTAGAGTGGTCTGAATAGTGAGGCCCTGTTTTATCTGGTGTCACCTAGAATATGGGAGTCTGTTCCATATTTTCCTTATAACTGATTTTATCCCTGAGGTAAGCTTAATTTGTAATGTGTAATTATTATTGCTGGAGTATTGTCCCGGGTGTTTTTATTTCCATCAGCTGATGATATATTTCATTTTGTCGTCTTATCTGTATTACCATTCTTTCAACATAGTAAAAATGCTGAATGTAATGAAATCTTGTTTTCATGTATGACAACAGATGGTATCAACGATAGTCATACTCTTTCTGGGAAAAAGTCTGGGCATTGTTCATTTTCCTGACTGGAATTGGCAAATTCCTAGAAAGGTAAGTCTGTAGCAGACTACGTGTGCCTTTGTGGTTTGTCTGTCTTTGGAAAGAGGCAGCCCTGTGCTGTATTCTACCATAGAATAAGTATTTGCTGAAAGCTGAATAAAACGTTACAATTTTTACCAATAGCAGGGCTGCATACTTACCCATTTTTTCTACTGGTGCGACCTGTCTGTCTAACCAGTATGTACCCAGTTTTTCCATCTTTTACTGGTCTATTCTTGAAAAAGTTACTGGTCTGACAGTGATTTTTACTGGTCAGGGACTGTCAGACCAGCGGCAGTGTGCAGCATTGCCAATAGTATCCCTCTTTGTCCACAATATTCATTGCCTATGATTCACATTGCCTATGATTTTGAACATAATAGATAACTTCTGATTTTGCCAAATCTTAAACTTTACAAGTTAGCAATCATGTAGTCCTGAGGGAACTACTGTAAAAGTGGATATTTTCATGTGACTTATTTTTCGTGCTCAGCCCAGTAAGAAGATTTCCATGTGTTTTTAATTCCGCGGAATCAAGACATTAACTACTGGAACATTTTTATGGCAAGCAAAAATAATCATGTGCTTTTATTTTTGCTCTGGTTTCTAGTTGCACGAAGTTCACAAAAATTTCAACACTGCAAAAATTTCCAATTTTACAGTATTCACATAGCACATGAATTGCAGCAGCCTCAATACATTCAAGTCTGAACTGAAGACTTATCTTTTCCAGCAACTTTGTGAATGATGTGTGACACTTTTTGGGAGCTGGGCGCCTTTGAATGTTTCTACAGATAAATGGCGCTATACAAATGCTGTTTCATCATCATCATCATCATCATTCATCATATTCATAAGATTAAAAGAACTGAAATCTCTGATGTGCTTTCATGTCTGTAACTCTAATTCATAGTCTTATGAACTGTACTACAGATTTCCTTGTAATACTTTTGCAATTAATTAAAAAGAAATAAATAGAAAAGTCTTTTTCCTTCCCTTGCCCTGCAGTGTCTTCTGCAATCATTGGAAATCTTGGTAAACACAATGATAAGCTCAGCCTGTAGCTTTGCAATGAATAAAAAATGTATGGTGCTCATACTGTGGGATTCTTTCGATACTGTAAAACGAGGAATGTTCGTGTGTATTTTAATTTCGCGAATTTCGCGAGAGCCAAGATTCGCGAAATTAAAATGCACATGAAAGTTCTTGTCTATATGCATTGAATTTTAGAGGCAACTCGCGAAAATTTCATTTCATTTCATTCAAAAAGGCAGTCGGCTCCAATTCGAGATAATTTCATGCCGCGAAAATATCATGTTTTACAGTAGCCTGATGCTTTGTCCCAAAGGTCCACTTGTTGTCATTCATTGAATACTGGTATTGATTATTGACTGCCTGCATTGTAAGAGTTTTCTTCTTTTTTTTTCTTTAATTTCATTTGTAAAGTCAGTTTTTGCTAACATGACACTGTATAAAAAGTGATAGATAAAGTTAAAATCTTTTAGGCTAGAATGGTCACTTCAGTTTGTTTAGCTGTTGCATCTCCTGCATTAAAACTTTTGTATTCATTTGCAGATATGGCCCTTACCACTTATATACATTCTGAATCTCGTCTTTGGCCTGGGTAGCACAAAACGACTAAAGTAAGTAAAATCCAATGTAACCTCTAATCACTGTACTTGTCACTATGTGCGCACTGCTAGGGAACAAACATCACTGTCAGTCATACTATCTCACTGGTACTTGAGATACTAATCCTGCTATGTGTATGTCATATTTTTCTGCTATATTAGATTGTGATGTAAATATTTCAACAATAAAGTGGATGGTAGAATGTGAGTCATTTCATGATTGGCCAAGTGAGAAAAAGGACAACAATAACAAACACCTGGCATGTGAAAATAATGTTACTTGTGATTACTTTAACGATGCTGCATGTACATGTATTTGTGGAAGGTATAAAGATAAAGGACAACCAGTGCGTGCCATAAAAACAAGTGATGTGGGATATGGGAGCGCTGTGGTGTAGTGGGTGAGCCCCTGGTCACTTGAGGAGGGGGTTCTCGGTTCAAATCACACCCTACCCTTAATGTGGATAGGATGTTATACTCACCCCAGCCTCTAGGCCTCTAATCTCTTGAGTAGGTGGTTCTAAGTTCAAATCCCACGTACTTGTACTCATGGATAGGATAGTTTTAACCCACCATGTTACGCTTGAACCCACAGTGTAAATAGGAGCGAGACAGTGCTGTAGTGATAGCAATGACAGGATTGGGAGGACCCTTGTGGTTCCAACAGTGTTAATACTGAAGGGACGACCCTTGATAAATGAGACATACTGGGTATTAAAGATAATAAAAAGTTTTGGTACCTCAAAAGTTTCCCTGAATTTCCTTGTCTTGGTTTGTGTTTCACGTTAAAGTACGTTGTCTGTGAGAATTACTCGCCCCAAAGTGCTCTCATGTCTTAGTACCGTAAAGTTCCGTGTATAAGACGCACTATTTTTTCGTCGGAAAACGTTGAAAATCGGGGGTGCGTCGTATACACGGGTACAGTCGAATCATGGAAAAAAATCCGTCATGTACACCCAATTTTATAAGGCCAACTTGGGGCCATGTATGCCCATCGACGTTTGGAAGGTAAGCAATCACTAAAACTTACGTATAAAAGAGCGATCTTTCAATCTGGACACACACAAAAGCTGGAAATACGAGATAAACTTACATCGGCCTTGTGCAGTAACGATGTATCAATCTGGCCAGCATAGACAACAGCTGTAACAGCACTGCTGTATGCTACCGATGTCAGTCTACCAAGCTACCAACAGCTAACCTAGTAGCTGGAATACGCGATGTACAGGTATCATTACTAAATTACCGATACCGTAAAACTTATCAATGTACTAGTATCAATATGGTCATAGACAAAAGCTGTAAGATACGGAGTAAGATCGACACTATGTCACCGTAAATATGAACGATGTGTGAAGCATGCATGCATATCCATGTCGTTCGTTTGCTCTTCATTTCACGAGTGCAAGGCCAGCTAGGATAGCATAGCTACACTGTAGCTAGCTAGCTAGCTAGCAAGCCTTTGGCAAAGGCAGCAGCTGCAGAGAGGCTTTTGCAATGGACTCGCGTGCACACAGCGATCGGATCAAAGCGCGCTTGCCCGTTGCGCGCTGTGTGTGCAAGTCCATTGCTCTCTGTGTGCGCGTGCTGAAATTACAGCGAGCTGCCTTTTGCAAAAGGCTAGCAATGTGCATACAAGCATGGTACAAGAGACACACATGTTACTGGTAACAGTGCATGAGTGTAATTACCGTACGCACCGTACGTCTTGCCGTATGATCCCTCTGCTACACTTGTTGATGTTTTTCTTATTTTTCGTAATGAACCTTCCAGTCTGATATGCGTCAATATGCGAGACACCCTCTGCTATGTATGACAGCAAAGATCGTACTGTACACTCATGAGTACGATATGCATGACACATGTACCACGATTGAAAGGCGAAACAATAGCAAGTGAGTACCGAGACAAGTCTCGCATTTTGCGTCTTCCATATTTTGTTGATGTCCGATGAATACCGTTAAAAGAAAATATAAAAGGAAACGAAAAATAGAGCAAATACATGCTGCATTCTAGGGAAATTTTGAGCTGAAATAATATGTATGACACACGCAATATTTGCATGGACATTTTCGTGTTTTGTTTTGTTTTTTTAATTTTAGGTTCGAAATTAGGGGTGCGTCTTATACACGGGTGCGTCTTATACACGGAACTTTACGGTAATCATGCAATAATGGTTTCGTACCAGAGCCGTCGCCGTACGGCGTCGATAAATATTGTACGAAACCACTGACTGCGACCAGCAGCGTGCAGCCCATTGTACGCATAGCTAACTGCGACCAGCAGCCCCATACGCATAGCGTAATGGGGCTTCGCATTGTAGCATTCAGGATCATGACAGAATTAGTATCGCGGGTAAATGGCAACTTAAAATCCAAAAATTTCTTCGATTTGAAGACTTACCAATTAAGTTGAAGTATTGAAAACAGGCTTCGAACAACGTTTGGTTCTGCCAATAGTCCCTTTCTTTTCGAATTGATGACTGAATGTGACTCGGTCGAGAGGACCTTGGGAGAGCTACGACACTGACTACTACGGCCAGCGCATGTGCACACAAACATCTTATCCGTTGATGGATTTGAAATTGTGCGCATGTGATGTGTTCGCATGCACTGGCTGTAGTATTCAGTGTATGGTAGCTCTCCCAAGGTCCTCTCGACCGAGTCACATTCAGTCATCAATTCAAACAGAAAGGGACTATAGGCAGAACCAAACGTTGCCTGAAGCCTGTTTTCAATACTTCACCTTAATTGGTAAGTCTTCAAATTGAAGAATTTTTGGGATTTTAAGTTGACATTTATCCTGCGATACTAAATCTGTCATGATCCTGAATGCTACAATGCGAAGCCCGATTACGCTATGCGTATGGGACTGCTGGTCGCTATGCGTAGGGGGCTGCTGGTCGCAGTTAATTGCATGATTACTAAGACATGAGATCACTTTGGGGCGAGTAAGTCTCACAGTGTTAGTTATATGAAAGGTACTTTAACCTGAAACACAAACTAAGACAAGGAAATTCAAGGAAACTTTTGAGGTACCAAAACTTTTTATTATCTTTAACAATGATGATAACAATTTGTATAGTAGTAGTAGTAGTAGTAGTAGTAGTAGTAGTAGTAGTAGTAGTAAATACAATATATGACAATAGTGATAGTATTGATAATAAGGAAAAAAGGAAGTAATTACTATCATTAGCACTTGAGTATTACGTCCTTGTATTTGTTGGTTTTGCAAGATGGTGGTTATTTGTATTTCCTGTTTCTTCTATTTCAGTCTGCCTATGTTCACTGTTCTCAGGAGATTTTCTATCTTATTCACAATGATTGCAGAATATTTAGTTTTAGGGTGAGTATGGAAAATAAGTATTGTACCATCAAAATTGACCAAAACCCTTAAGTACATTGTAATGAAATTATTATATCCCATTTTATTTGCCTTAGATGGCAATATGGCTGTGATTTAGCAATACCCAAAGTCATCAATTGTAAGAATGCAGAATGTAAACAAGCATAGATTGTGTTTTCTGTTATTCTTTGGAGCAGTTCAAAAACAGGCTGTACATGCTCACATGATTTCCATACCTGCCAACTGTTCAGTTTTAATCTTAATGTTCAGATTTTTCACTAAAGAAAACGCATTAATTTCAGTGTTTTCTGATTTATTTCGAAATATCTGTTAATAGTAAAGTATATGAAATTTATGAAAGTTCAGATTATTTTTAAATAATTTTTCTTTGTTTGTATAGATTTATTAAGTGTCAGGGTTGGCAGGTATGCAACAAAGGTTTGCTTGGATTAAGGAGCAAAATGCCAATTAAGGAATTGACAAAAGAGTTTTGAACTTTTAATTATGTTCTACCCTGCGACTTGTGTTTAGGAAATCTTTGAAGTACACTTGAGAATACTGTAATAAATTTGGGATATTTCAGAAAGAATGTGTATATTTGCCTGTAATGAGTAAATGCACACCAGTTTCCCTCGCCTATTTACTCTCTCTGCTCATTTTTATGTTTACCTTTTCCAGTGTAAGAGCATCACTGAAGGTCCAGGTTGTTGTAATCTCCATGATAGTTGGTGCAATTATTGCTGCCAGGTAAGAAAAGCCCTTTGTGAAAAAAATCCATCTTCCTTTTGATCCACTGAGGACAAGCTGATTTTGCCAATAACCAAGAATAACATATAGAATAACTATAACATAACCCAAGAAAGGTAGTCACATTTGATTACTGGTTACTTGTTTGAAATCACTAATGTGCAAACACACAAAAGTGGTCATACTTTACACATATCGTTGCTGGGGCGACAAGACCTCGTATCTGAAATTTTGGTGAAAATGACTTTTTTTGATTAATGGTCAGATAATCAGTTAAGTCATGTTCTGTCCAAATCCTAGCTGTCTTACCCCAAAGATAAAGCCACCACGGCATGTCGAATAGAAGGGCTCTCCCATTTGATGCAGTGCCTTGGCTGCCATTTTTTTTGCTCTCCTGAACATTTGACATTTTGTAGATACGAGGTCTTGTCGCCCCAGCGACATCATGTAGTACCCATTTCTCCAGTAGTTGGAGCTTCACCTTAACCAACTGAGGGCATGCTGATTTTGCTATAATGCACCATTCCCATAGACACCTGCCCGAACATACTCAAGACTAGTCTTCAACAGGTTAAACCAGACTTTAGGCTGCTTGTACAAGTAATATTAGGCTGAGCAATTAAGAGTGTGATTCTGTTCTGTGCCATCAAAACATATGAGACTTCACTATTCCATACATTTCTTGTTAAATTTCCAATTAATGTGGTTGGGTAAAAGGGTTCAGTTTTAAATCTTTGAAACAAATCATGGCCAGGATGATAGTGGGGGGTGAATATGTTGTGTGTGAGCCTCAAACAGTTTCAGTTACTAGTTTGAAGTCAAAAGAAATTAAGAGCAAGAGTGCTATCATTGTTCTGCGATAGAGAATCTTATTTCAAGACTTTATTCTAATATGATAATTTCACCCATGATATACATGTATCGTTTTCATGAAATGGGTTGACTTCAATGCAAAGGAAAATGTAATCACTAGTTAGATAATCTATGTACAACAAATAACATTGCGTCATAAATCCGTAAGCCTATGGATGTAGCTTTTTACATTCTTTAGTCTTGCTTACGTCTGGTGCAAAAATATCTCTTACCCTGGCAGTGCTGACCTATCCTTCAATGCGCTGGGCTACCTTTTCATTCTAACCAACGATGTCTTCACAGCGGCCAATGGTGTCGTCATGAAGAAGAAACTAAATGCCAAGGTAAGACCTCGTCATAGTCTTTCTTTCTGCTGCCCTCCCTCTGTCTTTCCATCTTCACTGTCTTCCTATTTCCTCTCCTACAGTACATCTTTTTTCCTCTTCTTTCTCCTTCTACTCCTTCTCCGGCATCTTCCTCGTATTCTTCTCTTCTTCTTTTTTTCATATTCCTCTTTCTGTTCTTCCTCCTCCTCCTCCTCCTTGTTCTTCTCCTTCTTCTCCTCCTACTGTTCCTCTGATTCGCATCTGTCTTCATTTGGATGTGTAACAGTCTCCTCATTTTGCTGCCTTTGGCATCAAAATTAATAATGTGTAAGAAATATTATCATACTACATGTAGTTGTACACATCGTTGAAAACAATTTTGTAATGAGTTTGTAATGCTGCCTATTTTGCTGTATACGCCAAATATTTTGCGAGGTTTTTATTTTCGCGAATTTCACTAGTCAGGTGCTATTCGTGAAATTAAAGACAGGCGAAAATAGTGAGTCTGATTCCGATATGAATGTCACGTACACGTATACATTTCTTCGTTCAGTTCAGTACTCTATGATTCCAAATTTAACCACTCGTGAAATTGTCAGGAAGTCGTGATTACCGAAAATTTAGACTCACTAAATATATGGTGTATACAGTATTGTGAAAACTTTGCTCATTGGACACATCTTTCTTTTGTGCAACAGGAGTTGGGAAAATATGGCATTTTGTATTACAATGCCGTCTTCATGCTTCTGCCCACTCTGGCCGTGTCCTATGCTACCAATGACCTACAGAGGGCGATAGACTTCCAGCATTGGCACGACACATTTTTTCTCTGCATTTTTTTTCTCTCCTGTGTCATGGGGTAAGTTGTGATGCCTGAAGTCTGATGAGCTTTCTAAAGGTCACATAGGGGTCAAGAAATACTCGCCTGAGAATGATTTAGTTTAGTGATGTAGTGATAGGGAAGACTCATAGGAGTCATTTCAATATGATGTGAAGGTTCTGAGATGAACTTTATGTTGCCAAAGCCCGAATGCACAGACTAGTTTTGATAGATTCTCACAGGGAGGGAAAAGAAATGAAAAAACAACAACAGCAACAATAACAACAACAACAACAGCAACAACAACTAAGAAAACAAAGTGTGTAGTTGTCCTCTCTGGTAAGTGTTTTAAAGCTGAAGTGTATTAATTGACCTTCTTTGAAGGAAACTGGTTAATTTTGATTTTCTTTCTGTTATGCAATGCAATATTGCTTGTATAAATGATAATTTCTTACACTGTGAGTCGATATTTAGATTGCAATACATACTTCCCTTGGAGTTTTGATTTGTTTGTTTAGTCATTTCATATGATAATCAAACTGAAATTAGGATAAGAGCATTAATCATATTTTCTTGTAATTCAACAAGGCTTCTATAATTCAATACTGAGTGAACCAGTGTGCTGGGATGCTGAAATAGCCAAATATCAAACAAAGGGAGACCTAAATATCAGACCTATCATTCAAAGAGAGATAAAACCAGATGGGAGTAACAAAGTATTCTGTCATCTCTCCAAGGTTTGTGCTGATGTACTCCATAGTCTTGTGTACCAGTCTCAACTCACCACTCACTACTACCATCGTTGGCTGCCTCAAGGTATGATTCATAAAGGTCATGTGATCAATATGTCATCTGCTGACTCCCCAAGTCTGGATAGGATGCTTCTGGTTACTACATAGAAGGAGATTGTATATCACATCCAAACTTCAAAAGTAGTGCAAGATACTGCTGCAGCCACTTAGATGCACAGTCTGTGATATGTAGTATGCATTCATTCAATACCAGTCTATTGCATGTGTATAATCTTCAAACTTTGAAACGTAAGAGTTGAATTAAAAAAAGAATAAGCTAAATATAGCCCATTGTTATTGATTTCATATTGGTCATCTGCAGTGCCATCTTCAGTTTAATATCGAAAAAGGTCACTAGAATCATTACTAAGCTTATATTAAGGTGACTGGATGGAAAATGAAAATCTTGATTAATATTCCTGCAATGTGACATACTACTATGTCATGACATTGCCTGGTCTCTGGTATGAGGTTTTCAATCTTTGCAGAAAACAGCTGTATCTGTACTGTACAGCTTGCAGGTTATTTCTGTGTCAGTTTTAAGAACTTTTGGGAAGATGAACACTGTAAAGTAGTGGTTTGCTTTCTTCATTTACTATCAGAAGAGATGCAAATATTTTTAGTGTAATGCAGTGTCTTGGAAAATGTGAAGTGACTGGTGATGACATGTAGGAAGGGAAATTAAACTGATAATCCTGTGACATCAAAGACCTGAGAGTAACAGCAACTTCCCATCTGTACCATATGTCCTTTCCACAGAATCTTTGTGTCACATATGCCGGGATGTTCTTTGGCGGAGACTACATTTTCAGCTGGACCAACTTTATTGGGCTCAACATCAGGTATGGTTGTGAACAGAATACTGTAAAACAAGGAATGTTCGCATGCATTTTGATTTCGCGAATTTCATGAGAGCCAAGATTCAAGAAATTAAAATGCACATGAAAGTTCTTGTCTACACTATATGCATTGAATGTTAGAGGCGATTTGCGAAATGTTCATGCCACGAAAAAGGCTGTCGGCTCCAATTCGCGAAAAACTTCATGCCGCGAAAATATTGTGTTTTACAGTAGCATTGACTCCCCAGACTGTAGTGTCACCTGTTTTCCTTCCCACTGCTGTCAGTCATAGGCTCCAACAAACTGGATATTAAATATGTTGAAAAGCATTTGTCCAGAAATAAAAACAAAGAAATAAACAGAAATTGTGTGCCGAAATTTGTGGGCATTTCAAAGAAAATTATATACTCTGTATTCCATTCAAAATTATGTGCTGAAGTCAGTCTTTTTAATATTACATTTGGCTTTTAGAACTTTGAATTCAGTTGGTGCCACACCATCCACAACCAAAACAGACTTCTATGACACTGATAGTTTAAAGTTTTGCACAAGTGTGAATTTCTAGATCTCTGAAAAATATGTACAAGAAATAACATGGATGTGTGCAAACTGTTGCAACATTCTTGCAGACAGTACTTTGTTATTATGAGGCCCTAATGGTATTCAAAGTCAATACAGTGCACTCCCGTTGTAACGAAATGCTCAGGACCGGCAGTTTCCTTTCGTTATAGCGAAATTTCGTTGTAACCGAACAAATACAGTATAATAACAAAAACAAGGAAACCACGCATATATCAAATTCTGTTTGTTGAATACTCATCTTACACTGTGCAGCTATGTGAAACGGGATGGTACACTGTACCTTTTAAATTTTGTTAGGATATTACATTAAAGAGAGCATAAAATTGACGAAAACTTTGCGTGACACATGGAGCGAACACACCGTGATGTGAAGCGTTCGTCCGTGCTTGTTCCGCTACGTATTTTCGAAAGCGATCCGCATTTCGTTATAACGAAGCACATTTCTTTTGTTTTTCTTCGTCGGTGGGGCTGGGAAAAGACTTCATTATAACGAAAATTTCGCTATAACCGTGTTTGTTATAAGCGAATTTTGTACCATAGACATTAATGGTGATAATTTTGGGACCAGAAGTTTTACTTCGTTATAACGAAATTTTGTTATAACCGTGCTCGTTGTAACGGGAGTGCACTGTAACATGATTAATTGTAGTTCCTTTTTCTTTATTTTGACAAGCCAAGATACTTCTCAGACCATTTACTGTAGTGAATAGAAGATATTTTCCCCCTTTGCAGCTCTATCCAGCCATCTCATTTAAATAGGTGTGTGCTGTTTGACGTAGAGGAGACTGGTGGGGTCTCTATTATACAGATATAGACTAGATTTTTCTGGGCATTGCTGATAATATTACCCCGTTGGATATCAACTCCATGCTATGACCCGAGTTGAAATCCCTCAGATGGGGCAATCATATTGACAATGCACCAAATAAAAGCAGTTCATACCTGTTTTATAAGCCTAATAGAAATAAGGGAAATGTTACTTGCCTGATTGCAATCGCACTAGCCAATTCAGACATCAGGTTCTGCCATAGACATTTGCATTCTGATGGCACAGGTCACCTATCGCATTATTCATGTGCACAGGTCCATGTACATTGTACATGTTGTGTTTATACCAGCAAAGAGAGCGGTTTCATATTATGAGGTTGGTTAGGCACTATAGGAGCAGTTTTGGTGATATACTATGAGGCTGTGCACAGGCAATTTTTTGATTGATGCCCCCGATTTTCAACCAATCAGAATCAATTAATGCTTTGAAAGATATTGTTTGGTTTTGTTATTGTTTTTTGTTTTTTGCATATTATGATTATTTATATTCATATGAAGTGCTGTGTATAAATGCATCTATCATTGCACAACTGGCAACGTAATTGATATATAACTAGTAACACACAGATATCACCAGTATCTGTCATTGGATGGTTGACACTGATGCCTTCCTTTTATGCCTCTTTACCTCCACAGTGTCGCAGGAAGTCTTATCTACTCCTACATCACCTTCATGGAGAAACAGCCCCAGACCCGAGGGGAGGCATCCAACCAGAAGCAGCCTCTGGAGAATGGAGGGACCAAGGCGTAGGATGGATAGAAGGTGTGGCTGGTACAGTGAATGGATAGAGGGTGTAGCTGGTACCATGGATGGATAGAGGGTGTGACTGGTACAATGAATGGATAGAAGGTGTGGCTGGTACCATGGATGGCTAGAGGGTTTGACTGGTACCATGGATGGATAGAGGGTGTGGCTGGTACCATAGATGAATTTAGGGTGTGACTGGTACCATGGATGGCTAGAGGGTTTGACTGGTACCATGGGTGGATTGAGGGTGTGGCTGGTACCATGGATGGATTTAGGGTGTGGCTGGTACCATGGATGGCTAGAGCTCCTCTGGGGAATCTCAGGGGAGTCAGAGCTCATGGTGTACAGAGACCTGTGGTAGAGAGACTCCTCCACTCACTGGCTGAGATTTATGCTGCCTTGAATCAAAACTTTGACGGTTTGATTTCCTCCTTCTGAGGCCAAACTATACCCCACATCTTTGTAAATCACTTCATTTCTGTACTTGAATCTCCCTTTGCTATCTAACCTCCCTAAATAGCATTCTAGACCTCTTATGTGGAAGTGGGCCCATCATGTCTTTGTAAACGTGAAACCTTAAAAGACTTGACCTTCATGCATTACGGCACAGGACCACAGTTTTTCTCATCAGACTTATCTGAGACGAGTGCTGTAAGAAGGAGTTAGATCCACAGAATGTGGGTGTGTCCAAACTTAGGCATGTGTGTGATGATAGCGTAGTCAAGTGGACTAATCCTTCTGCCCCTTTTTTAGGTCTTCAGTATTTTTTAGTGGCTTATGTCTCTTTGATACCAAAGTCATGTATGTTACATCTCTGTGATGTTTTCTAACAGGTCACAAAGTCATAAAAAAGATACGCTGATATTTTACTCTGTGTATGTATGTGTGTGTGTGCATGCATGTGTGTGTTTCATATTTATAAGTATAAATTGAATAGGTCTCAGTTTGTCATAAGATTATTTTTTTATCTTTTTACGCCTGCCTTTGTTTTATATAAAAATATCCATCTCAATACTTTTAATGTCTGAAGTAGCCTAGTTAACTTTCAAGATTCAGTTTAGATGAAAAACACTAGATAAAAAGTTACATGTAACTGAGAAATTAAAAGAAGGACACAAACAGTATTCAGCGACTGTAGACTTTTGATCTGAGATTCAAGTATATGACGGCTTGCTGTATCAACAACTCTACTCAAACATTGGAAATTCAGAGAATATGTGTTCAGAATATGAAAAATTAGAAATGTAATTTGTGCCCAAGTTAATAACAACTTCTTATTTGGGGGGGGGGGGGGGTGTTGCATGTTGTGTAAGACTGATGGATGTAGTACTGTTCTACATGTACACACAAGAATTCTTGAATTCACAGAGGAGATGTCATGAGTTTCATGACAAGCTAGGGTGTCCACTTTATAGTTTCCATCAACTGCAATTTACAGTCACATTTCACTTTTCTGTACAATCCCAGCTTGAAGGTTACTGTAAATGTGGAGGTTTCGTGGTGTGGAAATTGTCGTGCATTTCGCGCAACCAGAAACTAGTGCGAAAATAAAAGCACGCGAATATTTTTGATTGTCATATGTTCCCGTACTTACTGCCTTGATCCCGCGGAATTATAAACATGCAAAAACGCACAAAAAATCAGTCGCGCAAAAATATCCATTTTTACAGTAAGATAAAGGTCAATCTTTCATTCCTCAACGTGTGATTTTCATGATTTTTATGCACCAAAGGTCATTCTTCTTTGTTATAAAAGATTTTTAATAGGAATATTATACATTATGGAGATTGTTTGTGTTTGATGAAGCTGTACTGTAAAAGCGGAGATTTTCACGTGAGTAATTTTTTGCACTCGGCCAGGTTAGATGAACTTCGCCTGTTTTAAATTCTGAGGAATCAGGATATTAACTACCAGAACATATGTCATGCAAAAATATTTGCGTGCTTTATTTTCAAGTTAGCTTCTGGTGCAAAGCGCAAAATTTCGTGAACATTTCCACACCTCAAAAATTTCCACTTTTACAGTTGGTCAAGATTCTAGACTGTTTTGTTTTTTATGTATGTAAGTGAAGACGCAAATGCTGTATGTAACACAGTGCTGGAAGATACTGTATATGATTCAGTGTGGTGTTAGTGTGTCTGTGTCTGTGTCTGTGTGTGGTTTATTTTTTGATACTGCAAGATGTAAAACTGTTTTTATCGATAGTATGCAGGTGAAAAGTAGTATTTGACTTTGTGGAGCCGTCCTCCAATTTTGTGAAGAAAGTTATACTTGAAGGAAGAACGTTGAAACAGTATGGCACAAACTTTTAAAGCGCATTCTCCCTAGCCCTAATCGTGATGCAATGGTTCATATGTAGAGTTAGCAGACACCTTTCTATGTGTTCATGTAGTGCTACAAATGTCTTCCAACCACAGAACATATTGATATCATACTGTGATGGGGAATTTAAATAAGCAATGTGTTGATGGATGCATTTGTATACAAATGTTACAACTTTTACAGAAAGGTGCCACTGTGCTGTCTATTGAAGCAAAACTGATGTGCAGTACACAGGAAGTCTTGGATCAGTATCACAGCAACATCTTTTGTCGAAATAGATATCTTTTTTTTTTGTGACAATCATAAGTTTAGCACACATTTTTATTGCATGGCCAGTAATGACAACAGACCTTAATGATCCATACAATGTATTACTGTCTAACCTACATTGATAAGCATGTGTTAAGAAGTCATTATGAGATGGCATCTCACCATCTTTGAAGAGGTTTGACTTATTAATGAAGATTTGCAATTATCTGTAATTATTTATATTATTTGATGTGATGGAATTTGGCATTTTAATTGTTGACCCTTTATATTGTATGACAATTATGCAGTTTCTGAAAGGACTCTTTAATAGAAAATACCATTGCATCGTTCAACATCAGGCGATATTTTTCTCTACTGCTGTACTCATGTCTATCTTACCATTGCTTATTGATGGCTGAAGTACATTTTCATTTTATAAACATCACCTTAATATTTTATTTATTGGCAAGATGCATACATTATGCTGTTTTTACAGCTTACAGTGTACAATGACATATATTATGTCTATGTAAGGAAATACAGTGTTGGAGAGATTTTGCAGAATGTACTTTCATGTGTGTGGCTTCATTCAATCATGATTTGGAGAAGATTAAACTATATTAATATAATTTAACAATATTAATATAATTTATTCTCAAAGATGTAAAGATATGTATCATATCTGCCCATAATTGGAATCACATTTTTACCCTTCACTCAATATGCATATTACATGTAGTTATGATGGTAGATGGTACCTAGTTTATGAGTAAGAATTCTGTACTCACTCGATTTATATCACTGCCTAAAAAGTATTAGTTCCTTAATCTCTACTCCTCACTTATCCTTTACCATCTTGGGTAATTAATCAAGCCTAACCTACTCTTATCCTAATGGTCTATCACAAGCCTTTCAAAGTAGTAAACCAAGTCCTGACCTTTATTTGTGACTTCCTGTATCATCTAATAACAATTCAACCCTCACTATTTTACTGATTTGGCTGTCAAAAAAGAAAAAAGAAAAAAGACTTGGCTGAGAAATGAGAACCACAAGGGCCAGGAAATCTTGGGGTAGATTCCCGCATGGTGTATGCCTTCTTGAAGACTGTTTATGCCGTGTATTTTTTGTGTTTCCTATTTTGGCGAATTTCCCGAGTCAGATGCCATACGCGAATTCCACAACACTTGAAAATATCAGCTCTGTGATCCAATAGTACATGTATGTGTACATGTAGGGGTATGTAGCCACAGTACATACACGTGTACAGTCAACCTTGCTTAAGTTGACCTCGCATGTAAAGTCAGAGATCTCTTCAAGTTCTGTTCTCTTTATACTCTCCTGATTTTAATCCCTCATAAGTCAAATTTTCTCAAAGTTGAAGCCATTTCTTCAGTCCAAATAGATTCCACTTAGGCAAGGTTGACTGTACATGTAGTACATGAATAAGGTGTGCGCTACTATAATACAGTTTAGTTGGCCCAAGTCTGCACGTTACTGTGTGAATGGATGCACCCACCACTCTGTGCATTAACATATTCCATAAGCATAAATTTAGCAATTTGTTAAACTGTTGGGAAGTTCAAATTTGCAAAAAAAAAAGTAGACTTGCTGAACTGTATATGGCATATACAGTAACCTATTTTACACACACTGTCCATTCTGACCTTAACCCTAATCAGGCCGGGCTTTTTTGGCTATGCTAAAACCGGAGGGGGGCGGATTCCCCCCCCCCCCCCCCCCCCGAGATCTCGGCCATTGGTGGTGCGATCGCGACGAAATTTGGCATGCATGACACCCACGTCATAATCTACAAGATTGTGTCATAAAATTTTTTGAAAAAAATCAATTTCTAATTTCAATTAATTATGCAAATTTAGCTCAAGATCATATTTTAGCCTAATTAAAAGCATTGAGAGTCTACTTGTTGGTCTGTTAATCTGTTTTAGCATATCCAACAATTGTACATCACAAAAACTTCCAAAACTCATTTCAATTTTATGTATTTTATTGTTTTCAGAATTTCTTATGTATTTCTCTGTTTTTCAACTTTTGGTTTTTCTTTGTTTTTTTTTATTGGAAATTGTCACTGACCACTTTTCTACCATAATTCGCATAAAATTAGTCAATGAAAGTGATTAATTGTAAAAATAATCAGGTTTTTATGACTTTCATGACAAGTGGGACTTGAAACAGTCCCACGTGTTTCCATAGGAAATGTACACAAAATCACCAAATTGTGCCCGTTTTTGGGCGACACGTCGTTACAAAAATGGGCGTGGCTTCGAAAAAGTATGCGCAGACGTTGCAAATTTGGTCTCAAAAGTTGCGCGAGACTTGAATGAAGAAAGTCAAGAAGCCTCGCGACAAGGCTTTCTCGCGTTACAGAATTATAGCACGAAACGTCGAGGGGGGGGGGGGCGGATTCTGCCTCCCCGGCCCTGTTAGGGTTAATGTGCTAAAGTAGGTACCGGTACTTGACAATGCAGGGATAGACATATAGCAAACTAGACTAACAGTGAAGAGGCTGCTCTTGATAACTCAATCATTATTTTCATCATCTGCATCACCACCATCATCCATTTTCTTCATCATTATCATACTCGCCTTCTCAGTCATTGACATTCTAGTCATTTTAGCATTACCGTACATGTGTCCATTATGGTATGTACCACTTGGATAATTGTCTTATACTGTACAAGAGGTTTTAGACTGAGCTCTATATTTTGACATGAATAAACATACCTTATAGCTGTAAAGCTTTCAAATGAGTGTACATGTTTATCATCTGGATCGGTATTTTGACGATAACGCATGTTCAAGTCTTTGTTTTTCAGAAATGCGATGTGATTATTGTAGCATGTTCTGAAAAATTAGTGTATATTTGACTTTTTTGTAGCTGCACATTGAAACAACAATTGCCATTTCAGCTTTCCTTTTCTCTCTCTCTCTCTCTCTCTCTCTCTCTCTCTCTCTCAACAAATTTCTATAGTAACCAGAAGTTCTAAACATGATGCAACATCACAACTCAACCTTTGAGTGAAAAATCAAGATTTTCTTTTTAATATCTCAGAGCTTCATCGATTACAAAACTAAGTCTTTGAGAGAAAAAAAGTATGTATTTACAAAACTCTGGGCAGAAATAATCATAATATGCCAAAAAACAAAACCAAACAATATCTTCCAAAGCATTAATGTACTCATAAATATATGAATCGAGAAATTAAATATCTAATATACAGACTTAGTATCTTGCGATAAAATGTCAAGATCTGGTAACAATAGGTTAAATCAATTACAGCAAAATGTGGAACACTTGATCTTGAGTGATTGGTAACACGACACAACATTGCAATCTGGTGCATGGGGGTTATTCTACAAAGGGAAAACTGATCACGCAAGAAGACAAAATCGCCCAAATACACAGTATTTTTGCCAACATCTAATCTTACAACATGATGGTAACTGCCTTGTCAAAAAGGGAATGACATTTCACTTTTAAACTGTGCTGTATTAGCACAAAAGAAAAAATATATATAAGAGTACTTAACATTTATGAAAGGGTTCAAAAGTCAACATGGATTATCCTAAGTAGATATAATGGTTTCAAAGTTTACCTCATTCATCCACCATCCTACTGACCTTAACCCTAATCAGGCCGGGCTTTTTTGGCTATGCTAAAACCGGAGGGGGGCGGATTCCCCCCCCCCGAGATCTCGGCCATTGGTGGTGCGATCGCGACGAAATTTGGCATGCATGACACCCACGTCATAATCTACAAGATTGTGTCATAAAATTTTTTGAAAAAAATCAATTTCTAATTTCAATTAATTATGCAAATTTAGCTCAAGATCATATTTTAGCCTAATTAAAAGCATTGAGAGTCTACTTGTTGGTCTGTTAATCTGTTTTAGCATATCCAACAATTGTACATCACAAAAACTTCCAAAACTCATTTCAATTTTATGTATTTTATTGTTTTCAGAATTTCTTATGTATTTCTCTGTTTTTCAACTTTTGGTTTTTCTTTGTTTTTTTTTATTGGAAATTGTCACTGACCACTTTTCTACCATAATTCGCATAAAATTAGTCAATGAAAGTGATTAATTGTAAAAATAATCAGGTTTTTATGACTTTCATGACAAGTGGGACTTGAAACAGTCCCACGTGTTTCCATAGGAAATGTACACAAAATCACCAAATTGTGCCCGTTTTTGGGCGACACGTCGTTACAAAAATGGGCGTGGCTTCGAAAAAGTATGCGCAGACGTTGCAAATTTGGTCTCAAAAGTTGCGCGAGACTTGAATGAAGAAAGTCAAGAAGCCTCGCGACAAGGCTTTCTCGCGTTACAGAATTATAGCACGAAACGTCGAGGGGGGGGGGGGCGGATTCTGCCTCCCCGGCCCTGTTAGGGTTAATGTGCTAAAGTAGGTACCGGTACTTGACAATGCAGGGATTGACATATAGCAAACTAGACTAACAGTGAAGAGGCTGCTCTTGATAACTCAATCATTATTTTCATCATCTCCATCACCACCATCATCCATTTTCTTCATCATTATCATACTCGCCTTCTCAGTCATCGACATTCTAGTCATTTTAGCATTACCGTACATGTGTCCATTATGGTATGTACCACTTGGATAATTGTCTTATACTGTACAAGAGGTTTTAGACTGAGCTCTATATTTTGACATGAATAAACATACCTTATAGCTGTAAAGCTTTCAAATGAGTGTACATGTTTATCATCTGGATCGGTATTTTGACGATAACGCATGTTCAAGTCTTTGTTTTTCAGAAATGCGATGTGATTATTGTAGCATGTTCTGAAAAATTAGTGTATATTTGACTTTTTTGTAGCTGCACATTGAAACAACAATTGCCATTTCAGCTTTCCTTTTCTCTCTCTCTCTCTCTCTCTCTCTCTCAACAAATTTCTATAGTAACCATAAGTTCTAAACATGATGCAACATCACAACTCAACCTTTGAGTGAAAAATCAAGATTTTCTTTTTAATATCTCAGAGCTTCATCGATTACAAAACTAAGTCTTTGAGAGAAAAAAAGTATGTATTTACAAAACTCTGGGCAGAAATAATCATTATATGCCAAAAAACAAAACCAAACAATATCTTCCAAAGCATTAATGTACTCATAAATATATGAATCAAGAAATTAAATATCTAATATACAGACTTAGTATCTTGCGTTAAAATGTCAAGATCTCGTAAAGAGAGGTTAAATCAATTACAGCAAAATGTGGAACACTTGATCTTGGGTGATTGGAACACGACACAACATTGCAATCTGGTGCATGGGGGTTATTCTACAATGGGAAAACTGATCACGCAAGAATACAAAATCGCCCAAATACGCAGTATTTTTTGCCAACATCTAATCTTACAACATGATGGTAACTGCCTTGTCAAAAAGGGAATGACATTTCACTTTTAAACTGTGCTGTATTAGCACAAAGGAAAAAATATATATAAGAGTACTTAACATTTATGAAAGGGTTCAAAAGTCAACATGGATTATCCGAAGAAGATAAAATGGTTTCCAAGTTTACCTCATACATCCACCATCCTACATGTAGGGAAATTCCAATCCTCTGAAATGAAAACAATAAATTAGTTCAGTCACTATTTGAATCAGTTCCATCTTCATCATACTTCAAACTACTTCCTACAATGGTAAAAAAGAAAATACTAAACATGGAGACCATCACATAAGAGACAACTACTCAAAGGTAAGGGGCGCAGTGAACAGAATTCTACAAAACATGTTGACGCAGAAATGTTCTAGTGATGTCAACAATGAGGTAGCCATGTTTACATTCAGAGTTTGGCAGTTTGGTACAAGTTTCATGACGGCGTTTGGGGAGTGCCAGCTATTCATAAAGTCAAAAAAAAACTTTGCTCAAGCACAACACCACTACTTTGCAGCACAAAATGGAAGTTAGACACAGATGTAAATATAAAATAACTGAAAAATTATGTATTTGTAAGCATTAATGCTACATCGAACTGAAGCAAGCTTAAATTACCACCATAACAGAACATCGCTACACCCTGTCAATTGAGACAGCCTTGTTGGGGCGTTTAGCTCTTTATACCGGATTATTTTAAGGAGGGAGGACGCTGGTATTATTCCAGGTAGCAACTGGCTCTGAACTACAAACTTGTTTGAAGTAAGCTGAACAGCTCTACAATCATTTTGCTATATCCACATTACGTTAATCCATCACAGAGCCAGCTTCTGAATGGGAAAAAAAAAAGATATTAGTATTAAATACAGTGATAATCGTCAAAGGGAGGTGACGATTACTGATAATGTTATAGTTTCTTCTTTCGTCACCTTCTGTTTCTTTGCACATTTGCATAGCAATAGCACCAATAGGGCTCCAGTCCCCGGGAGAAACGTGCAACTTTGCCTCAGCACTCCTGTACACATACATATAAAGCATACATCTCAATTACATAACAATATGTACAGCTATCTACAATAATAATCAGCTACGTGATAGAGTTTACAGACATCACACACTTTTTACCATCTGTAACCTCCTCTTTGTTTGTTCAGTACTCCACGAACATCCCCACGCCTACTCTGGATGCTGGATGTTTGAACTACTGTTTGAAAAAAATCACACCGTTCATTATCTTTGAATTTGCTGGAAGAAACGACAATCTTAAAACACAACATGAAATACTTCATCTCAATTCCACTACATCGTGACAACAGTTTGCAAATTTACACATAAAACTGTAACTATATCACTTGTCTGAGTACTAGTAATAAAAGAAACAAAATAACCAAAATTAATATTTGCCTGGATCATTGGTGTCTACGTCTGCATTGGGATGAATTCTAATAAAAACCTACATGTATTGTGACAGCACCCACATGACACTATTCCACCATTGCTTACATCTGTGTTAAACTCTCGTCTCCCCTCCCCCTCCCCCCACAAAAAATAAAAAATAGAGAGAGAAAAGAAGACCAGTTGAACTTATCTCTTCACATAAATGTTCTTTGGTATTCTCGTTTCTTTTCCATGTTGCACATTTCCATCGATGGCGTGTGAACAATCCACACATTGGCTTCCCCTTCTATACCTAGCACTGTCCCACTAATCAACACTGAACAATGTTGTGTCTATGGTAGTGGTGGTGATAATACAGATGTGAAATGTGAATGACGGGTAAAGATTTAAATAGCACATGATTGCTGATATACTTGGTTTTTTCTTCTGTTAGACTTGATTGGAATCATTCATACATTGATAAAATCAAGCACTGACTGCTGTACTTCAGCATCATTTGGGTAAAAAGCTACACTTTTCTGCAAATCTGCACTTCACAAATACGTCAAACCACATTGCTGAAATACTGCCATTTGGAAAGTCGTCATTCAAAGGCGGATAAATAACAGCTTACAGAATCTTGATTGGGTGAAAATTTGCATTGTCAGTATCCTTCTACTGGGACTACTCTTCACAATTTCATTCACAAGCCATTCTAGCTACCAGTACATCAAAGCCTGTGGACGAATTGTACACTAGCAATGTTACCAGTACTGCCTGTGTTTCCTTTTTTTTCCCCTTCATATCTGTAGTGTTCATAGAATCAAGTACATATACAATAACAATTCAAGGATTGCTCCATATATCTGTTCATTTATAAAGTTTGTACTTTAGTCAATGTCAAACCCCTCATAGGTATTATATATCTCATTCCTACGGTCAGTTTACAAGGTTACCTTCTGCCACCTAGCCAGTACTGATGCACGGATGGACAACTTGAAATATATATATATCAATTACAATCATAGTAAAATTTATGCCGTCATTATTGTCACTCTACTTTATATTTAGTACTGGATTTTTCACCTTCATAAAAAGAATCGTCATAATTTATACTGATGATTTCCTGTCAAAATCTGTTTTAAAAATCAGACTGCAATGATTTCAAGAGACATTAAAATAAAGAAATAAAATCTCTCCAGCTCCATGATTACAGAACATTAAAATGGCTAAAATATCTTATATAAGTGTTGATAAGTTAGCACACCGTTTGTGAGTCTTCGGTACTTCTTTTGTCAAGCCATCCTCAATCTGTTACACAGTTTGAACTATGCAAACTTTGTTTAATCCAACCATGTGAGAATCACACAAGATTGGATACGTCAGCCCCATCTTCATGTACCTTGCAGCATTGCTCATACTCTGATTCCACCCCTCTACACCTTACACACTGCCACATGTTGCACTCCCTGCACTCATAAAAAGGGTAACAATCTAAAAAGTCTTATCCTGCAATAACTGAATCTCATGTGCATGGCATTGAGGGTGCGTCAACCAACAGGCTTTGTCTCTTTGTGGCTTAAATGGCAGCCATCTTGAATAAAAACAGCCTCTCACAGCAAATCCTTCAAATATGGCCAGAAAGTCACATTAGCTTTTAAAGTTTTATGAGAATGTTACATCGCAACCTGCACATTTGACAGAAGTGATGCCTCACCTCAACATAAATGCCTTTTTTGCTATTTAACAGAAATTTGACAAAATTCTGAAAAGCATTTTAAATCCTTTAAAAACCAGCACAAAGGTTCCCATTAAAATCCAACACATTATTTTGATGTCATCAACAGGGGAACTGTGCAGAAATATAAGAAAAAGATGGCAAAAATTCTTCAGGTCATCAAAATCAGACCACAAGCTCTCCATTCTAGATAGTTCTTCTTCTCGTGTAGCTGCATCATTTCGATGCTCATTCTGTAATCTTGGCAATGCTCTGGTTGACATATCGCCTTCTCTACTCACTTGTTTTCTTCCCTGATCAGCAATAACTACCTTGAGCCATTAGTCAATAACAGAGATTACATCATGCTCCTAGTTGTGAATACATGTACATCAGTCCATCTTGTGGGACAGTCACATCATTACATCTATTTCTGGGTTGATTCAATGACCTTACAGTCAGATTTTGCCAGGAATTATCAAAATGCTGATGAAGTTATTTGACAGGTTACAGCTACTCGCATGAACACATACAGGATTAAGAGACACAGTAAATCAAACACACTGACTATTATTATTGTCGGATGATTCTTTGGATTGCCAAACAAAATGCCATTTGATTAAAAAAAAAAGATTTCTATGTCTGTGCAATACAAGTGAGGCTTTGGGTTGTGCACACCGTGAACTAAGCTTTAATATTTGATCGTAACACACACTGATCACAAGCAAATGTTTCAATGAATTCAAATGCAATAACAGCTATTAATAGACGAGTACAATTTTATACAAAGTGAAGGCAACATAGGTGATGTGATAATGACTTCAATAGTGATATAAATATTCTCTTGGTATCTCTTTCTCATATCTCCTCTCAAGAAGCCTTTAATCTCACTCTCTTCTCTTGCTCTATATCAATCTTTTCTCCTCTCTTTCTCTCTCTCTCCCTCTCTCTCTCTTTTCCTGTTTTGACTCTCTACTCCCCAATATGAATGGGTTCAAGTCTGACAATTTTCCAATGGCTGTTTCTGACATGCATCTCCTCCCATGCTACTGCTAATATTGGTTTTACTGCAGGCATAATGCACATCCATCAGTGGAATTCTCAGTCATCTCTGCACTAAATAATACAATTATTGCCTCTTTCCACAATAAAAAAACCTCCATCAGTTTGTGTTTTTACCTCCTTACCTCCTCTAAAGGAAATATTGACATGCCTAAACTCACCATACTTTATATAAACCCTTTATCATACCTATGCAAGTCCACCCATCATGAAATTAACCCGTTGAGGACGCTTCCCGAGTATACTCGGGCAAGCATCTCTGGGAAATGCATGCTGTAGCAAAATCAAACCGTCCTTGACGGGTTAAGGGTCCATCCAGATCAAGAAAATTCTCTCACTCACAAAACCATTATAAGATGCATTTCCAAAAGAATCAACTCTCCTCTCTCACACACTCACTCTCTGTTTGTTCCATAATTAACACCTACTCTAAAATACACACAAACACACACATACACACACCAACAAACAGCAACATACATACACACATACACACCACACACCAGCAAACACTCGATGCACTCTTTAATACTAGTCAACAAGGAGTATCGCCGTAGCAGTGGGTGGAATGACATTGGCTGGGAGACGGTTCTTGGATCTCTACTCTCAGGTCCTGGTCTAAGCCGGTCGTCATGTCTTCCCCTCTTTCTTCTGTTCCATAAATATCGGCTCTACGTCTGTTGGTTTGTATTTTCTGCAAGGACAAAATCGGAAACAAATACAAAATTTTGACCTGCTGTATGAGATTCCATTGAACCCACGGATGCCAACCCTTAAAACAGTATTGTAGTATTCTGAGGGCTGAAAAGACATAGTTTTAATGGAAAAAAACAGTATTCCTACCCCTACCCCCTCCAGACATATGTACATGAAGTAATACTGTTTGGGAAATCAGGATTTTCCATGAAAGCTGCAGTATTTTTAGCAAGAAAAAAACAACAACAACAAGAGTTCAAGGTACTGCTAGGAAATAAGAGTTGGTATTCATTCACATGGCCAGGAAAACTTAGCCACTTAGCCAGAGCTTCGGTTGAAGCATTCTCTGATTCTTACACAGCAATTCTACATGGTCACAATGATTTACGACTTTGATAGACTTATCATAAAGAGATATTCTGAAAGGATGTTTTAGGTTGAGTACATATGTCACACACACAAGCACAATGACAGGTAGAAAGTTATCTTCATCCAACCCATAAGCAGACCTCGTTAGCAAATATGAGCTGAGTTTTGGCTCTCTCCAAAGCGGTTCAGAAAAGTTAATTCAACCTCCCAACAGCCTTGCTATTAAAGGCATTATTTACTATTTGCAGAAAAAACAACAACCCAGCTTTAGTGCTTCAAACTAGTTCTAAAATGTGGGTTACGGATAGAAACAACCAATGTTAAAATTTGAATCGGTATAATCAATGTTAAGTATTGGTAAATATACAAAATGTGAACAATAATTATAATAAAAATGTTTCTAGACTAAACCGTCAACAGTTATGGTTTACTGAGAAAAATAGTGATATCTCCTTATATATCAGGCTTTATTGTGATATTGTTATATGGTACAAATGTAGGGTGTTTTGTGCTAAAACTGACCTACACATAGGCATCAAATGTGATATCTCGAACATCTTTTAAGTCATTGCTCCCAATGGTGAACAGTACCTTTAAGGTAAGAAACAGTGAGAGTGGGATGATGGGATACTTACGAATAAGGCGAGGCAGGCACACCCACAATAAAAACAGGATTCTTCTTGACGAATAATCTCCACATAGCCTTATGGAAGCCCCTGGCATCCAAATCCCATATATGGAAGCACTGGCAATGGTAAAAAGAGATGAGAATACTAAAAAAATTATCACATTTTACACGACTGCAAATACAGTCCTAGAAAAAAAAATGCATATATATGTAATTATATAGATAGATAGAGATAGATATAATGTATACATATATTCTACAAAATACACAATGTCTTGGGTATGGATTAAATTAGCATAATTATGTCCATCTTGATAAGAACTTCTTTAGCAGCTGAGCACACAGTGCAATAAACCAACGTATTTGTCAAGCTTTCAAAACATTCAATCTGTTGAATCCTTCAGGATATACCTGGAGGCATGCTTTTTCAATCTAGTTTTGTATGTATTGCATTCTTTCTTTTTCTTTCTTTCTCTATCTGTCTCTCTCTCTCTCTCAATCCAATTTTTTCAAAGCTGAGTTGATGATTTCTCATTGTGCCTTGAACATCTTAATACATGAAGTTAGCACATTACAACATTTCATTATCATCACTCATAGTTGTGGGCAACCTTCTGAAGTAGTTTGATGCTCATCAATGTGTTTGATACACATAACCCACACATCATTGAAGTAGCCAAAATACACTATATTTTCATGCAAACATTGTTTTTGGCCAGGAGTAAAACTGGCTTTCCTTAATGACATTCCATTTTGTTCTTTTGAAGAGAAATTATTTTTTCACATTTCAAACATTTATCACCACTATAACATACCTTTGCTGTAGACATCCACGTATCAAAGTCCCTATCGTTGTACATGCGGATGTACATGACGTAGGACTCCCCCGTGGCCGTGCCGGGAATGAACTCCTCGTCGCAGGGCGATAACCTGTGGTCGAGGACCGTGGCCTGGCGGATTTGACGATGCATCTCAACTTCGTACTTGTCCTGCGACATCTTGTCGATGTCTCGTAGCTTGACGCGGACCGCCGTGTTGAGGGGACGCTTCTTGAAGTAGAGATCCTGGCAGAAAGGGTTGGTAGAGAAGAAAAATTTTACATGAGAAATGAGATGTTTTACTTTGAACAGTAAAAAATCTTTCTGATGATTTTCAGAAATATCATACTTCCTTGTTTAATTTCTTTATTTCTAGCACATTATTTTAATTTGTCTTATACTTGGTGGAAAGCAAGGGAAAGCTATCAAACAAAATTATGAAATTCTCTACAAATTCAGGAGGATGAAGTAGCTTGATTGTGCTGGATCATTTCATGAAGATACCAGCCCAGATCCAGAAGTAAATTGCACATAGCACTTGAACTAGTACACACATCAGCTATGAGTCGCTGTGACGCAAAATCAATTGAAGGCCTGCTGAGTTATGAAACATGGGCAAGGACAGGAAAACACCAAATCAAATAGGCTGCAAACGGGTTAACTTTGCCTTTATTGTTGTGGTTGTGGTTGTGGTTGTGGTTGTGGTTGTGGTTGTGGTTGTGGTTGTTGTTGTTGTTGTGGTTGTGGTTGTTGTTGTTGTCTCTTACCTGGAAGTAGCTATTCATGTTAACCCCTTTAGCACCAAAGTGGTATGTCCTGGACACATCTGGTATGATGCACTCCCTTCCTTGCATGTTTTCTGGTAGTCTCATCCACATGTCCCAGTCCCACAGCTAGGTACAAGAATCACAGGTTGAAACAGAGTGTCAGAATTCAGGACTACACAACTAGACACATCCAAACACACGGTTATATGTACGAAAATGATCACGACTGCACAAGTTTCTTCACATGCATAAATCTTATCTTCAAATATTCAAAGACCAGGGTCCCGTTTCATAAATCTTGTTACTAGTGACAACAGCCACATTTCTACGACAAATTTGCTCTTAGTCAATCAGATGCAAGGATTTCAGTAGCTTATAACAGCTATGACAACTTGTCACTGATAACAAGTTTTATGAAACGGGGCCCAGGTTCACCTTCAGGATGGTGCATGGAAACCAGTGGTATCCACCTTCCCTAAAAATGTATGAAATTTGATTCATTCCCTCAGCACATGAACTGCCTGTGGTCAACAATGTTAACCCTGCCAATACCATCCCTGCATCACTCAACCCTGCAATCTAATCTGTCACTTCAATGAATGGAGGTTGACATTTTAAGAAACCACAGATTCCAGAGTGATACATTTGCAAAGCAACAGTGACACAAAATTTGAGTGCTGTATGTTACCACTTCCAATCAACACAAGACTGCGTATTTATGTAGTGTTCTTTAATAGTGAAAAATAGAGTCTAAAATTGAAATGTGTCAACATGTGGTTCTCTCTCAATATGTGATTTAATTTCATTTATAACATCACAGAACACAGACAAATGAGGGCAGAATGCATGAATCCCACTGCACTGAAAACAGAATTGGTATGAGAAGATCAAACTCAGTTCCAGTGAACAAGCAGTCAGCTGATTTCTGATATAACCAAAATCTTACGAATCACCATCAACTGCAAAGATGTGTAGTTGGGCTGAAATACTCAATCACAACTGCATGGACACACAAGGTTACAATCAATCACTACATGGTCTTAAAACCACATCAAAAGTGAGGCAAGAGAGTACTGTATTCGCCATATATTTAGCGAGTCTGAATTTTCACGAATCGGGACGTCTCAACAATTTCGCGAGTGGTTAAATTCGCAATCATGGGGTCCTGTACTGAATGGAGAAATGCATATGCGTATGTCACATTCATATCGGGATCAGAGTCAATATTTTTGCGTGTCTTTAATTTCATGAATAGCACCTGACTCGTGATTTCGCGAAAATAAAAACCTCGCGAAATATCATAGAACTCAACTGCCAAACTAAAATGGCTGCCCGCAACTTTCTGATGAAAATCGAGCCCAAATCAAGAAGATATACGATGAAATTGATGATATTTTCTGCGCATGCACAAACGGAATCTCACATATTCTCGACCGAGAACTGCGTGATAAAATATTTGGCATATACAGTATCTCTTTCTAGGAGCTGCAGCACCCAATGGATCCACCCACCTTCTCTGGGGTGGGCCACTTTGGCTCCAACTCATCTTTATAGATGCTTCTCTTTAGGATCCAGCCCAGGCCTGGCATACTCTCCACCCGGTAGAGTAACGATGGGTCATTACTGGTGTGCTCATAGCCCTGTGGGAGAAATCAAGGTGGAAAAAGGCTTTAGTTGCTCAGTATTACTGCCATTACTCTAATCTGAAAAAAAAAAGAGTGAAAATACAAAGCCTAATACAAGCAACTCTCAAAAGGCAGGGATTGTGGTTAATTTTTGATGTGGTATTCTGGCAAGGATCAGTCAATAATTTATGCAATGATTGATGTGAAGGTCACTTTCAAAAATCTTTCTTTCTTCCCCTCTCTCTCTCATCTACACATTGTATCTCTATCTATCCATCTGTTCATCTGTCTGTCTGTCTGTCTGTCTCTTACTCTTGGTCTCTGCCTCACACACACACACACACACACACACACACACACACACACACACTCTATTCTGTCAGACTAAACGTTTTACAATGATTCAGAAATCAAAATCATCAATGTAGTGTAAAAAAACACCGATTAACAAACCCGTAAAAGCTTTTATAGCATGTACATGATTTATCAAAGCTGTGAGTATACATCATGAACATACATACAACTTAACACCCACTGGCATTCACAGACAGAGAGAGAGAGAGAGAGAGAGAATAAAGCCGAGAAGGAGGCCGTACCTGGTCATTCCATGCTGACACACAGAACACACTACTGTCTTCCTCTAGGATAGGCAGGGTCTGACTGAAGAAGCTGAGATTAAAAAAAACACAAGGTCAAAGGTCAATTATTCTCAGTACTCGTAAAAAGATTGGATTATGGTTAAAAGAAAGAAACAAAAACAAAGAAAGAATCAGACAAACACAAAAGTCGGCACATGACTTAATTTGAGTAAGTTCAGGTCAACATATTCATGTTCTACTTATTTGTTTATTTATTCATATTGGGGGTTTTTTTAATGATGAAAAGACTGCTGAGCATTTAGAAAGGAATGGCAGAAATGAAATGAATACAAGAGACAGACCAGTATGAGATAAAGAGCAAAGATAGTATGCAAAAAGAAATATGCTACATTGGATGTAGCACAAAGAAATACAAGAGTCTCTCCAATTAACTCATCCATTGACTTTGTTTCCTTCCCGAAGAAGAATCAACTTATTCCTCATTTCTCACTTTGGAGCCTATCCTAGCTGGGAGTCTAGGGGTTACATAGTGTGCTACAAAGATACTTTCTCATCAGAAAAAAAAAGAGAAAAAGAAAAACATGGCTATCACTTCATGACATACAATCACACAATGGTTTTCAATATCATGGAATTGTGAATATTAATTGTCATAATAAACTCAGAGAGAATTTTCTCATCTCACTTTTCTAAGGTGAGAAGTTTTTCAGACCAAAGCGAGATACACCGATCTCTTCCTCGCAGACTGAAGAATCATCATGAATATGGAGACGAAGCATGCAGCCAGAACTTCTCCACACTTTGATGGCCTACACTGTGGTAACCCATACTACGGTAATCTACACTGTTTACATCGACCACTGCAGCCATCCTGGTTTCTTTGCCCTTTTGGAATGACGTATCACAGGCTAGAGTGCCTCATCTAAATTATCTGACAAGTTTTAATACTCTCACACTTGCTCATGTAATCACCTTTCTTTGTCCTTTCAGAGTATATAGCTTCATTCTATGTGCTTCTTCATTTATTTACTGTTAGACAGACTAGATCAAATACATTTCTCAGTCCTTTTCCTCTGTTTTATCGAATTCAAATTGTTTATTCACTGATTTCTTTTTAGACAGATTTGATACATAATATACCCTTTAATTCACCAACACTTGTTCATGCCATCAGACAATGATATTCAGTGGATTTCTCTCACTATTCAAATTCATGCTATTTCAGCGCATTGCCAATAATGGTTGTACATATGCTCTCAGATATCTTGACATCAGTGTGCAATTAAGAAAGTTGTGGCTACAAATAATACATATTTCTCCAAATGTGACACATTATGATCAGGAACCTTCTACTTCCGGTCTATCAGAGAACAAATTTCAACACAAATCTTTGCCAACATGCACAAGTAGACCTAATGCTTTCTGAAGTGAGGCTATTTGCTTGTGACAATGGCAATACAAGGTACAGCCATCTGATATCCATTGAGGAGATTGGTTGTTATTCTACAATATAAAATTGTGGTGATCTTAACACAAGTACACTTGTATACCTCAGCAAGTATGTGATGAAATGAGAAAACAAGAAGGAAAAGATGATGATATTCATGAATTACATCACACTGATAAATGCAAGGGAATAAGTGTCATTTAGTTCATAAAGATTGCCCTATTTTTGCATGGAGATGGGCATCATTTGAACTCACCTGAAGAAATCTTCAGAAACATCAAGGTCTTCTTCAAGAACAATTGCATACTGTGCTCTCTGTGAAGATTACATGGAAAACAAATGAATATACGTGAAGCTCATGTACACTACGTCAGTTTCAAGGAAAACATGATATAAATTATCAAAAAGCAAAACTTACTGCGAATACTTTTTTTTCCAAAATCTTGTAAATCTGTTAAAATGTTAGCATGATACAAGAGAAAACATGATAATGACTTTCTCCTTTTATGTTACGAAGATGGCTACAAATAATTGGCTTGGTTAAAATTGATCATCCACAAGAAACATTCTTCTTTGTTTGATCTACATTGCACCTCCTCAATTCTGCTAAGTTTATTTTTTTCTTTTTTTTTTTCATTTTGCAAATCTCAGCCAGAGAATGAAACTTACAAATGTACACTGTTCTGACATGGTCTGTTTCAGAAGAAACTTTTGACTCATTTGTCTGCTCAGCTGCGTGATTATCAATTTTCTGAATGCCTGCACAGTTAATAAATTTAAGAGCAACAACAAAGGTCAAAAGAAAATTAAGAAGCTAAAAGACAAAAGAAAGAGAAGCGAACAAAGGTTGATTCATGAATGTATTTTGACTACACACTCACGGGAAACATGTTGAATGTAGCAGTCAAGCTAGCCTTATAGTGCTGTGATATCCGACCATTCTTGACCCCCAGGGGTGTATGCTGGATCCCCTTCAGACCAAATAACTTGACCACCTCAAGGGGCTCCTCAAAATAGCCATCAATGAAGACCACAATCATCTCTGGATTTACTGCAGTGGTCAAATATAAGAAACAATGTACATAAGGCCTTCAGCTCAGAGCTTATTCTGCTAAATACAGTATTCAGGCAAAAACATAGTGGATTTCATAAGCTTGAAAAGGAGTAAAGGTAAATATATTACATTGTTGATTTGCTACTGGGAAGGAAGGTTCAAGACAGTTTATCTGCTTTGTGCGACAAGTCTTTCTGTAGTCCCATAAATACATTTGTACAAATCTGTGTGTGTATTCACACTTTGTTGAGAAAATTAATTATACTGATAAAACATTACAACAGTAAACAATGGTGTTGAGTGATCAGACTAATACCAGGTTGAGGTAAACTGAAGGTAAACAGGTATCCTCATAGTGCTCAGTCTGTAGACATTATTTCTGTGAATCTGAAATTAGTGAAATGTTTTATTAACCAATCTAGTGCTCAAGACAGAGGGGCTGACAGAATTGACCCATGCCCATAATATACAGGCTGCTTTCAGTGTATCTACTCATACTACAACAGAATTCAGTGTAGGCATAGACTACATGTATGTATGGCTAAACTGTGCAGCTGCATTTCAAGGACAGCAGGAAGACAGAAAGAGCTGCTGTATTTGCCAGAAATCAGTCAAACTCGAATGGGTCATTTTGTCTACACCTTGCACTGTACAAAGATTTGTAAGACTCATCTTCTTTTTCTTCCTGTCTGGGGTGATTATTGGGTTTGTACAGATTGATAATCATATGCTAACAGGTAGAATTGTGTATAGCAAGATTTCACTCAATACCACATTACCACAGCTCATATGTGACCACTCTGTTGGTCGTTTTGATACTCCTATTCCCAAGACTATTCATGACTAATCACCACAGTACAGCCACCGACATCTAAACATCTCGCTCCCCACAGTCCCAGTGGTTTTTTTACTCACAAGTTCATCTCATGAACAGACTTTATTGTGTACAAGTGCTTCACCAGAAATAGCCTGATCTGTCGATAAACCAGTTGCTGTCTGACACGCAAGCAAGGTAATTGTGCTTGATTTCTTTTTCGAAGTCAGTAATGTAGGCTACGAACGGTCAAAACGTGGTCATACCTAGTACCAATATCTCCAGGAGTCAGAGCTTGATCTTAACCAGTTGAGGACAAGCTGATTTTGCTATAATACACTTTTCCCATAGACACCTGCCGGATCATACTCAAGACTAGTCTTCAACAGATTAAACCTAATGTAACAAAAGATAAGAATGTGGAGATGACACAGATTCCCCATGTTATCAAACTAGTGAATACTGGAAGTAACATGGCTGCCAGCCTAGAGAATACTATCCACTTTGCTTGAATCTATTTTGGAGTCGTCTTACCTCCCTGTGCTGAGAGAAGGGTACCCAGCATCCTGTAGAGATAATTTGGTCTGTTGCTGGCTATGATGATGACAGGCACATTGAAGACATGATTGTTCATGAGCTGAGGGACGGAAAGACGACACGCCATGAATAAGAGAAAAGAGGCAACATATCAGGAATGTGAACTTAAAGGGGAATGGTAACCAAATATATACATATGTGTGAATAGAGTGAGAATGTAGAAATATAATTAGAACACATCAGTGAGGTTTGAGGGAAATCAGACAATCCACTCCAAAGTTCCGGTTCTGCCATAGCTGGATACAAAGATCACAATTCATGATGTCACAGTCACATGATATAGAGAAAATATAAAGAGAATTCTTCAAAGTGTCACAATTTTAATGAAAAATATACATTTCTTCCACCTTTTAAGGACATATGTTGAGGGTAAAATTCCCCTGCCTTCTGAGAGAAGTAAGCCAAGTGCTTTCACTATGTTAGAAATATGAAAATTTTTATTCTCTTTATATTTTCTTTATGTGTCGTACTGTGACATCACAAATCACTGTAGTCTTCTCATCCAGCTAGGGCGATACAAATCTGTAAAGAAAACAAAATCTTAATTTTTGATAAGATAGATGAGAAGTGTATCTATGCCCATAAATGAACGTAAATGAGTGATATATTCCTTTAAGTCATACAGATGACAGATAAACACATGTTTTATCAATGGGAGGAAAATCTACAATATCAATTATTTGTGCAGTGATCAACGACAGAAATCTCATTAAGGGGAAGCTATTAGTATCGAGGCATAGCTAAATAATAGCTTCAAACATTTACAAGATGGATTTCATAAATATTGCACATCCCATTTCAGTGGTTTCCTTTAACCCATTGAGGACAAGTCCCAAGTATACTTGGGCAGGCGTCTGTGGGAAATGCGTGTTGCAGCAAAATCAGTCCATCCTCAATGGGTTAAGCAGCCTCTCTCTGTCAATTATCTACAAATATCAGCAGCTCTACAAGCTCAGGCAAAGTTATTAGATCAAACTTTCATGATAGAGATCAAGAAAACTGACAGTACTCAGATCTCATTCTGCCATGCACAAGCAGTGTTATCACATTCTAATGTATGCATTCCCAACAGAGAGGAAACAGACAAGATATTCAGAAACATTGCAACTTGTGAAAAAAATTCCAATGAGGGATAAAATCTAATATGTGTCATTTCCAGTAAATTGATTCTTGCTGACTTGCTAAATAAACTGCAAAGCCTTCTCAGGCTAAGTACACACCCCCTCCACCCCCATGTTCACAAACTTTAATCTCAATATACCATCCAGTATTCCAGTGGAAAGTGGTAAGTCTAAGCTAGGGAATTCTAAATGGAGTGTTGGGAATTATCTCTCAAATGATCTGACATTTACAGCTACCATCAACCATTTTCTCTGTGCAAAAAATTCCATCAGTTCTAGAAGAGGATGAAAGCTTGTTTGATGGCGGTAAGAGTGTAAACATTTCATCAGCATCAATCTTTTAGGAGTTTTCTTTGCTCCTGATCACTGTTGGTAGAGGAATAATAATCTCTTCATTCATAGGCTCCAGTTGTAATTATGAATCTCTAAGGACCCCACATGGGGAGTATTCTTCGGGCATAGCTGCGGTTTTCTTTTTCGACACAGTCCCTTCACTAAATGTATAGTTAAGTGAGGGGAAGGAACTAATGCAGTATTTCTAATGACTATACTAATATGTCAGTATGTGTATGTGTATGCCTACACTTCTGTCTCTAATAACTGGAGATTTATGTACCTGCATATAGATACAAATGCTTGTCAATCAGTGGCATTTAAAAGATAATGCCTCTGGCACCCTTCGGGCGGAGGCATAAAAATGGGTACTACATGATGTCATTCTTTTCAACAGTAACATAGATAATATCACACATATCTATATGAAATTGATGGCAGAGCAATATTTCTGTAACATGAGCAATTTACTGCCAAATCCTGGCACAAGATTATTAGGATGAGGGATATATAGACATCTTTTTCTGAAATCTGGCTGATAATATGGAGGACAACCAACCTGCTCAGGGTGCATCTCAATGGGGGCGGGGTCCTCACAGCTACAGAGACTCCCGTACCCCTCCACCTTGGCACAAAACTCTCTCCTCCTTACGTTGGCCTCCGTCTCCGGCCACTGACACTCGCTCTCTACCAGGTTACACGGAAAGATGTGAAGGACAAAATGAAATCATCAGCCGTTGGTCCTCAATCACTTCTGTTCAATCAAGTATTCTATTGGCTTTTCCTATCATCGAGTTGCATTCTTAGACAGTTGTACTTTCTGATCTATTCAAATATGTACTTTCATTGTTCAGACAAGTATTGATCAACTGACCAGGCCAAAAAAAAAAAAAAAAAAATGAGGATGATGACATTCAATCATAATTACTTAAGAATATGCTTTTAAAAAAGTCACACACAATATAAATGATATGGGAAACATTACAATTGATACAAATATGCACAGTTTCTTTTATACCGTCGGCAATCCAATTAACATTACCATAAACTCAAAGCTGCAGTAGTTAAGTGTAAACTTTCACAATAAATAGACCTACTGAATGGTTAACAGGCCATCTTATGAGCCTGTTCATGGAATACAAATTTCTCTTTGATGTACCTTTCCTCTCAAAATATAATAATATCACAATAGCTACAAGTATTATTGTATCATGTAAATATACCATTTTGTTGCCTGGTGCAATAATCATGCTTGTATTATTCATTTCAAGGAGGTTTGACAATGTGCTAGTATGAGACCAGCACTGGAACAACCACTTGGCAATACATCAATCAACTCTTTTGTCAGCTAATGTGGTGAGTGATGTCCACAATACAACAATTACTGAACAGTGAATTGGGACGAGCAATTCATCAAAAGAATCCAACGCTGTGTGTCCTTCAGATGTTCTATGAAAACACACCCAGCAGGAGAAGCAACATGAATAATATCAGACAGAATGGTGCAAAAACACATGATTACCTTCTTTGGATGAAAGTGGTATGTTAGTCTTTAGCAAGACTGGTGACCCCCAGCTGGACAGGTTGGGGGCTTTGTGAAGCTGCTCTGCATAGGCTTGCCCTGTGGGTAGTAGAGGGGATAGAAATGGTTCCAGTCTTTGTCCTTGAAACAAGTCTAAAACATTCACTGCATGGAAGTGAGTCAGTGGGATACGGAATGGTATTGTGATGGTTAATTCCCTACAGCTTTCTATGTGATTGATGCACCTAATAATGGGTACGGGACTCCAGGATCATTATACTAGTATCTCATGTCTCATGCATACTGTGCACTGAATTCCAAAGCACCTAACAATATTCATGCAATGGAATGTTCATGTCTGTCTGGAGTGTTCAACTATAATATACCTAGCAAACCAATATTACAATAAAAAAACAAACATAGAACGATATCCCTCATTTTGATATTTTGCACATTATTATCAGTCGTTATCAATGTCAATATCTGAATATTGATTGTTCATGTGTTTCCCCAAATTTGCATGCTTTCTCCTCATCCTCTTCTGTTCATTTCTTACTCCTCTCTTTTTGTTCTGTTTACAAAATGCACTTTAACCCGTTGAAGACTAGTACCAAGTATACTGAGGCAGATGTCTATGGGAAATGCGTGTTGTAGCAAAATCAGCCCGTCCTCAGTGGGTTAAGGACTACATCTTCGGTGATATGTGATTTATCATTATTATCATATTACAGATTCAATACCTGGAAATGTCAAAATAAAAAGGTTTAAAGGGGAAAACATGATATAATTTAATTCTGTCAAATTGTGGATCACTTTGATGGAACTGGTCTTCCTAAGATACATGTCTTGTTGTAGATGAAATGTGACGGAAGGCTGGATGTTAACATATTTTGAGGATTGGTGAGAAATCATCATAGCTGCATGCTTATGTTTCCCATTAAAAAAAACACCAAAAAACCCCCCAAAACCTCACCACTTTGTGCAGCATATGGCACATGGCAATATGCCTTAGATTGTTTTTAATTTTTACAAATGCCAATTTATCAATATTCAAACACTGCTGTATGAACTCAAAATGTAGCAACAGTACTCTATTCAAACCCATGAGACAGAACCTAATTTGGCATAGAAAGGGTTTGTAAACTGGGTCAGAATTCCTTTGAGTAGGCAGAAAAGCATGGGAAATGAATATCACGGCACCATCACCATCAAATAAATCTTCATCTTTGGAAGCAGAGTAGTAGAGCTCATTGAAACATCCACTCAGTCTTGATGTTCAATTTCAGCTCATTGGGCAGACGACAGTTATGCTGGCAATTTCCGCAATCTCTAATTGATGCTTGCTCAGGGGATCTGAATCACCGAGTTTGGCCAACATTTTTAATGGGGTTCTTGAGATGGAGTCTACAACAGACAAGGGAAAACAGTCATCGCTAATCACTGAAGGAGATATTGATGATGATCAATATTGTCTGGTCAAGAAAGAGCCTGCCCCACGATAATAAATGCATCGTCGTAAGATTGTCATGTGTCAATCAATAGATCACAGTCTTGGCCACTCATCAATTAGGGATATATCATTATGATTTATGCAATGAGAGCAGACTGTAAGCTGACGTCAAGAAGTTTGACGCTTTTACAAAGTAGGCTAAGCAGGATAACTCATACTGTTAATTACCATTTTGATTAGCAAGACCCATTTTTCCAAATATGAAAATTAAATGAGCACATTAAGGAGAGAGATGAAACTTTGTGGTTACATGATTGTCACATCATGGAGTCTAGCAAATAAAGCCTAGGCTGAATTGGTCTGCTGAAATTTGAATTCATGAATGCGATTCCTTTGACTCACTGGTGAGAAATCATTTCATGACTCGCTCTTTGGATCGTCGCCCTAAGGAGAAATTTATGTCTCTCTCTTTCAGACCACAATCTGATTTCTGGTGTCTAACAAATTTGCATTTTTAAACGATATGAAATTAAGGCCAAGTCAACATGGAAAGAATGATTAGCCCTGCAAAATTTAGAACCAAATGATTACAGCTGCCGGAATTAAATTGAAAAGTAAATTTAAAGAGACCAACTAGGCATATTGCAACAGACAGGCTAAAACTGCTGATTAGAGGCTTGACAGCCCAGCAGCATGGCGCTAGTCGCCTGTCACGCAGCAGAGTGTCAGAATTAGTGCGAGGGATAGAAATATCATGATATCTGATACCTAGCAGAGATTGGACAAAAAAAAAAAAAAATCCCTGTCAGGCTGTGTTGAATGCCTTATAAAGGATTTCTTGGTCTTAAGATGGGGTGAGGTATTCCATGTGGCACTGAGTAGAGTTAAAGCCTTCGGGTTATGAATTTAAGCCGTCCATTCCAAGCCCCTGAATTAAGCTCACATTCCTCCATTTTCCTTCACCTCCTGTTTAAAGCCACAAGACTGCCACAAACTGGAGTCAGATGTCTACATTGCTTCAGGACATGTCCTCATAGATATTTCTTTCTCTTGTTCGAAGAAAGTCACTACAGGCATCTGTGGTTACTTTGCTCATAATGTTAACCTAAAAAAAATAAATGAATAAATAAATAAAAATCGCATATTCTGGGATTGGTTTACTCATATAGTGTCAAAAAATCTGACCCTCTTTACATTGTTTCTGACAGTTAAGACCGTACATGTACTTTGACTTGACATTGAAAGGGTATTGAGTACAGTGGATTCCAAAACCTACACACTGCATAGTGGGTCAAACCTGTGTGTTCAAACTCACTTGTATGAGCAATGCATCAGATAGTCCAGCGTACATTTTTTTTTTTTTTGTGGTCATATCATGGAATATATGTTCACATATATGTACATGGTAGTCTGAAAACTGTAATTCTTGCTTGAAATATTCATCCTATGGCCAACATCTTCACACACAACCTCAGTAGATTCCAAAAGTGATGACGTCACAGTCTTTTGTTTTTAGCTTGGGTTGGAACCATGTGAGCGTATTAACACTCACGCCAAGTAAGGTTGTCTAGAACCAGTTTCCATGGCAATGAATGGCTATGACATCACACTTTGGTACTCTATAGGATCTTCAGATGATGGCTCTAAGAGGGGTAAGCCACTCTCAACACCATTGGTTTCAATATGGTGTAACCACTAATGAGATGGGGATGCGGTATGGTTGCTAGGATACAGACGACACCCTGGATGTTGCCTGCACTCACCATGTCTGTTCTTTTTCTGGGTGACAAAGGCCCAAGTGTCTCTCCAGCCCAGGTCAGCTGCCTTCTCACTTCCAAGGTTCTTCAGCATTCGCTTCGCTTGCTCCTTCATCTGAAACGTGCCCTCATCCTGGTCAAAGGTCAAAGATGAGAGTTCAGTAGTCAAGTAATCCCTGTACAACATGTCACAGAGTGCCATTGTTTTAGTACACAATAAGTCTTGCAAAAGAAAATAAATAAATAAATAAATAGATAGATAGATAGATAGATAGATAAATAAATAAATCAATTAATTAATTTATCAATTAATTAACTAAATAAATAAATAAATAAACTAACTGATTCCTTATCAACAGCATCCACTGGAATTATACTTCGCCCATAACTTTGACTAGGATTATTCTATATATTTTGATAAATTTATCATGTCACTAAAGTCATTTGTTACTGTACAATTGACGTGTAAATATGCTATCAGAACTACATCGTGTATGTATCAATGCTTTTGTACAAGTCACTTCATTTATGGAAGTGTTGCTATAGCAATGACAATGATGATTACTGCAATGCGTGTAGCAAAAGTATCATCATCATCATCTTCACATCATCATTATCTGATATCATCATTATCTGAATATCATCATAATTACAATTGTTACACTGTACATAATTAGAAGTCCATTGCAGTGCTACCTGTTAATGTGACTACTCAGGGATGATATTGAGGTTTGTTGAAAAAAATCGGAATTCAAAATTTTCAGGTGATTTTCATACATGGAAAAAGCAAAATGTGTATAGACTTGAGGAAAAAAAATCTGAAATCAGATTTAAATCTACAGAATATCATGCCTGCTACTTACTGTCTTATCAGATTTTTTGCTAAATCTACTTCAAAGAACGCCAGATGAACATGTGAACACTATATTTACATCTGCTTACAGCTGCTCACAAATACAAGACTGTAAATGAATGCGTAACCAAGAACTTATTAATTTTTCATCATCACTTTATGACTTAACTTCCACACTGATTCTGTGATCTGTATTATCATGGGTTTTTTCCCCAAATTAATGTGATATTAAAGTTCTTTTTAAATCACTATATATACTGTTGTTCCTATAATGTGGGAAGTAAAAGCTAAAATAAGACAGAAGTGTAAGAAGTTGTAATGTAGACATACAGAATTCTTGAACATCGTACTTATGGAATGTCAACAAATCATAAGTTTTATTTCATTAGTGCATCGGTGTAGAAGTTGAATTGGTTAGATGTAATGTGTATTGATCAGAAGCAGCCATTGTTATTGTTTTGTTCTCCAAGGAATGACAGAGTGAAGAGAATAAAGGAAGCTTAAAAAACAACAACAAAAAAACACCACCATCCAAAGAGATCTCACCTGACATAGCCAACAATAGTTCTCTTGATAAACATAGTCATATCAATTTTATTCTACTGATGGTTGTTTCGTTTTTATTTACGAATTTAGGAGATTGATGACATGAGATAATTTTTAAAATGTCATTCCACTGTGTATCATCAAAAGAAAAAGGACTATTAAACAAACATGTTGTTTGGCAGGAAAACTGACCTACTACCCTAGCGTGATTCAAAAAGCTGTCAATCTTTGGCAGAGAAACTCCCCCTAACTCAAAAATTAGATTTGCAGTTTGCAAATTTGAAAGGGCAGGTGGAATCTGAGGGGAAAGGAATGACTTAACCAAGTTACCAAGACAGGGGGCCATTCTATCTCTCTATCATTTGCTGCATCTTGAATCTACTCTTGGAACAACCACAGGTACAGGTAGCACTCCTATGGAATTCTCAGCTGTAATTCTAATACCATGGGGCTAAACTGCACTCCGTTTCTTTCTCTTCATCCTGTTTTGAAAGCAGCCGAGCTCACCTGACTATTCTAAACAGACTTCAGAGCTAGTTCAATGATGTACCCAGCCTCTCCTCTCTCGTTGGTTTGAGAGAGACACACGATAGTTTAATCTAATTTCTGCCCACTGCACTGACGATACCTTGGTGCTCTTACCCAACAACAGCCCACAGCTCAGAATGAACTTACCAAGTTTAGAGATTTTACTCTAAGTTCTGCACAGAATTCTTGGAAAAGACCAGTTAAGAAACTATGTTGTTGCTACAACCATACAAACTGAGCACACTGTATCAAGAAATCAGTTTTTGAATTCGTATCCATGATCAAAACATCATACAGCTTAATTACAATAATTTAAGATTATGGGATTCCTTTATTATCACTGGTAGTACTCCTTACACAAAAGTATTCCACATTTCAATAAACTTGCATCTCCAAATGATGATTTGCTTCTGCACATGCATGAAATTTTAAATCAAAACTTTCAACATTAAGATTTAAAAAAGAAAAAGCTTTACAACTTAAGTACCTGAATTGAAGACTTTCTCAATACACATCCATTTTCAAGTAAATAAGATGGAAATACATTTCATCCAATTCTTGCAGCATGCCCATAAAGTGAACTGTTTTGCTAAGTTTGCCAAATGGTGCTTTCATTAATCAATAATTTCATGTAAACGCGTGAATTTTGGATGTGATACGCAATTACACCCACTCATATCGACTTGAACCATCATATGCTGTCAAAATTGATTCTGTTGTGTGGCAGTTTGGGACATTTCATTCAGTTATTTACATATTCTCTTCAATCTCACACAAGCTTGATATCGATTTTGTGATTATTCTGGATAACAGCCCAGCTGCACAAGGATTCTTAATAAATATCCTTCCACCGGTAAGATTTGCATCAACCCAGAGTTGAATGCTGATGATATAGGCACGTAAACATGAGAAGGGGCAGCAGTGGGGGTAGAGTAGATAACGCCATCATATTTTGGTTGTTATTTTGGGCTTACAGAAAAGAAGTGTGACTGCACTGCTCTGCTCATTTGTTGAATGATTGCCATGTACACATGTCATATGAACAGCTAGGTGTGCAATGTGTAACATTTCCCTCCTAGACATGCACCGCCAACATTTATTTGACATATGCTCCACAATGACATGTAGTGAAAAATCAATTCATAGCCAGAAATTTTCAATAAGAAATGTACAATGCACCACTTCACCAGTAACAGGCCAAGATCTCAATGACAAACATCTTACAGAATTCAGATTTACAGTTTTTAATCAATTCAGGTATTGGAGCAATATCCAGCCACTGCATCATTTCCTTTGATAGTGACAAGCATGCCCCACAGGGGACATAATCTTTGACATGACAGTGTTCACTTGGACTTATTATTTAACCCATTCGTTGCTGGGGACTTTGGACAGTGTGTACAATGCTATGGGGTTCTCTGTGCCAATCAGCACTCAATGCACTCAACGGGTTAAGGCAATCTGGGGGAAAACCCAGATGGATTCAGATGTTTTCTGTCAACAGCTATCATGTGACTGAATCGGTATGTCATTGAACTTGAGGACTTGGTTTCCTTGTTTGGGTTTCTATCTTTGAGAGGTAGAAAGCTTTTCATTGTTAGGAGGGTCTCTCCCATTTCTCCAGGAAATCAAGTAGAGTGATAGGGAGGAGAGGTTGACCTCACTGACACTTGGCTATCTCATGACAGCTTGAAATGATAACCTTAAACCACAGGGGAAAAACACAGAAATATAAGATGTTCACTCACAAAAGAAAGAACAGTGTGGTCCTTGTTTTAAATGGAGCTCTATTGAAGCAATCTAATGAGGTAGCATTGCCTAGCAACCGTTTGGGGATTAGAGGATTCTAGTCTCAGGATAATCCATCATCCTCCATATTTCTTCACGCTTTCCCTGCGCCTTTTCTTTCAATATTTGCTCTCTCATTTCTTCTTCCTACCCACTGCATCAGTTATCCAACTCTACCCACAAGATTTGCCATCCATCACATATCTCTTTGTCATGTCAGTCCCATATGTGTGTTTTTATGTTCATCCAGCTCTCAATGAAAATATGGAACTAGAACAGGAAGCCTCTCCAAAGAATCGTTCAGAAGTCAAGGAGGGTTCTTATAAAGAGCTCACTTGATACTTCAACCAGAGACGATAAAGGGGAAAAGGGGGGCTGGAAGTCTGATGGAGATGGTGGAGGTGTCTGGTGGCATCCTACCTTGATCGCTAGGATGATAATGCGGCCATCAGACACCATGTTGAGGAAGAGCACCATGGCTTCGTCCTCGTGGGCGATGTAGGTGTCAAAGACCTTCTGCGCCATCACGCTCCCCGTCGCCTGGTTCAGTACGATGCAGTGGATGCCCCTCCCTCGGTCCTTGTCATCGTCTTCAAGGATCTGTATCATGGCAACGGATAAAAGTGGGAGGGGAGGGGAGGAGGGATGGAAGGAGATGGGAGAGATAGGAGGAGATGGCAGAAAGAGAGAGAAAGACAGAAAGAATGACCAAAAAGTGAGGAGAAAGAGAGAGAAAGAAAGAGAAAAGAGTGTTGAGAGGGGAAAAGAAAAGGGGAAGTGGGAGGGATGGATGTAGATATATGGGATGGAGAGAAGAGAGAGAAAGAGAAATGAGAAAGAACGAGAGAAAGAATGGACAAGAAGGAGAGAGAAAAAAAAAATTTTAAGAGAAAGAAAGAAGAAGGACCCGTGGGTCAAGGGGAGGGAAACAAGAAAGGGAAAAGGGGGGAGACGAAAAGGAGATGTAATAAGATGGTCCAATTCTCTGACAGGAAATCAACTTCAGCCTTATATAAAAAACAAGTATAGTGTTATCATTCAAGACAATTTCCAATAAGAGAATTTCCACAGTATTTATTTCATTCTCACATATTACACACAAACAGAAACTGTGGTTTGTTGCTTTCTCCACTTGGATGGAACTGGCTGAATTTGTAACTTCATATTACACACAAAAAGTGTGAGGCAAGAAAAGAACAAATCACTTCAGATCAGATGTCGAGATGGTTTTCTGCAATTCCTGAAAACTTTCAGGTCAGCGATATCAGCATGAATCATCTGAAATCAAGAATTTTGCCCCGAGGTTAAAATAAATGGATCAGAAATGCTAAAATGTCGCAAGAGATTGGGGAAAAAATGAGAGAGACAAGAATAAAAACACCAGCACACAAAGAGACAGACAGACGGACACACAGGCTCACTGACAGACAGACAAGAAGACAGACATACAGACAGTCAGACTGAATCAACCCTAAGGCAAGTGATTACTACAGGAGACACTCACAGACAGACAAACACAGAACACATGGCCAGGAAACGATGGACAAAGATTAGCATACGGCAAGACAGACAGCAGACAGACACATAATAACTCACGACTACAAAACAGCAAACATGAGGAAAGTTTTGAGACATGAAAGAAAAAGGGTGACACACTGATCTAATTGAATGTCATGTCTCCAACCTCCTCCCAACCTACTTAAAAAGACATTCTTACATAAACATGAGAAGTATGAAATTTGTATGTTGCATGTACGCAAAATAAGGACAGACACGTAGACCCTAACCATTCCTGACGTATCCCAAAGCAGCAAAGATGCACGCCATGCCGAGATGTGGCACATTTAAGGAGCCGCCAGCCAAACAGCGGCGCGCTAATGTTTGCTCATGAATATTTTACCATCGCCTTCATTATCTATTCATGGCGGGATGAGTCGTACTCTTCAAATAAGAGCTGGGAAACGAACACACTTCTCTTAGCTTACAGCCATGGAGGCTTTCAAGCTCGCAGTTTGCTAATTTTATGAGCCTTTTTTATCACTTCTCTCCACAATACTTTTTAGACTTGCCATATTTCACTCCTATGATATAAGACATCTTGCTACATGAAAGAGCCAAGAGTTAAATAATATATCACATTCTGCCTGGTTAAATACCATAGCTACCAACATTCACTTCACACGTGAACATAAAATCAGGGAGGTTGGAAGAAGCTTTCAAGAAAATACTTGTGTTGATACATCTCTATGCGCTACAAAAATTTGAAAACCATGGAGGCTTTTATATTCTTGTGATAAAAATTATGGAGTTGAATTTTTTATGGAGTTTCCTACAGCATCTCGGAGGCTTGGCGGATGTACTCCACTGATAGATACTCTAACAACTTACATGACAATAACAGGACAGTTTAGCTTTTACCCATCGAGAACAAAAAGCTTCAATAGTTGAGTTGAGTGAATAAATTTTCCAAATCTCGTAGGTTTACACTGTCAATTCGCAAGTGTTCAGCTCTGTTTTGCATGCAAACAGTACAAGTCTTTATGGTAAGGTGAGGCAAGATTGTGAGTTATTCATGAGCACTCTGTCTCTCTTTCCCACCAGAGCTCTCTTTTCTCTCTCATTACTCGCTACCTAACAGGAGATGCCTTTAACATAGAATCAAGAATCAAGAAACGCTGACAAAATCGACAGCCTACAACAAAATACTTTCAAAATAAAACATGATAAAACTTTTCATCAAGTCCACAAGTTAAGAATGCCTTGATGTCATCCTGGACAAACCAGAAAAGGACTATGGTGCATGTAGTTGATGACATACCAACAGACAGCTGTGAAATGCTAAATCTGGTGGAAATCATTTGAAAGGCAAAAAAGTGGCTAACAAAGTTTGAAAGTCAGTTTGAGGACAGATGAAAGACAGCTTCAAGTCCTCACTGGTCAATGAGGGGAAGAGAATATTCTCATCTGTAAATTGGCTTGAAAACTTTGTCAAGTATCATGACATATTGTAGGTTTCCGGACTAGACTTCCTGAGGTGTAGTAATTGTCACCATTACTCAAAAACCTGAAGGTGAGATTACATTTTCTATAAACAACCTGGAATATCCTTGCGAGTCTGAGCTTGCAATCTGTTTGGTCTTTAGGGTTGCACTTTCTTATTTCTTGGCTCCATGACATTCTAGAATCAGAATTAAATGTTAAGACATCACTTAAAACAAAAAGAATTAGGAACTTTCCCAGATGGTTTCATGTTTAAACAGTACAACATGTTTAATCAAGACAGCATAGTATATGAAACACAAATGAGAATTCATCGAACACAATATGATTTCAAAGATTGCTATAAAAAAAAAGAAAAAAAATTACAGAAATTCTCTGGTTGGCATAAAGAAGTTTAAGTGTGCAAAGGCAAGCTTTACATCCTTTGAGGTTTGAAAGAAACCACAACAGAGCTGCGCGGCTTTCTTCTCAAGGCTTCTAAATGATAGCTTGCAGGCAACTTTTTTTGGAAACACGTGTTTGTACAACATAAGGACAACATTCATGGGTTTTCAGACCAGGGACCACAGCAGTATTGAATCATGTTCAAGTAATCTGTCATCTGTAGGCTATTTCCAAAGCAGGGAATAATATTTCACTCCATCTAATGTTATACCTTGCATGTTTTAGAATCCATACCAGGCTTTCATACCCCTACATCACACACAGCTGTGTCTGACAACCAGTAATAGGGAAGGCTAAAAAGGGTTGTACAAACACCATCTTTACAGCAAGCTGCTTTTATGAGGAAATGATTGTCCTGTGTTTTTCCAAGCTAGCTCTAGAGGCCCTTTGGAGTGCAACAAATGAAGTAACCGTGCCGTTGCTGTCCAAGTTCGAGCAATCCCAATTTGTTTTCCTTCCTCTGGTTTTCTTCCCTGGCAAGGGACTTTGGGGTGAAATCCTGCGACCACATTTTACAAGCACATTAATCATGTCACATGGCAACGAGTAAAGCTACAAACCGACTCAGCAGCGTAGGGTAGCCAAGCTACAAACTCACTCAGCAGTGTAGGGTGGCTTGATAACCTCCAGAAGAATTCTACACAAGATGACAAAGATGGTGACTGAGAGAGCTGGTATTGAGTGAACTCAGGAGAGCTGTACTACCACATTAACTTCTTTTGGTATGAAACTTAACCCATCCAATCTCAAACTTCACTGACCACCATTGTTAACCACACAATGCAAATGAGAAGTAGTTCCTTTGTGTTAACTGTGATATACGAAACTGATTGGTCTTTGTTTGCTTGTATTATAGTTACCATGCATGAAAAGTCACAAAATATCTTTCTTGTGTGTGTGTGTGTGTGTGTGTGTGTGTGTGTGTGTGTGTGTGTGTGTGTGTGTTTTAAAGGCAAAATATTTAACTAAGTGTACATGTATCACCTACCCAATGAGGGTGTATAAACCGTGCCTAAGGGCAACAGTGCATCCTGAACACAGATTATATTGGATTCTAAGCTGACTACACACCATAGAGGAACACGCACAGTTACAGATTCTAACAGCAATATGAATGAATACAAGCTTAGCAAATAATCATGAATTTAAGAATGAAAGAGAAGAAAACCCACTCCACATCCTAGAACAATTATCCCTAAACTCAGTGTACAAGCAGCTTACAATCATTGTAAGTATGCTCTTCAAAGCTAGCATTGATCTTGATGTCATCAAAATACATCTGTGTGTTTACATCGGGAGTAAAGTCAATACATTACTGTACTTATACCAGTTTGCTACCAACCTTTATGAAATCAGTCCTTCATACTTCTCAAATAACTCCCAAGTATCGCAAGTTCACCTTCCATGCATTCTTGTAGACTATCACCTAGGAACATAGGTGTAGCAAACTTGGGGGGGGGGGAGGGGGGTTGAGGGCCTCGGGGGACATTTGAACATATTGAGATCCTATCCCCCTAGGGACTCTACTTGCCAAGTTTGGTGAGAATCTATCATGGGATTTTCAGGAAAAAGCTGAAAATGTGACAAATTTTAGGCACGATGCACGATGCACGACGCACGACAGACGACGCAACCCGGACAATGAATGATCACAATAGCTCACTTGGGCCTTTGGCTCAGGTGAGCTAAATATACAGCCATAAATCACTGTTGAGTGCTAATGTTATTAAAATTCAAATGATGTTCAACTTTTTTGATTTTTATATTCATAACTCAGAGATTGGTGAAAGCCATTTATATCCTATGTAGGTACTTGACCTTTCCATCAAGCAGTAATGTGGACATACTGGCCCAAAGTCACAGAGGTAGTTTAGATCAAATCCGTGGTTTGAATTCAATATGCGGATAAAAATAAGAGCAGAATATGTCTACCCTGCACATGAAGAATTAGAAGGCAAAAGGAGTTAACTCCACTTTTGTTAATTTGAGATATAGGGGCCTATACTATTAAAGCTGCTAAAAAGGAAAATAATAAGGAAATATGGGATATTTTTCATCATAACTTTAGGAATATTCCTTCTGATGTAAAACAAGTGAGCAACCATTGCAAAGGTTTTATTTTTTCTTCAAAATTTAAAATGCTTCAAAATGGTGGTTAACCAATTTTGCAATGAAACTCTTCATATGCACATGTCAGTGGCATTCTATATTGGATATCAGTTGGTGTGTGTCATCAGTCATATGCATCAATGTAGTCAAAATTTGCAAAATCTGAGAGCAAGACTTAAAACTAGCTGTGTGAATTCCAACCAAAGGGGATGAAAAGGAAATCCTGTAGTCATCTACCTCACCAACTCCATATCTTCTGAAGATGAAACATGTCAAACTTCTACGCTGATATTCTGCATTATCCAGCAATCCAAACTCACCTCCAACTCATTCAACACATATTGAGTATGTGTATATTAGGCCCCAGGGGTACTTCTGACGCAACATAATATGAAAGATTCTTCTTCTTTTTTTCTTTTTTTTTAAAGACAGGCCTGTTACATTGTGCATTGCTTGCATGGTACGTAAACTGAGAAATAAGTGAGGATGAAATGAATAGACTATCCTTTTCCAGTTTTTCAGAAAGTCAAAATATCAAACAAATCATTTTGTCGAGTAAAACAGAGGGGTATCTGAAGGGTAGACTGAGGAAATAATGTGATGAGATTCAGCAATTTCCCACATCAAATCAACAGACTGAGTGCTAAAATATGTCTTTTCTAGCAAGATGAACTGAACAGCTGGGACTACCAAGAGATCTACGAATGCAACTGCACAATCAATCTGCATATAACCTATTACATTACTACAACTTGCAAAATCTGCTAATTAAGAATTGATCTTGCATACAAAATGTATCTATGACACCAAAAAAAGTATGTCTGGATAAAAGGATGTGTGCCTCAACATAAAGTTGTTCCCATACCCACAGCGGTTACAATGTCTATATCTCAGATGTGTGCGGTGAGTTTAAATCACACGTTCTCATAACCATCTCGATGCACGCTCAGCAAAGAAAATGATTTAGTGCAGGATGAACAGATCCACATTAATATTTTTCGCCTTCTCTCCCTCTCTCTCTCTGTCTGTTTGTCTGTCTGTCTGTCTGTCTCTTTCTCTCTGAGGGAGATGCAGACAAGATGTTCACAGGAGATGAATTGTGTTACCACGGCAGCAGGGAGGAGGAGGAGGAGACTTGGTAAGTGATGCATGGAGCAGACCCTTTCCAAATGTTATGAATGAGGGCAGGAAGCCGAGATGTCGGTATACCGGTGGGACAGCCACGGTGGATGGAGGGGGGCCATGATTACATCTCTCTCTCTCTCTACACAGGTATATTGAATGACGAAGGACTAACGACACCAATGAATGGACTCGGCATGATGAGTTGCCTATTTCTGCACGGCAGCATGAATTATTTGAAGCACATGTTCTAGTTAAAACCTATTCAAGGGAATGATTAGAATCACGTTACAAAAAATCTCGGTCACAAACTTCAATTGCTGGAGTTAACCTTCAAGTTTTTGTCTAAATAGGACTAATTATATCTGGCCAGAGCTATGCCTACCTACAACAATATATATATTTTTCTTTACAAAAGTAAAAAATTTGGACATAATTTACAAAGTAGCTTAGAAAATGAGCAACAGATGACAACTCATTATTCTCATAGAATTCAAAGTGTTTAAGAATGTTTGCTATCATGAGTTGAAATGACTGCCATAAAAATCTGACCAGCTATAGGTCTTTTACTTTACTCTTCCTAAGACCAGTGCAGTGAAAATATTTTCTGATATGAGTTTGCACAAAAAGTGAAAATCCTGGAATTCTGATCTCAAAGGGGGCATCACTATCATAACAGCAGCACGCTCACAATACATTGACTGGAACTCATGTGCAGCAGTGTGTAGGCAGCCAATACCAGTATCTATATATCTGTTAGAGAGAGGTTTCCCTCCAGACTGGAGAAATCTTCTTAGATCCTATCAACTTCATGACGAGTCGTGTGACCAATCAGCTTGCTCCAGTTTTTCATCTCTCTCTCTCTCTCTATTCTCTTTTACTATAAACCAGTCTGTTTCCCTCCTGCCCAGGACGGTTATCCCTCATGTGGCACGATTTGTGAGAATTGAGATCAGATGGCTTCGTGCTCCTCCCGTCTTCATCCTCCCCTCCCATGGTCCGGGGAGCTTACACGGATATTGATTAGGCTCTAACAATCAAAGCAGAACGGTATCTCCTGCGGGGTTTTTACATCCAGGGTGCCAGCACAAACACGGACAAAAAAGACACCTTCTTCAGATATTAACTACACGACCACAGAGGGCTCACTTGACCTTTGCTACAACCTAGACTCATTTCTCCCAGCTATCTAAGTTTGAGTCAAAATCAGCTAGGGTTCCTGACTCAGTGCAATATCACATCCTAACTCCGATATTCATCTGATTACAAATTTTCTCTTCATTTTGCAATTCCATGGGTTAAGAGACTGGGAACAGTATCAAGGAACTCACTGTGAATTAGCTAAGAGTTGCCTTACGGACTGAATTAATTAATATTCACAAGCTAGTAAGCCTGAATACATTAAATTGACATTATTTTATTTTACGTGTGTACACAGCTACAAATGACATAATTTTCCAATGAAGAAAACACACATGATTTACATCCTCAAACTGCTGAATAAAACTTCAATTTACAATTTTAAACATAACAAAGACTTCATCCTTCATTCTCATGCTCCAACTTAAATAAGCCGAGCAATTTTTATTAGCATTTTGTTAAGGTTTTTTTTCAGACAGTAGAAATGACCACTGATTAATCTTGAGATTTGTGATGATGTGAACAGGGTCAATAATCTCAGCATCCTTCTGCAGTAATGGCCCCCAGTTAGGAGCGGCAAGGCACAAAGGAGTCCTTGATGTACCAGGCATCCCACATCTTATTTGCTCGTCTCTCCACCATCATCCAACGGCTCTTCCTCTTCTTGTTTCAAGGCGGAAGCATTCTCACCAACGATTGGTGGCAACTCGTCGTCAATTCTATCACTGCCGAGCAATCCTCAAAGCACTGATTGGAAGTTCTGCGACACCTGACCAAAGGCTGGCGGTAAAGAGATTCTCAAGCTAACCGTCCCGCTTGTTCTCAAATTACAACTTTATCTAAGGGTGCTTGACAGGCGGCAGACAAATGATATTTTGAAAGGTTGGGAGGGGCGGGGCGGCTCGGTGGTAGCATCGCAATGCAGAGGTACAGACACTCCACGGAAAGAGCAGCCGGAGTAGTATCAAGTTATTCTCAGCGAGTCTCCCATGCATGGCATGATATTGATGCTGTTTGAGAAGATGGCACTGGTCACTTTCAGTTTATCAGATGAGCTTCATCTCATTTGTTAAAAACAATAATATCATCTTTCACTTTTAATGCGACACAAATGACCTTTCTAGCTTTTGATAATTTTTTACACAATACAGCACAAACGTTAGAGGCTGCTGTTGTGATGTGACAGAATACACGAGTTGCATTCATACAGACAAAATAGCAGGATAATGATTGCGATTCAAATACTGAGATTAATTGCACCTGCTCAGATGGAAAGAAATATCCCACTAATTACTGATCGCGATGAATTTGTTAACCAAACTGTGCTTGCCTGAAATCTACCTAAATGGTGACCTGTGCCCTTGTGTTACAGCGCTGTTCAATCATGCATGTTTTGAATGATGAAATAAAAAAACCTTGAGACACTTTGCTTCGCTATTCACACAACCATTGCAATGCAAATTATTATGCTATTTCTCAAATCACTGAAATAATTGCAAGATTTCTTGGGATTTGAATTGTGATGCTGATTGTACTATTCAGTGAGATTTTTATGTCCACACAAAGAAATATCTCAAGATGTGGATTGCGATGCATATCTTGAAGATTTGTCTCCCACTAATTAGTGTCGCTGTGAATCTTACTCTTGATCCGTATTATCCTCTAATATTGCTTTCCCTGGGATGAACTAAAAAGACTTGCCATCTGATGACTTCACATAATACTGATCTCACTTCAAAATATTTCTTGTAATTCTGTTAGCATTCTGAGCCTTATGGGAAGAGCGTACACATCAAATATTCATTGCATTGTGTTCTAATTTCTAAAGAATGATACAAAATTTGGTTCAGTAAATCATGACATGAGGTTGTTGGTTTGAAGACTTAACTGGCTGAATTCTCACCATCACACTAGCTCTCGCAATAAAGTGTATGGAACACTCAGTGTGAGGTAGTGACACAGTTTGATCAGGACTAGTATGTATGGTACAGACAAATACATTGAACATGTAAACTTTACACAAATAGTGGTCAACATGCACACTACAAAGAACACAAACACAAACACACAAACACGCAAACACACACACACAAGTACACACACATGCATACAGATGAACAGGATGATAAAAAGAAAAAATACCATACATAAAGATGGGCATTAAAGATCCACACAACAGTTTACAGCTTCACATTGTATTACTGCAGTATGCAACCAGCACAGTTTTCTTTGCAACATCAATTTGATCTTACTTGAGAGTAAGATTCCTGCACTTTTGGCTACAGCCAATAATTTCACCACTTTGATGCATTGCAATTACAAGATTTTGTTTTCATGAGACCTAACCCAAATTTCACCTGAAAAAACACTGTGCCATAAAGCAATATGTCTGTGAGCATTGTTTGTTTGTTTGTTTGTTTTTTTAGTAACTACACAATCTGTTGAAAGCTTTTTTCAGTTTCCTTCTCAGCAATGGCACCATATATGATAACTGATATAACTCATACCATAAAGACTAACCGTGTTTACACAGCTCCATATACCATGCCTACTGTCCTACCCTATTCAAACTCCCTATATTCAAACTATGTTACCCGTCCCCCATCAAACTACCCCATCCTTATCAGTCTTGACCCACCCCAATCCTATTACCAGCCCAGATCCCATAATCTTATCCTGTCCCTAAATTCTCTTACCCGAGCGTACTACCTCAACCCATGTCAACTGCCATTCCCTAATAAACTCCACTACCCCCATCTGACCCTAACCTAGCCCCACTACCCTACTTAAACTGCACTTGCCCACCCCAATCCTATCCCATGCCCACCACCCCACCTGTATTTCACTACCCCATCCAAGCCTCTCCTAAAAATCCTATCCAAATCCTACTATAGTTCAAACTTATCAACTACCACAATCCAACTCCACAAGTAACCCTAGCTCAACTCTCTTGGTCCATCCAAACCCTTACCCACCCTCACTGGTCCATCCAGTCCCAACCTTACCCCATATTCAAACCCTTCTTCTCCGCCCAAACCTCCTTCTCCCATCCCACATGCCCAAACCAGTCTCCAAGAGGATGGTACGGCCGCATCGTTCCTCTGGACTTCTTACTCACCGGTGTTCCACCGACAGACACGGCAACTTTGTTGGCACTTGATAGGACCTCAATGTCCAGCTCCTGGGGCAAGGTGTCCAGGATATCCCTTCCTCCATCTTTGGTTTCTCTTGTCTCCACGGCAACCGCCTCACCTTCACCTGCACCTGTTCCACCTGGATTGAAGAAAGGAAGAAAACTTTGAATGGCATCAGACGTCACGTAATAAGTTTCTCAAATGCCATTTAATGGTCTTTATACCAGAATGAATCTCTTTTTTTATTATTATTCAGAATATACAGAAATCTACATTATCATATTGCTGACAAAAGTTACAATGCAATCAATTCAATTATTTGTATATCAAAAGTTGTTTAACTACAAATTGATTAAAAAATATCTGAGTGATCAAATCATGGAGAAAGGAAAAAAAACAACAGACAAACTGATGACTTTTCCCGATGATAATATCAGAGATCATAAATTACTTAAGAGTGAAAGTAGAATGGCAGGAACATGATAAAGTAAAGTCATACTTCAGCTTGTAAAGGGTTGTCCCTGTGACATTTATCATGGAGAATAATTCATATCATGATATAGATGCTTCCTCCCCCTCCCTCCTTCCCAAGAATGTCTCTGCAAAAATTTACTAGGTGATCATCTTTGGTGTCTGTGAGATGCATGTGAGTTGGCCAGCGGACAAGGAAAGCTTTCAGAGGGGAAAAACGACACATGCCTCATCTGGTTCCACACAGATACCTCTGGGAAATCCAAATGTGGTTCCTTTTCAAGTTCACTCTAATTCTGCATAATTCGGCATAGGGGGAGCTACATCTCCTGCTCGCGAGTATAATCCTCGGTACGTTGCTTTGCTGGCAATTTTCCGAGAGCATTGCGCGAGGGTCGACAGAATAAGGGGATTGCTGTCGGAAAATGTGAGTGCTCTGGATGGAGCAAGAGCAGAGAAATCTTATTACTGGGATATTCACTTAGAGAATACATTCACTCTAATGCTCTTTTAAATTGGGTTACCATGGAAACCGTATATTTTGTCAGAACTTGCATTAAGATGCACGCTGCAAAGGTTTATCTACTATTTGCAAAAGGATGTAAAATGTAGCACATGGCTGTCTACTCAAAGAATGTTTCACTCACCATGTGCACAAAAATTTTATTCCCTCATCAAACTATATCTATTTTCATTATCAATCAAAACAAGAAGGTGTATACAGGTGCTTGTACATTAAAGGGTGTGTACAGTTCTGGTTGAGGTGAGGATTTAGCTTTTAACGTTTTGCGAGATATTCAGAAACCACTCTAAAAAATGTCAAAGAGCATGCAATTCTAAGGGGTATCAAAAGTTTATTTGATGAAACTCGGTTTTGAAATGGCTGAGATATCCAAAAACAAAGTGAAACAAGAGATCCTAATAAAAGGCGTGGCCTCTCGCCTTTTATTATTATCACTTTTTTTGATATCTCAGCCATTTGAAAACCAGTTATAAACGTTGAATCCTTCTTAAAATTACATGCTCTTTCTTATTTCATAAGAGGTTTCTTATTATCTCACTTAGGAATGTTCAAAACATGAATCCCCACTTCAACCAGTACTGTAGAGTCCCTTTAACTGATGCCTTCTCGAATCAGTTATTCAAAACTGTGTTCACTTCTTTTTTTTTTACTAATACCATAGAATAGGTCACCAGATGAACAGATGTCTAATGCTTATTGATGACATTATCACTACTAAATTCACTTGATACTAAAACAAACAAACAAACAAACATGGTAGAGGTCCTGTCTCCTTGTTGTCCGTCATTCTCCCTTTCCCAAATTTGTTCATGTCTAATTAACGGGTGTTTGTCTATTCCAGAAAGATGGATGGAGCGTGGTGAGAATAGTGTCGGCATTTCCCATGAAAGACTTAATGGGATAAATGTCTTTGTCTTCCGGCAAGACAAATTGAAACAAAACCTCAATCCATCACGAGGCTTCAACACCGGTCCATAGAGAGCCTGTCATCCAGGGTGAGTGATGCAAGGGACTGTTGCTATGGCAACCATCATCTGGGAGTGATGGGGGATGCCTGCAAATCCATTTCCTTGGCATTGTTTAATTGCTAAATATTTTCAGGGGAGGGGGAGGAGGAGAATTTCGGCAGGCCATAAAGACAAATTCATATGGATGATGACCTCCACCTACATTTGAGTGAAATTGGATGAATATCATTATTGAGAAAGTTATGCTAATATCAGTTTTGGTAATTTATCTTCCTTGACATATTCACTGAGCATCTCATAGAAGCCATCTTGGTCTTAAACTTGATATCCCTTTCACATTGCTTCTCAGCTGTTCTTCTTGCATTCCAAGTAACTAATTTGTCACTTTATTGAACGATATTTTTCTTTTTTTTTTTCATGAGTCCTCTGACAAAACCAGAAAAATAAAATCACTGCATGTCCTTGAGAGATAAGCACTGATTACTTCATACAAATATCAGAAAGACACAAGATCAAACCAGTTTCTACACACAGAAATGAGAGATTTCTCCCCAAAAATCATGGCATGGTTATACTGTATACTTGTCAAGGTCTTAATCAAACAATATGTGAATAAATGAAATTTTTGTGAAAATCTTGCTTGTCTATTGCTTCATATTCTGCTTTGAAAACAACTTTCTTTTCGAGATAAACCCCTTAAAACCTTGGCCTAGGCAGGACAACATTCCAATCAAGTCACAACAATGGCAGCAGGGTGAATGTTTTCGACCAACAAAGAATATGTCTGTTATTGGAGGAGGCCAGGCTACAAATCAATGTGGCATTCCTGTACAGACAGGCACAGACATACACACACACACACACACACACACACACACACACACACACAGTCAGTCACACATACACAGACATCAAGTGCTATGCCACATTATGAGTCCACCACACGTAAACTTATAACACATGCTCCAGCTGTTGCACATTTTACATGCAAGCTACATGTAGTAGTGACTGAATTTACTTTAGGATATCAACATCTTGCATACATGTGTGAGTCTTGCAGTATGTTTGCATTCATGCCTAGGAAGATAATGGTGAATTACTGAAAATCATCTTGAAAGGCCACACATATAAAGGAAACAAAATCAGAAATCAAACTTGTATTTTTCAACAGCAAACAGCCTTTTAACTGACACTCATTGTCATATGGACTCATAAAGATTATTTACTTACTGTAAAACCAGAAATATTGGTGGCATGAAATTTTTGTGAATTGGAGGCGATGGTCTTTTTCGTGGCAGTAAATTTTCACAAACTGCCACTGGCATTCGATGCATAACGATAGTAAAGGCATGAACTTTGGTGTGCATTTTAAAGGTCCTGCTTACCTTTGGGAACAGTGATTTTAAAACTTTTCAAGATTTGACATTTAATGCATATGTATAGGTCTGTTGTACCACAAAACATACTATCATATAAAATGTTCGTGATAAAGCCTAAAATATAACGAGATATCTGTATTTTTCTTAATACACGGAACTGTAGACGCTTTAGTCTGGAAACATTTTATTATAACTATTGTTCACACTTTGTATATTAAATTTAACAATACTTAACATCGATTTTACCGATTCAAATTTTACAGTGTGGTTGTTTCTATCCCTAACACACATCTTAGAACTATTTTAAAGCACTAATGCTGGGTTTTTGTTTCATCTGCAAATGGTAAATTATGCCTTTAATTTTGCAAATCTTGGATCCTCACAAAATTTGAGATTTCATGCACAGGCAAAAAGAAAAAAAAAATCTGGATTTATAGTAGGGCCTATATGACATACAGTTAAAACACTTTGGTAAGCTACATTCACTGAAGAAAAGTGCAACCCCAAAGGTCATGGTGGATTTGTCATCATTGTTTATCTTAATCATTAAGCTATTTTGGGGATATGCTTTTATAACCCAAATTGGTACATGAAGGGGTTCCCCAGCCTATATTCACCATTTTCAATGATGTACTACATAAATCCAAGGAATATTGAACCCTGCTGAGAAGCAGCCTCTTTTAGGTATGCTGGACATCCTAATCAATTTTCTTATGAGACAGGATGACCTGGTCACTGGCATAGTTGACCATCTTTAACCCTGGCACTGCTCCTGGTAACTATACTGACAGCATGTCAACAGAATGTAAAAGCACTAGACCCCTGGGGGTTAAAAAGACAAGCAGCAGTTCATATTTGCATGCATCATAAATCCAGCCTTCACAGCTATTAGTCTAATGCATGTAGGAGAGGGAAACCGAGGGCTTAAAAGCATTGTTATGAAACGCCATCAGCAAAATAATAACCCAAGATGCTTTTACTTAGAAATGATACCTCTTGTCTTGGAGCGTAGGAAATCATGCAACACAGACAATCACAGTAACATATTCTCCAACCAAACACTGGGTTCCTCTTCTTCTCCTTAATTCATTCAATGTAGGAGCTAGGTCTACTATCAGTAGTCGGCCTTTCTTTCAACAAAGACTGCGATTTCAAACTAAACAATGATATAACAAGCAAACGGAAGAGGAAAGTTATAATGAGAGAAATACAATGAGAGACAGAACAAAATAAAAGAGTATGATCAATAAACCAGGTCTGTAACTAAAATGCACAAAATGATTGCAAATCATCATGTAACAGGGTAGAAATGCTACTCATAATGATAATGAGGTGTCAAAAGAGAGAATTACAGTTGAAAGATTTGCAAGAATAGTGCAAGACAGATGCATCATAATGTGGGTAAGAAAGGAGGCTCGCAAATAAATCATTTTTTTAAAATGACGTTTACATCATTGGTCACTACTCTTCACAACTGAGCCATTACATGCAAGGTCTTGATTTTCTAGAATTGCCTTTCCCTCAAAAACTATAACTCCTCTCAAAAATGTTCCCCTCAGGCAAGAATTCAGCTTAAACAGTCCAAAGTAGCTGGTCCAGAGGATCAATAAAACGTGATTGTTGTCAAAATCAGCATGAAGGTGGAGGCCAAACGGAGGTGGCAAGACAATTTGCCCCAGACACCTGCTCACTCCATCACTCTTCCTTGAGCTTGACCTTTGACCTCCCTGAGAGCTTCCCAAGCGTTCCACAAACTCTTCTGCTATACCTCCCTTGTCTCCTCAAACTGACACTGAGACAAGCAAGAAAGCAGAAAAAATTGCAAGCAGAAAAAAATTGTGATGAATTAGGGACAGAGGGGAGTTAAGATGCATCTCCGTCTAACTTGAAACAAGACAGTCGGCCATTGTGTCGACGTCGACTGCACGACAACGAGCTATTTGACAGAAAAAAAAGAAAGAATTGTCCAAAGATCAATGTTTTCCAGATGTGGGAAGAGAATTCCCAGGTTTGACATGACGTTGAGACTTGGTAGAACTTGGGAAGAGAGGAGGGAGAAAGAGATATATTCAGCTTACTTTTAAAGCTGTAGATTTCTGAGGATACACAGCATATCCTCCAAGTAAGCTCTGCCCTCTATCAACCATCTATCTCTAGGTGGAGTCTTCTTTCCATAGTGATGATGAGAAAACACAAGATGCATTCTTTAGGATGGGTGTGGGGGAGGGGCTCGGGGCTCTATGAGACGTGTTTTTCATTCATGGCTTTATCAAATCCAATATACATAAAAGACTACAGACAACGACCAGACAATGACATCTACTATTCAAAACACACAGACACACACACATACACGTGCACACACACAATACGCACAAATGGACTTTGCATTGTGAATGAAATGAGTCTGGCATAATTTCCCCAGCATACGTGTAATTACAGAAGCATGTAACCAACAGGAGATAAAAACCTACTGGAAATAAGGCAAATGTTTCAAACTCCTCACCAGATGCCCTTCAAAAAAGATACGACACTGCACACTATGACTCTAGGCTTCCCACTCTACACTTCAATAATTGACACAAAGATTAATTTCCAGGTAAGCTGAAATCCTTCAAAGTATTCTGAGATAAATAAATAGACAGATAGATTTAAAAAAATCAATTTACATACATAATATACTGCAGAGAAATGTTCTATTTCTTAGATATTCTGCTTGGCTACGTTTTTGTGATTACACGACCTAAACACTTACGTCTCCTCACCGTCTGCACGTACCAAGAAATAATCTCATTTTCATTTCAGTTTCATTTTTTGTTCAGAGGATTAAAAGGATTATATTTGAGAGGAGTTTGAACTTATTTGAGCTTTTTTCTGGGGTGGGGAGAATTCTGACTGGACTGTCAGCGGGCCTTGACCTTATTTAGCCATGAATCATCAGAGCCTGAGGGAAATATTTTCTTCTGCCCTCAAAGACGGTCAGAAAACCTTGCACCAACTCCTCACTTGCCTCCCTCCTGCCAGACTGCTGGGTTGGGGGGAACAATCTACCCTCCCAATCTTCTCTTTGCTTTGCTTGGCAGAAAACTATTTGTAGAATCATGGGTCATGTGTAATGATGGTAAGGAGAACCAGACGGTAGTGAAAGCAGATGTCATTTAAAGTGACATTAAACAGGCAAGAAGAAAATAACCATATAACTATGACTGCTTGTGAATTTTTTTTTTTTACTCGTTAGTTCCTATTTTAGCAGCAAAACGGGCTTGAAGTAGTAGTAGTAGTAGCAGTTGTTTTTGTTGTTGTTGTTGTACATAGTTGTAGTTGTTGTTGCTGCTGTTGTTGTGATAGTGGACTATTATAAATCACTCATTCTACATAAAAAGGTACTCGTGGTGCTAGTGGTACTTTAGTAGAGATAATAGCAACAGTAGTAGTAGTTGTCATCATCATCGTCATCATCGTAGCGGTAGTACTAGCCTTAGAAGCAGGAGTTTATCCATTGTTTGTGGCAGTAGAAAAGTAGCATTATATCAAGTAAATGTACTACGATAGTACTACACTGATTTTGTCGCAACACATCCATTCACATGGTCACTCCTCCCTCTTGGGCATGGTCTCAAATGGTTTACACAAGCTCTTTGTAGTAGAGTTCATCAACACGACTCCTTTGCTTTACCCTACACATCTCTCCATTCTCTTTTCCTTCTGAATGTAGGCCTATAGGCAAGCCCATTGAATGTAAGCACACCATTCAATTATTAGGCAAGGTCATTGAATGTAAGCACACCATCTAATTGATAGGCAAGGCCATTGAGTGTCAGCACACTATTCAATGTATAGGCAGGTCATTGAATGTCAGCATGCTATTCAATATGTAAGCAGGTCATTGAATGTCAGGAAGCCATTGAATGTACCCCTTAGGTAGACCACTAAATCTAGGCAGGTCATTGCATGTAGGCAATTGAAAGCCAGTGACTGTATAGGTAGACCATTGAATTAAAGCAGGCCATTGAATGTAGGCAAGCCATTGAATGTAATATCCCTTAGGTACATTGTAGACCACTGAATCTCAGCAGGCCATTGAATGTAGGCAAGCCATTGAATGTAGGAAAGCCACTGAATGTAGGCAAGGCATTGAATGTAGGCAAGCCACTGAATGTATGGGCAGGCCATTAATGCGAGCAGGCCATTGAATGTAACAAGCAGACGTACAAAAAGGCCAACAGGCATTTTGCTTGAGACAGTGTACATCACTAGTTACGTTCAGACAGGAGCCCTTAACCTCGAGGTTAGGAAACCTCGAGGTTAGAGCTTGTAGTTAGGGACCGTGAAGACGCACTCGTAGTTAGCAAACCTCGAGGTTTGCTCGATGTTTCGAGCCACAAGAAATCTTATGGTTAGCGCTCTAACCACGAGCCACGGGGGGTCCCCACTCGTAGTTAAGCACCGTGTGGACACAAAAAACAACGAACTCGAAGTTAAGAGTGACCTCGCCGTGAACTCCAGCCCCAACAATTTCCCTCTGCTTCCGGGTCAACCTCCCAATACACCACAAATACACTACACGTGCGCGCGAGGTGAAAAACCTATGACGCACATCACAACAACATCATCTTTTCTTCCCATGATCTCTGAAACTGAACACGTCGAACTCGCTACTTTATTCTATTTTCTTCTCCGACGCTAAAAAATTGTTTTCGACGAATATCTTCATAAAGGCATAAAGTCATCAGTGCAGTGCTATGCATACCATGACAGAGGGAGCTGGTGCAACGGGTGGGAAAAAGAGTACCGGTAAGCGAGTCCGACAGGGTTTGACTAAAGAAGAAATAGACGCCTTGATAGCAGTGTGGGCTGAAACTTCCGATTTGTGGTTTTAACTACGAGTGGGTCCCACTCGATGTTTAACCTCGAGGTTTCGTAACCTCGAGGTTAAGATTCGTCGTGTGGACACACGTCGTAGTTGGGGGGCAAGAGCTAAACCTCGAGGTTAGGGCCTGCTGTCTGAACGTAACTACTGTGTCTAAATTTAATTGGAGTCAAATTCTAAAAATAGTGCTGACAAAAAACACAGTATGGACTACATCAAATTAACTCAGGAAAGCTTCTAGATTACTGTTCACATAATGAGATAAAACATAGATGTAGAAGCTTTGCCAGGAAAATTTTACTCATGAATCTAATTTAGTAGACTTGCTACTCATTGGGTAACAGTAGTATTTTGGGAACAATCTTCTCACCCTCAGCATCTATTAAGTTAAACGTTATGTTTTTACACCCAAAACACTTTCAATACATAATTCAGTTTTACAAGAAAGAGGCTAAATTTCATCTTGTCAGGTTATTTTTCACATCAGAGCCTATCTTTATCATGTGAGGCGGGAAATAAAAACAAGGTTGGAAAAACTTGCTGAAGACTGTGCAAGCTGGAAAAACATTGACACGAATATAAGTATGTGGGACAATGGAATAAAATACCATTTGTGACAATTCTTACAGAACACAACTCACTGAAAACTATGCGGTTAAAAGGCAGTGTTTAAATGATACTGGGGAAAGCTTTTTATTTCTTACTTGTCTTTAGATATCAATGTCCATTTTTCCAGCAATAATAAGATTTCAAAGAAACTGAATGGCATTGCAAAAGAGAAGCTATAATCGCTGTCTAAACATTGTAGAAGTGCTTATCTGGTAGAGACCAGACAGCTAGCCTTGTTTACTCTTTTACACTCAACTCCATCTGGACTGGTGGGACATGGGCCAAGTTTGCTAGTAAACCAAGTGTTCATTATCCATCTCAATATTTCCATAAACACCCCATAAAACCCTGTTGATTTGTTTTGAGAGTCCCAAGGTAGCTCCATTCCGCACCAAGGATACCCAAAGTTAAACATTTGGGCAAGGACGAATTTTAGATGTGCACAAAAATAGAACTCTGTTGCTAGAGCACAATGTATACACCATGAGAATCAAAATGTCTTTGTACTTTTAAAAGCCCATTAAGTTATGATTAACTTCATGAAAAAAAAAAATGGAATACACAGGAAGGTCGTGCAGGGAGGTGAGATGGTTTGTCTCATCTCCCTGGTTGTACTCTACTCATTGAGAACATTTTAGCTCGCACCTTGATTTTGTAGATTCGAACCAAACCATGCCTCTCCTTAATGTCTTTCTGAGAAAAGATCCTTTTTTAATGTTTTCTCGAGTTAAATTTTTTTTTCTAAAAAACCCAATAAAAATGAGTGATCAAACCTTCTTTTCTGTATGACCATGGAGAACCAATTAGCTTATCGTAACAATCATAACTAACTTGGAGTGTTAAAACAGTAAACATTCACATGTACTACTACTACTTTTGGTAATAACTAATGATAGGTTAAAAAAAGATAAGAATGGAAAAAAAAAAACAGAATTAGAAGCAACCCCTTATTCCCCACCCCACCCACCCCTCAGAAAAAATAATAATAAAATAAAGAGGCAAGATCTTGCCAGCAAACAGACCCTTAGTATGAAAGGGGTCTGCTTCACATCATTCAATACTTCTTGTGCATACAAGATGTCCTTTTGTCCATTAAAACCCTTGAGCATGCTAAAGGCAGATACCAACAACCCTGTTCAATTTGCTGATGAAATCCTATTAAACGGCAAACTTGGGCGTTTAGCGTACAAAATCCGATTAATTCATTTTCGGCATCCTCTAATTCTGATTCTGGGCATGGATACAAGCCTCTTAGAGAAAACGTTCATGCTCATTATATCTTCTCAAGTCACAAGAATTATCCCACATAATAAGATTACACCAAAGTAAGACTGATATACAAATAGTGTAACAATAGAACAGTATTCCTACAGGAAATGAAGCATTTTACATTTGTATTTACAGAGGTATTTCAGAATATGTTAAGAAGTGGCTACTCCTAACTATTGAGACACAAACGATGTACATGTAACTTAACTGAGTTTAAAAGTATGTCCAAATGTATTGTTGTATTATTTGAGGGAAGCATAAAACATGCTTGTAGTCCCTGGACTGGTATGTGGGAAAAATGTAGCTTGAACTTATAAAAATCAATCATGAGTCCACTGATCATTTTCAAACCTCCTTTGTACATTGTGGTTCATGTTCACCAAGAATAATGCAAAATTGGCATGATAAACCGTGGCAGAAAGACATGAATCTAAACTGTGAGCCAATTTTGAGTGATCGACTACATTCAGGCTACTTCTATTCTCATGGCTGCATGGCAATGCTGCTGCTAACATGACAACACTGTTGGCTGAGTGGAATGGACATAATAAAAATAAGTTGCACAGCAAAAATAAACACAACATACACCCTAACCTTTCAAGTAGAACCCTCTCCCGCGGCACAGGGTAGATCCCCTGAACAGCTCATAAATTGCTCACAGCAAATTGCATTCTACGCTTTGCAGAGCAAGGCTCGGTCAAATCATGAGAAAGGCAATTCATACCAATTTACTGGAACAATGTTTTCATACTCCCAGAAATCTCTGCCGAGGGAGTCTACAATATACAAATCACATCAGGACATTGGGTATTCTGAACAGACATCTTTCACGTCTGACTACAATACCTGAGGTGAGGCAAGAATCACAAAAATATCATAAAACAAATTTGAAGAGTAAAAATGTGGCTATAAAATATATACATGCAGAAAAAGAATTCAGCAAACAGATAAATAAAGACTTTTTGACTGAATCTAAAATATATATCACTTTCTTAAAATAGCAACCTTTAGGCCTAATTCTTGAGAAAGAGTTTCACTGATACATCTCTACAGAAAGAGACTTAAGCAAAAATATGATTACATATTTTCTTCTTCTTAGAAATAAAATCTTCCTATTATCTTTAAGATCTGTCCTCCTCTCAGACAGTTTGGTTATATATATACATTGTACTATCATTTATGGTACTAGTATTAGTATTTGTAGTTGTATCATCATCAGCATTATTGATATCATTAATACTATCATCACCATCACTGTTGTTGTTTGCTGGTTTGTTTGTTTGGTTTTTTTTTCTTTTTCATCTTTAAGGGGTAGGTGGCTTTACTCCAACTACAATCTTTCTTTCTTGTGTAACTTGAGGGTATGAGATAAAGTCAAAGATGAAAACTTGCCAACTTACAGCAGGCTTGCATCAAGGCAAGTGGATATACACTGTGTCTCTTCACAAATGCCCGGAGCCAAGTCCCGCTCCTATCTCTTTTCTCACTCATAGTACAGAGTCAGCAATAAAGCTGCTATCTTCAGTTTCAAGTACCAGGTCGAAGAAAGCCGCAGAGAAATGTATTTTCACAAATACATTGACAGCCAGACAAAGAAAAGAATTGGATTTTTGGCTCCTGTCTATCTTCAGCCACTAATAATGTCGAACTTGAAAGACAGAGTCATAAATTAAGAAAACCTAACATTCATAAATCACTTCACATGCCAATCCTTACCTCATTCTAGGCCTTCAGCTTGTTAGACGTAAATCATTACATGCTTATCTCTGTGAATTCTTTTGGTGGAAAGATTGTAACCTTCCTCCATTGGAATTCACTGCATCAAATGGATTGGAAAGTATTTAATACACAAAGCAAGATCTCCAAACTTCATGATAACTGTATCAGTTGTGAACCAACCTGATAGATATTATAAACACAGTAGTAAGTAAAACACATATGAGATGAAACATTGTGTTTCCCATTGAGAGTCAGAACTAAGAACTAGGTTCATTCTATAAGGGGATTCTGACAACATTAAAAATGATATGTTTGAGTTGTTTATTCACACTGAACAAAAATTTGAGAAGTTATTATATATGGCAAACACAATTGGCAAGACAATTTGCTGCATGCAGCTATAATCAAATCATAAAGATAACTAGGCTAGCTGCAAAGCTAAAATCTCACTTTGGTGTGAAATTATTCTAGTGATGGATCAAGTGTCTTTTGGTACAGTTGCCTAGCAATTCTTGCCCAAAATTTTGTTATCCGGCAGTGTGAATGGCCCTTCTGTAACTCCTCACTCTAACCCAAAAGCTCAATGTGACATTAATGAGATGACATGATTGTGGGTTTAGACTTCACCTCCAGACCACTGCAGACTAAATGAAATTTAGTCTGCACCAGGTCCTAAAAAAAGAGATCATTTCTATTTCCTCTATACCTACCAGCATATGAATTTCTTTAAGCTCTCCAACAAGCCTCTGCTAATATCACTTGTAATCTGTCAAAGTCAAAATGCCTCTGGACATTCTAGGGTCATAAAAGGAATGCCTTTATCTCTGACTCTACATGTCAATGAGTCAAACATGCACAAATTTCACACATAAACACATAGACCTATGGGCAGGTAACAAAATATGGTATGCAGAGGGTTAGATCTTAGCAACTTGCCACACTGAAGAAAGAAATCATTCACATTTTGTAGCACCACATCAATAATCATGTCTGGGACTAAGGTCAACTGCATGGCCTGCAGACTGCATATTGAAACGGAGGGGCAAATATCGTATGTTGACAACTTCAGGCTCATTACAGCCACATAGTTTGTATTACATCAAACACCTCTGGTGCTCGGCTGGCAGCATATTCTCTTTCCTCTACTCCTTCTCCTCATACTGCTTGCCCTTGAATGGGGGAAAAAGATGAGAGCGAGTATACCCAAGCAGTGTTTGGCATTTGACGAGGGCTATGTACTGACAGAAAGGGCAGTTTGGGGGAGGCGTATATATCTTAGCCAGTGGCAATTTGTGTCTGGAGCAAGAAAAGTGCAAGTAAAACATGGATTTGTTGATTGTCAATAGACGGCCGGAATAGAAGGGCGCAGAAAGAAGATAAGCTCTGATAACAACGGACCGTGGGGGTGAACATGAAGCGATCTAGGGAGGTAGAAGAATCTGATTCTAAAGGACAGAAACTTGTCACAGTGATTTATTGTGAACAAGTTTAAACATTTAACGCTACTTTCTAACTAAGATTTTCATCTTATCATGACAATTAAGTTTATACTAAACATAATGCCTGACACCAACTACAATCATCATTCCAGAAGGCTAATACAGGAAAAAAAAAAGACACTGGAAATGCTACATATTGTGTCTTGATCATATTCAATTCCAGAATCATGTTAAAATGATTTTTGTGTTGGACGTTGATTGATTTACAGAACTGCTATCACACCTCACCCTATGAGAAACAGTTAAATGTAAAATTACACTATAGGTATTGAAAAACATTTTCTCTGAAAACAAATCCCCTCTTGTAATGATTGTATCAATTCCAATACATCACTTTACAGAATACCAGGGGAATGAAATGGCCACAGGAAACACCTTTGAAAAGTTTCATTAGTTGTACTGATGGATGGATATTGAAATGGGCATGGAATTGTACCTTTCGTTCTCGACACATTTCTAGCGCTCATAATGCATGCAATCCATCAATTTCACGCCTCTCATTTCATTTGAAATGCACCTCATACAACTCAACATTTAGAACACCTTTCTTATTCCTAGCACAGGTTCTAGAAACAAATTGTGATCCAATATCTCAATGTGAAATGAGGTACTTTCCCTTTCTGTTTAGAACAAGAACATTCTTATTTTTGTTCACCTCCTTTGTAGCCTTGAAATATTCAGGCTTTAAAATGTATCTAGTGAAATGTGTCCTCGGGATGCATTTCTGGCAATATCCTACACTTGAAACAGTAGAATGCAACACTTTCTTTGTTTTGTTTTGCTTTATTCTGTATTGTTCTTATTGGAGGCAATAACTTACAAGTAGGAACCCTTGTTGCAAAGCATCATGGGATATCTGCACCTGTACTGGACTCATTGCCATTGAACAGCTCAAGAAGTAGGCATATCAAGTAGCTACTTTTCAACATGCCAGTTAAAAAATACCTTATACAAGGAATTCTTCACAATACACCATATATGCCCTAAATGGTAAAGTTTGTAAAGGAAATAAATTTGAAGATCACCTCAGTATCTTATTCATAGAGGATTTGTGGTTTCAGCAAACAGTTTTATCTATTCCGACACTATCTGCTATCCACAGACAATATGTTGATGCAAATTGAAAAAGCATGTAAATGAGATCGGCAACATCACACTGTGAATTTCTACAACTCCTCAGTCATGAGTAAAACATTCTGTCAAGATTTTTGCTAGGCACACAGAACAAAGTAGACACAGCGTCAATTTATAATAGATATAGCAATGACAGGGAAAATAAACCAAGGCAAAAATGTTTCAGCGCTGCCTCGCTGCTAAAATTCAACTCATTATACTTCACTTGCTTCCCCTCGAATGACACTCAATTTGATTGCCACTTTTCTTTTTCTTTTTTCAAACAACCTCTGCGTGTAATGGGCAATGCACAGGCAATTTCTGCGAAGAAGACCTATATGTATCAATTTCAGCCTATAACTTTTGTCACCATTCTATTTCATTCAATCTATATCAATGCACACGGGCTCTATATATAGAATATATATCATTTTGATTCTAGCTATAAAGAAGGAACAAAGAGCAAGTGGCAATATACATAGAAACATATTTCATATTCTTTTTACCTACATGATTACGTGCGTATGTGTGTTATATAATTAAACATACTTAGACCTACATAAATGAACACTGCAATGTAGTTTTTTGAGCACTGTGTAATTTGTACCTATGACTCTATTTTCATAAAGTTTAAGCTATGACTGTACATTTTATTGGATGATGATTACACTTTAATTTGAATGAAATGTTAATAAACATTGAAAAAGAAATACTTTCGAGCAACCTTCTCATAAAGTTAAATATTTCAAATTAAATGTATTTATAATGGTGGTGGGTAGGCAGGCCACTGCAAAGAATTCAACCTGATATTATCAAATTTGTGCTGTCAAATATGAGACTAATTTGTAGAAGAGTTTGGCAATAAGTGTCATACTTTCACAGCCATATGTTGAGAGTCATGAGCATAGAAAGAATAATGAAGAAAATACAAAACCACTGCAGCAAAGGATTCGCTTCATGTAACAACACAAACACTGCAATTTAACACGCTGGGAAAATATACAGGATTTGTACTCAAGGGGGAGAAAAACAACAGTTTCATATCCAGAGAGCGCTCACATCAGTTTGCAAATTGGTCCCACGACACACGCTGCGAGATTGATTAGACTTACCACCAGTGCCAATCAAATCCTTAAAGGTTAGCTTGTACCGCCGTGCACTCTATGCTTGCTGGTGTAATATATATTTTTCTAAAAATAATGTGTGAACGCAGTATGAGAAATAAAAGACTGTCTATTAAAGGCTCTCTCTCTCTCACCACAAAAATGGTGTACATACTTTTTCTTTTTTTTTTCCCTCTATATATACATGAATGAATATAGATGGGTAGCCCAGATAGATAGATAAATTTAGATAGATAGGCAGATAGAGTGATATTGTTTATACTTCAATATAATATATGAATGGAGAAAACAAGTGTTCTGCTGCAGTTTAATTTGTCCACACAAATAATATGAGAAAATGAAATAAAAAATGTGGCAAAATGTTATTCTTCAAACTATCTGCCTTAGGCACTTGTCCAGGACTTCATCGACCACAATGATGTGCTCCTGCGTCATACTTCTCTTCATCTTCATCACTTTTTTTTTCTATCTCACTCTCTTTCCTTTGTCCATCTCCTTTTTACACTCAATCCTCTTCTCCCTCACATGTTTTGTTTGTTTGCTTTTACGTTGCCATGCAACCAAGTTGGTCCCTCACTGTGACGCACTGTGCAGCATCACTGAAGTGTCAATGAAGTTATTCCTTAACCAAGAGTTTGGCTGAAAACTTGGTAAATAACTTTTTTTTTTTTCCCTCGGTATCAATTCTATATTCTCCTGTACTTTATATTTGTTTCATATACATTGAGGCGTGGCTGGGGTACCTCATGTAAGCCAGTGTATCATGATGTGGTATTAAAATGGAATAAGCTCTATTATTACTTTAGATATTTATGGCACATACATTTACTTAATAGAAATAAATACCATGCGAGTTTTCTCACTTCCTACCTTGATTTGGATCAACCCATTGAGGATGGGCTGATGTTGCTACAACACTCATATCCCATAGACACTTGCCCGAGTATACTTGGGACTCGTCCTCAAGGGGTTAATCATGCATGTACTTGGCTTTTTGTCCTTTCATTTTAATATCTTCAAATCTTCATCAAAACATCATATTCTACATCTGAGTGTGAATAATCAAAGTATTTCACAAAGATCTCCCCTTACTGGGAATTTGGTAAATATTTCTCTTGAGATGATTAGGAAAAATCTATCAATGCGATGACAAAGTAACTCATTCATTCCCATGCCAACAGAACAGATCTGAGGGTATGGGACTAATATGTATTTCTGGAGCACCTGTTGCTTCAGACAGTTTAATTTCATTGGAAGATTGAAACCAAACTCAGTGGAAAACCAGTCTTTGAGCAATCAAAACTTAATTGCAAGTCTTCTTACTGCAAGTTCTAAGGGTAAGCAATCTGTGGCAGGTTTGCATGGTTTCTATCACTTGTAATCTTTCTGATTTTTAATATGTAATGGAGCCTATGCATTACCAGATAAGAAAATGTTAAATTCATCTTGTGACAAAGTACCTTCCATCAACTTTTCTAACTTGTTTTACTGAAAGCCAGATGACTCATCTGAACATCTAGTCCAGGTAGAAGGCTTGAATAACTAATACAAACAAATAAAATGGAGGACTGACTCAATTGGTCAAATATCATAAAATTCATTCTTATTTTCAATGTTAATTCTGAAAGATCATCCAATGATACAATCAGCTACGTAACACTTTACTGCAATCATCCCTAATGTTTATAAATGAATCCTCTATTAAAGACAACTTCTAAATCCATCATCTCAGGATTCCAATTATTTACCTTCAAGCTCCTATCTTATATCTTTTCCTATTCTCAATTTAACACCGCAGTAGGAGTGAATTTCTCACAGACCTCCGGTCAGCTTCAGGCCAGCAGGATGCCCTGGAAATAACAGGGTGCTCTTCCCACGTTAGGGCTGCTCGCTTTAATTAAGTAAGTAATACGAAGCAAGCAGCCGTTCCACCATGGTATGCCACCAATCTGTGCCTCATACCCGTCTCTCTGCACAGCTGGGGGCGGTTGGTCAGCGGCCTGAAAGAGGCCAAGATTTATTGAACCAGCTGCTATAAAGGTTTACTGAGGAACTTAATTTGCTCTGACATCTTTGGGCAACTGGGACAGGATGATGTTCTCATTACTCAATATCATTTTTTTCTCCTATCAATTAAGATACGATCTTGGTATCCAATTTCCAAAGATGAGCAGAATGGCTGTGAAATATGCAGGATAGTCAAATGCTAAACCTTCACAACTCCAAATTTCCATATGTCAACTGCAAATATATAGATATACAAATGTATATACCTAATACTTTAGTCTCTTCACAGTATATTGAGGCAGAAATGGAGGAGGAAAAATAGGAATCAAACCCGATTGGGATGAATGTGATTGTTTTCAAGACAAATACCTGTATTACTATTGCAAAAACAAGGCACATATTTCTATACATTGGCTAGACTTCAATAAGGTACATTCGACAGGGGCTTTGATATGTGACATTTTCCTTCCGGTAACTTGCTTAGAAAGGATTTGCTACATTCTTGAAATAGGTGTAAATTAAGAATATTTGGAGATGTACTGCATACAACGAATATTTCGCAAGGTTTTTATTTTCATGAATTTCGCTAGTCAGGTGCTATTCGTGAAATGAAAGACATGCCAAAATATTGCCTCTGATCAAGCTATGATTGTGACGTACGCATACATTTCTCCATTCTGTACAGGACTCCACAATCGCAAATTTAACCACTAACAAAATCGTCGGGACCTTCCAATTCGTGAAAATTTAGACTCGCTAAATATATGGCGTGGCGTGTACAGTATTCTGCAAAGAAGTTGTTCACCTTAAAATAAATTTGGCCAGTAGAGTTTGCATTCTCCCTGAAATGATTTGTAGAAGCTAAAGGAGATGGCTCTAGAGATTTAAAAAGGAGGGATGAGGGGGCAAGAGTTTGACCACAAGAAGCCAGAGACTGATATCAGCTGCAGCTGTTCCACAAATATTTCAGACATTACCACACAAAGGTGTTGCTGCAAGGCCACTCCACTGTCAGGACACATCACTGCCACCTCCCCCAGACCTCTGGCTGGGATGAACGTGGGAGGCTGGTGTGGACACATCCCAGCAGACAGCAGCGCCTGTGGAGGCGATTCTATAGCTCCCTCTATGTGCATACATCACCAGCTCTTGACATGTCTTCCATCAACTCCAGGGGAGAAAAAATGCTGCCAATCGAAATTCTAGGCATCCGAGGAATGGCTATATATAATCGGCAGGCTTTGGGGGCCAAACCCGCTCCAGCCTTAGCCATAATGGCCCTCTCAGAAGATTTTATAGCTTCCTCTTAGTAATCCACCTCCTACATGTCTACAGTAGAGGCTGGGGACAGTAACACCATACATCATCAGCCCTGGGCACTCCTTGGGGCTTGAGGGTGTTTTTCAGGGATGAAAACATTACCATGGTAACCCATCCCCAATGCCCAAGAGTGGGATGAAAGGGTAAAGTTGGCCTGAAAGTTAAGAATCTCTTTACAGGGATGCCCCCAGGTTAGAGGGATGCTATCAGGACAAGGTGATGCCTTCTTTCAAAGCCTATCCCATCCTAGGGAAGGATTTGATACTAACCCATTACATGAATTCATACAATCAGCTCCCCGGTGGGTGTCACTGGAAATATGAGCATATAGTTTTGATCTACGAGGACAAAATGGCTACATCACAAGGACAGTGCTCTTTGTGCTACAAATCCTTTTTTTACTCTGACTGAGGTTTTAAGGGTAAAGACGAAGGACTATTTGAGAACTGGTTATCTCTTCAGAATAGCATCCCTTGAAATCTTCAGTCAGTAAAGAAGTGCTTTATCTACTGAATGATGTTTCTGTCACTTTTTCCCTTCTAAGTTCTATTGGATACTATAGAGTTTCAATTATTTTTGTAACAAGGTATTCATTCTGCATGAAGTTATCATATCTCAAGGGAAAATAAGAAAAAAGATATCAATAATTCCAAATATAATTCACTTTAATGTCAAAATATTAGCATTTTCACAAATTTGACTGATTTGATTCAATCTCACTATTAGATATCTAAAATACCTGTTCTACCCCACACTTAATTAATATCAGGAGTATGACAAGCACCAGACTTATTTACCATCAAGAATAGCGAGCCGGAAATTTACAGACCTGACTTTGTTATGCACTGAATGGGGTCATGGAAAATATGTGCCCTAAAAGTCAGCATTCCATCCAGTACAGTTTAAAGGACAAGTTCACCTTCATAAACATAAGGATTGAGAGAATGTAGCAATATCAGTAGAACACATCATTGAAAGTTTGAGGAAAATCAAACAATCCGTTCAAAAGTTATGATTTTTTGAAGTTTTTGTGCAGTACCCGCTGGATGAGAAGACTACTGCAGTGTATGAATAACTTAGATGTCACATGCGTACAACAATATAAGGAAAATATAAAGAGAATTTCACAAAATTCCATCTTTTGAAGAAAGTACACATTCCCCTGACTCGTTACCGATACATGTTATGGGTAATATTATTCCCCCTGCCCTTAGAAAGAGGCAAGTCAATTGCTCTTTTATTTTGCGAAAAAAGTGAAAATATGTTGAATTTTCTTTTATATTTTCTTTATACTGTTGTATACGCATATGACTCACAAGCTGTAGTAGTCTCCTCATCCAGCGGTTCCAACACAAAAATTTTAAAAATTCATAACTTTTGCATCGATTGTCCAATTTTCCTCAAACTTTCACTGATGTGTTCTAATAATATTGTTGCATTTTCTCAATCCTTATGTTTATAAAGGTGAACTTGTCCTTTAAGAAGAAATGAGAAGTGAAAAACGGATATGACATGGGTAGACTGCCCTTTCCCTGATAAAAGCTTTCCTTCACAACTTTCACCAAATTTTAAATGACTACTAGTAGTACTGTATCTACAGCAGGCCCTATGATATATAGAATCTAGAACACTGTGGGTGCAAGTGATACTCAAAGTCTGTCTGTTGGAAATTGAACAATTTCCTAGATTTCCATAATAGTATTCTAAGGCTCACTCAAATGCACCAAGATGACATCATAAAATCTTCACATTACTTCCAACAGCACTGACATAATTTGCAAAGTTTCTGTGTAAACTTTGCACACCAGCCATACATATATCAAAGCTTCAGCAAGTTGTTTGGAGCCATCCCCCCCCCCCAATACTTCGATACTGAGAGCCTAAAGGGCTTTTTACACTTGCGAATTTTTGCTTAGTCCCGTACCAATGGTGGGGCTAAGGGGGGGGGGGGGGGGGCCTTAGCCCCACCGTTGGTACCAGACTTTCCTTAGCCCACTTTCTGTTTACACTCGGTTTTGCCAAAGTGGGCTAGCCCCACCGATAGTCCCGTACTATCTGGCCCTGCAAAATAGCAGGGTTAGCACCGCAATTGCGGTGCCAAGCAAACGAGTGTAAACAGAATGAAAAAATAATCCGGGGCTAAGCGACGGAGACGAAGTCTGACCCCCACTGACCAATCAGAAACGAGATAATCAAGCGCTGCCGGAGCGTGCATGTACGTGTACAGTGCACAGCGTAATCATGAATATGCATGTGGTTTGGAAAGTACCGGACTAAGAAATACGAGTGTAAAAAGGTCAATTTTCTCCTTAGCCCCGGACAAGAGCTTAGTACGGGACTTATTGGCGAGTGTAAAAAGCTGAAAAAACTGGTACGGGACTAACGATAGTCCTGGGTCAGAGAAAGTACGAGGTTAAGAAACACAAGTGTAAAAAGGGCTCTATTTTATCTTCACCACCAGGAAAGGTACTGTTCACAAAACTAAAGACATCCTTGAAGCAGCGGTTGTGAGACAAAAAATGGCCTGTAAGACCAGCATCCAAGCTACTCTCTTTACTTTCTCCTTTAACCACCCCCCCCCCCCTTCCTTCCTTTCTTGCTATATAACCCTTCAGTCATTTTTACCCTTCCTCACTGGCTAGTGGCTAGCTGCATCTCTGTATCCCAGTACTCAATGCTAATTCCATTGCTATTGATCCACAGGCATTCACCCTACAGACTAGGAACCAGTCAATGCCATCTATACAGACAGATCGTTTCTTTTCTCTTTCTTCTTATTATTATCCTCTTATCCATTTCCCCTTTCCCATTCTTTCCTGTGTGCATAGTAAGTCTTTCATGTCCATGCATCCAAGTAACAACCTCCCTATCTACTCATCTTCTAATACCAACTCTACTAATCCATCCACCCATCTACTTCAACATGTACAATTCATACATCATATAAAATATCTATGAGAACATTTTTTTTCCATTTTGTCTTCCTATTTAATCTATTATATGCACATTTTTTTTTTTTTGGAAATGTAAAAAAAAAGAAGTGATCTACAGTCAATCCTCTCCTATTTTTTTTTGTTTTTCTTCATGCAAACCTCAGCTCACTCTCAGTAAAAATGGCCTATGAAGTGTGATCTGAATCAACAGTAATTGTGTTAACTCCCAACTTGACATAAAATGTTTATGAATAATAATGTTCAAGCATAGACGCAACATATGGGCACTGAATTCTTCACAACTCTGAAATGAAATAACTAAAAGAAAATAAATGCATAAAGAATTCAAACACATACCCCATGAATCCAGAAACTAAAAATTTAATTATGCAGATCAAGAACTCTCATCAGTGAATAAATTCTGCTTGATTTTTTTGTCATCAATCTGATTCTCTCACAGCAGTTTGACATCCTCTCTCCCTACCAATTCACATTACGGATTTTAAGTGCTTGCAGTTTACAACAAATGATGTCAAAGAGCAAGGAAAACTTTTCAGTATATCCTCTCTGCACTTAAAACCAGCGCAAATTATTATCCTGCACAGTGCAAAAATGACTGCTGTAAAAATCCTTCTACAGAACTATTCACACAGCAAACAGTATCAACCAGGCACATTGTGCCATACACTTCAATGAATTTGGACAGGATATATCAACAACCTGCCATTTAAGAGAAGAAAAAGATATATCAAATCAACAACATTTCATAGAAATTCTTGCATTTTAATCTTTTGATCACATAGCTCCAGATACCTACGGGTCAGTACAAACCCTTTTCTAGTTTCCAAATTTACTCTTGTCTTCTCAGCGCGGTCATCAGTCATGTCAAATCATGCATTCACACATTTTGTTACAATTACAGTGCAGCTGATGAGGAGGCGTTTACAAATCAGATCCATTTTCTATCCCGATCCATCAACCAAGTTTGCCTCCCCCTCATTATGACGAGATGAAAACCAGGATGATGTAAAAACTAATTTGAGACAGCGGCTTTCTTCTACACTCAAACACCAATCCAAGAACTGTGAGCATGATTTCAAAAACAGATATCATCAAGGTAAACACACTAGCTGAAACGGCCTTATATGGCAAAAACAAAAAACAAAAACAAAAAACTGGGCATATTGTAAAAAAAAGAAAGAAAGAAGAAGAAGCAATTTCGGGTGAAATGATTCAAAAACTTTTTTAACTCTACTTCAAAGTGAAAAACTATCAATCTTTTTTAACCATACTTCAAAGTGAACAACTATCAAACTTTGATGAAAGAAAAAAACTTAATTAAATCAAAAATTTGAAGTGATTTTAATGAATGATTGCAGCAAGAAGTTAAACACGAGTGCCTAGGATGAAGTAGGTTATCATTAGTGATGTTCTCATTGCACTAAAACACACACACACACACACACACACACACACACATATTTTTGGGAGTCACGATCCTAATTGCTACCCAAGTTCGACATTTTTAAAGTTAGAACAGAACAGAACATCTATTTTTTCACGAAATATGGGTAGCCATCGAGATCAAACAAATTTGCACCATTTTTTTTTTTCAAAAAGGCACAAAGTTGTGCAGTGACAAACAGTGACTAAAAAAAAAAAATCAAAATTGTATTATTTATATCCCACAATGCACTACGCAAGTCACTCCTTGCAATTTTTTTTTTACTATGCTGTGGCATGCCGTGATACATTGAATTGACCTTTAGATATAGACTGGTAAGCAAACTATTCAAAACAACTCTTCGCAAATAATCAGCAGGTAAATCGCGACCAAAGAGTTTTTTTTTGTTTTTTGTTTTTTGTTTTTTGTTTTTTTTTACAGTGAGGGGGATCAAAACGATGTGACCCAAATTCTGAAATTTTTCGCAATGAGAACAGCACTATTGCCACATTACAGATCATGTTTGGTAATAGGCTTACAGGTACAATAATAGGCCCACTTGAGATTCTCTCTAAAATCTGCCAGTTTGTCAGAAGATCACACTTCTACTTGTTCTAGAATTAAGTGTTCAATTTCCTCACAGATTGTTTGAGGGAACAGCTGTGTGTAGTGAAAGTATTTCTGGAATGTCTCTTTCATTTTTACCTTACAATGTAGAGTACTAAGCTTACAATTCTGCCAAAAGACATCAATACATCAATTTCTACAAAAATTTGATGTAGCCGTGGCAGCTTAGGGTTGGTGACCGGATAGGCAGAACAACAACAACAACAAACTGTCATCAAAAGGTTTCCTTCTACCCCTCCCCCCCCCCCCCTTCCTCATGCCCTGTCGTAAGCAAGGGACGATTATTCCTTTCCCTTTATTCATTTTTAGCTCACTTTACACTTCAAGCAAATTGGTCTGATTCAAAAGATGACAAGAATCTTATCCAGATAAAATGAAATGTGACATAGCACCATCCCTCTTGTAGGGTTAAAATCCCATCAACTCTTTGACTGAGTCTTTGTACTTCTCTGGCTCAACAATAACTAACAAGGAGCGACATCTCAACTGATTAGTTCTGGTCGGTAGAACTCATATGACGTTGAGCGTCACAAAGTACGGAGCATGAAAATGCCTCTTTTCAATCTTGTATAAGCTCTTCTGGTTGCACAGATCGTGCTAAGTAGACAAATATAACGAAATGTAAAGAGGAAAATTCATTTGTGTTTCTGATTCAAAATTCCAAAGTTATCCATCAACCTGAAATGCTAGTGACTCTACTCATCATTGCTGGGGCCGATACTCCCTACCTGGCATAATTATTATGAATAACTCACCCTTCCTAGGGATTTAATCCACTCCAAATTGGATCTGACCGGCTGGCCAGTTATTCTGAACTCTGTCATTTCAAAGTGGTCTCTCCCAGAAGTCATTATCTTGCTTATCAACTGAGCAAGCCTTTTTTCTGACTCTCTTTTTATTTTACATTAAAATGAAGATGGGAGTGTTTTTCTCTCGTCATTATTATTATTCTTTTTTGGGGTGATTCCACACTCACTCTACTCCAACTGAGTTTACACTGACCCTTGTCTTCAGGTAAGAATACAGTTTGGTGTACATCATCTGCAAAGCTTGGGAATATTATTCATACAAGAATTTGCTAACATATGATAATTCATGTTTTATTCAAATCAGGTAAACCCTTCCCAATTCAAACACCACATATTATTTTACTTATAAATTTTCAATTTCCTGGGTGAATCTCTTTCAATTTGCAACTTAATCTCTTCAGCTTTCATCTATCCAGTTCGTACTGTTAGATTCATGAGTAAAATATTTGTCTGCATCTATACTATGTTCGTTTGTTATGTTCCTTCTCTACAATGATAAAACTGTGGTTCAGTGGTTGAGGCGCAGGACTTTCAACTCTGAGGTCCCGAGTTCAAATCCTCCCTACTGCACACATTATCAAGACAGCATTTTTCTTTTCAGATTTAGAAATGTTCCTCATCTCTTCTTCAATGTGAATAATCAGGATCCAGGCAATGTTAGGGAAATATCACCTGGCTGATCCTACCCTGGTGCAGAACAAGGAAAACATTAAAGAAGCTACCCTTGTAAATAACACCGTATTACCATTATCATTATTGCCCCTCGATCCAGTAGATACATATTTGAATTTCACCAAGCAAGCATAGACCAGAACACATACACTGGCTCTAAGATATAACAAGCATCCACAATGGTGATGCTAATGCCGGCAATATATGCCATATTTTGCCTTATTCACCGACTTTGACAAATGGCTGATGATTGTGAATGTGAAATTTGAGGCGCTGTCTTTTAAATCCTATCCCCACCCTGCCTGCATGGCTGAAGTTCCCCCTTAGCTACTGAGTGAGCTTTTATTGCCTTTTCTAACAGGAAAAGAAGCCGACCAGCAAATTGGCACCATCGCTGAAAATACAGAGATCAGCATTTTAAAAAGGTCTAATCCATCAGGAGCTCTCAAGCTTTCGTAGCCTGATGATGGGGCTTTGAAGAGACACATTTGCTTCGCATTGAAATTCATCGACGAAACACATGAGCATAAAACTCAGCAAGCACAGATTTCATAGAGTTTAGGCATGATGTTTCCATGCTTGCTCCTCTCTACATAATGAAGTTAAGAGTCTGAAAACTCATTTGATTAAAAGATGTTTCAGTCTCACGGGCCAATGGTTTAATTTGGCAGGTCTGTGATAGAGTGGGAACATGTGCCTGCATCAATGCAGAAATTGTCAGTTTACTGTTCTGTATCTCATACTACTTACCTCAATTTTTCATTTCTGAAGGGAGTTTCTGTCAGAAATTAGGGCTCCATCACATCATCACATACAAAGACTTCCTATAGTAATACCTTGCAACGATACTAGTTACCATAGCAACAACTAACCAGTTTTTCAGAATTATCAGCCTTTGCTATTCTTGCAATAATGCTATGATACTGAAGCATAAAGTCTTTTAAGCAAAAAGTACCCCATTCTTCTTACTTTTTTTTTTACAATGTACAACAGGAAATGCATTTTTTTTACCTAAAGCATTAAGTGAATTTATGCACAAACTAAATAAATCAGATTTGATATTTGGCAAAGAAACAGTATTATGGGTATTACAAATGTCATGAACGTCAATGAATTACTCAACTGAAATAGTAAAAGTAACGATGACTAGACAAGCGATAAGTATAAAAAATGACAAAAAAATATACAAGGTCAGAAATCATCCTAATTTATACTGCAAGGATAGCTCAATAAGTCCCTTTTCATGGAGTAAGATACATGTATCAGGCAAAGATAAAAAACTTTGCCACTCATGACTTAACATCAGTTTCTCAGCACAAACAAAAAAGAGTACTACAAGATTTTGTGACATCTTCCTCGTGTTCTTTTAAGAGGTGCTGACCTTACAGAAGACGTTCTCTTTAAACCAGCCTCCTTCATGTTGTGTCTTTATCCCTACGAAAAGGACGGAGCCTGATGACATACAAAAACTGGATGACATTTACGGTTAGCTTCCTTTCAATGACAAGCGCTGTCTTCTATCTTCCTGGCTTAGTGAAAAAAGCACTACTCTTAAAACGCTGTCAAATGAAAGCAAATGAAGTTCGTGATTACCTTCAATTTGTGACTCTCTTAGTCTCCTCCCAGTCTCTGCTATGAATAAAATGTTGATGAGTACTGTGACGAGAAGAACAGCTAACAAAACCATCTGGAGAAGGGAGAAAATAGTCATGTTTTGAGTTATACAACTTGAAACATGAAATGAATGAAAGTATTTTTTTAATGAGAGCAGTGGAGTCTACAGAGTTGTGGGCTTTGAATACAATACAAATTTGCATATAAATCAAGCACATGACACATCACGACGGGTATGGGGAAGCTAAAAAATATCACTGTTCTTGCTTTCCACAAATTATACATTAATATTATGTCTACCTATTCAAAAATTACATTCACCAGCAGTCTTGCAACCAACTTTCAGCAATCACCAACATTACACATCTTTCCGCTTGCATTATTCAAGCCCATTAACGCATTTTGAAACAGTACTTACGATGCACTAGTGTTTCACACAAGGAATGCTATGACATAATAATCTTAATGACTACATTTGTAGCATTTCTTTACAATTATCCAAGGGAAGAGTGTGTGACAATTATGTGCTTATTTCATATCTAAATATCTGAACTTAAAAAAGAAATCCAATTAACCGATTTAAACTGTTAGAGCCAATCTCAAACAGTGTGCTTGACATTGAAAATAAGCAGGTCATTTTTACCTGCATTCTATAATAATGAAAATGTCAACTACACCAGCTCTGCTTGAATATCCTTCTGACATTAGAATCACAGACTTAATGAAACGATATGTTTGATCCATCAATCCCAGTGTTCTTTACAAGGAATTATTGAAAAGCTGTGAAACTACAGAATACAAAGTACCTTCCCTGTACAGTGCTAGACCCCAAACCTCCAGGACAAAACAACACTACAATCGCAGTGGCTGAGAATGACACTATAGCACACAACAAACAACATCAACAACTTTGAAATCCAGCTTCAAACATGGTGAGTGAAATTTTCTCCTTCAGCTTTCAGGGATCATACTTCAAACCATCCACCCTTAGATTCCACCTGCTACCTGCTAAGCCTTTCACACCAATCTTTGTAGTACCTGCTACATGTCACCATGGAATCCAAGTTAAATCTTCAGATTCCTGAGCTTAAACATCATGGATGCTCATACCAAAAACAGTTTCATATTCCCTCTCTCTCTCTTTCCCTATTTCTCTCTCCTCCTCCTCCTCCTCCTCCACTCTCTTCCGCCTCCATCCCGCATCCCCCTCCATCAGGCACCCTCCTCCAGTCTACCAACCGACAGACTTGTCTCTCTACACCCCCTAATCCCACTCCTGACACCAATTCCGCCGTCCCCTGGTCTTGACATTTTCCCTCATTAATGAGCCCCATTTAGTCAGCTCTTTCATGTTTCAAGAGGGAAAATCAGGATTAATGAAGGCACGCCACGGGAGGATGGACGGGGGAGATGGCGGAGATTTGCCGAGTTAAACAAAGCCACGTCACGGCAAAGGGATATTGAATTAATTCTACGGCTACCAACATAGGTGCCTGCAGAAAACTCTGGTCGATCAAGACTGATACCAGTCTCCCGTTCTCTGATTGGCTGCGGCTAATTCTGCATATAAAGATGTACACTGGTGTGTCACATAATGAAAGCAGACACTGATACATCTCCACCACAGGTGCGGCATAAAATTTGTTTAACTGTGAGCCAACGAATGTCTGGCCAATCATTGCAAAAAGTCTCACAGTGTAAAACAATGCTGACACACACAGACATTCGACCAATTCATCACTGTAGTTCATTTTGATCTTCGTACTCATAACTTCTAAGGCAAGTTTTTTTAACACTGTACTTCAGTTTTGGTATTCAATGTTGAAGAAGGAACAATACATCTAAAGAACAGCACATTTTTTTTTCATGATACTGTTCAGTTTGAAGCAATACTTCTCAACAGAGTAACAACAGCTTTGACCCAAGCAAATGCAAGTGGGTCATATTTTTGAGTAGCAAAGTCCACATGTAAAATACATGTGACATAAGAATCAGGCACAATATCCAGAAAAAAAAAAAGTTCACATAATCAGAATTTTTCCAAGAAGTTATGAATCGATTTGCTTCCCAAGTCCCATTGGCAACACAGTTTGGAGAGCTTCTCCTCTCTAAAAGGAAAAATCTGCTTGCAGCATCACATGAAAAATCTCTCCTGACATCCTGTTATCATCTAAACAGACCAAAGATGAGGCTATCGTGAGGAGATTCTACCACGTCATGGACTCTTAGCATCTCATCTCTTCCTTCTCCTACCTCCAGGAAATCTTCCTCAAATCTTCCGCCTCATCCTTCCTGTATCTATCTACCTCATGAAACATTCAGGGCGACAAATTTGAAAGATTCCAATTTGTATCTCGACGCAGGAGATGAATTTCAACTACCCAGCATTGCCACGATATCCCATCTCATCACAATTTCAATTTTCCCTGACATTAGTAGGATAATTAACCAGGGAATGGGATGGGCAAAAAGCCCGCTAAATATGAAGAGTCGCAATCTTCTTGTTACCAGGCCTTAAAGTTCAGATTAACATGTTACCTCTCACACAGCTTCAGTGAATTAAGGACAAACACTTTTTGTCACGGTAAAGGTGAATGAACGGTACATCTAGAGTAATCCACAAACCATTATCACACCGGGTGTACGGAAAGACAGGAAAGAGTACTTACAAGGAATGCCTGCCGAAAGTAATGTGCCAAAGAGGTCCATGCATAAATTGATCATTTTTGACACACTCTATCAGCCAGCCAGTTCAGCTGGCCATTAGGGTATTACGCAATTTGCAAATTGGGCCAATTTGCTGAGAAATGAAGTTGGAAATGATTGCATTGCTCACAATGATGCACAATTTTTTTCAATAAATCTGAAACATACTTCAGTTTAGGAATTGATTATGTCATTAGCCTAACCAATGTCATTTTGACAGAATGTTCTCTGGTAGAAAAGGTTACAGAAAAGCCGATGTGGTTTTCTAATCTCCTGTCCAATTCAAAAGTTCTCTCCTACGGTCAAAACTTTGAACAAACCAGGCTAATTCAGCATATTTACAAGTCATTCAGTTCTCCTGGCAAAAAACACAAATAAAACATAACAAAACAAAATCACCCATCTCATAGTCTAAAAGCTTTAACCCAGCGAGTGTTGCTGAGCAACGGTGTGTGTTATCTCCTGTAGTAGAGGCAAAACACTCTGTCCCTTGGATAGGACACAAAATGGAGGTCCCATGTGTAAGAGAGTCACAACCCACGTACTAAAATGACCCTGCTTCATTCAGTCATCGTTAAGAGCAGGTTGCATTACCAGGTGAAGTGGTCTGCCCTAAGTACTCACACAACTGGACACCACGAATACAGACCAGCTAGTGCAGCGGAATATGGGCTATCCAGCCATCTTCTCAGATGAAAAATGGAAACAAACAAACAAACAAACAAACAAAAGTGTATAAACTGTCAGGTAGATTGTCTCCAGAAAGAGACTTATTTTGACTCTGCACTAGGTAAGGATATAAATCAGCCTGGCTGATATCACAATGCAGTAATTCAGCTACCCTCATTGCTAATTTTAAGGTATGCGTTAATTGTGGCATGTAAATCACATCTTTGATGTATGCAATATGACTGCATCCCTCAGCTCAAATATTTGGTATGTTTCCCATTACAGAACCTCTTTTCTTTCTTCAGCTTGGAAAATTTAGTGATGATCAAGGTTGCCATGGATACGGACATACACCAAATTCAAGATTAAACTAATTGCTTTCCTTTAGCCTAGAATCAAATTGGATTCACCTAACAAGGATGAGTAAAAACAAGCAAAATTAGATGATGAAATACGTAGTGACAAAAAATCAATGGAGTTTGTTCTCAATAATGCCAAATTCACCACCTGTATGATGCATATTTCTGGGAAGGGAGAAAATATTCAGTTTCAGTTTCAGTTAAGTTTATTTCCACAAGTTCAGGAAAAAACATATAAATATACAATCAATCAGTTCTAACACATACATATACAAACCAAAAATTATTTCGGATAAGTACATAATCACAGTTAAAAGTTAAAAAGTGTGTGTTCAAGATTGACATAACAATTAAAATAAAAGGTGGAGGAAATCAGCAGTAGGCCATTGGCCTTTCGAGGCTGATCCCATGAGCAAATATACAATATTAAAACTGTATGTCGTTATACACTGTTTCATAAATCATGAGTCGCATAAAAAAGAACTGGATTTGCGTATCTCATATTGACTCAAGGATATTCAAATCAACCATCTGTCTGGTCTCAGAGAAGAACAATTACTGATTTCTGTATGTAAATTGTATGAAAAACTTTTGACAAACTCAAATCAAATCAACAACAAATGGAAAAGTGTGACAGGAGAGACATTTGTGAAATATCCGTGCCAGCAAACACATGGACAGACACATTGCAGTCTGGTTTTACATGAACTGTCCGTGCAAGGAGATACAGCCCTTGTTTTTTTTTTAACCCTTTGCTCATGGGAACTGGAAGTGCTACTTGAGACAGCCCAATGTGATCTGTACTATGAGAGAGATTGGGTTAAATGACAATATCTCAATGGCAACCCATTCCTGATTTGAAACAAAAATGAAACACCAAAGCCCTGATTGATAGAAAAGTGAGCCACATGGGTCATTCCTTCTCACAAATGTACCACCAGTTAAACACAGGAAAACCTGATTGCTGCAAGAATCGTTTCCCAAGATAGTAAAGGCCCTGTTTATGTCTAGATTCTACAAACATGATTGTCAGAAATACCAATTCCTGAGGTGAAATGGAGGCAAAAATGCATGCTGCAAAAATGAAGATAGGATGGGGGGTAGGGGTGGGGGGTATCCACATACTTTGCCAGCACTGCATCCAGCGATTAAAAGACTGATACCATTTGTTACTCAGCCGTTAACTGAGTACCAAACAAGCTATCGCAGCCCTTGGCATATGAGGGTCTTGGTTGGCCCAAAGTGGCTGGCCGTGATAGAGGTTTATATCCCTTTTACCTATCTTTCAGGAGGAGGGGGGAGGGGCTACCATTTATCTATCACTCAGACAGGAAGCATGAAAAGACTGATGTAGCATGACATATCATGAGTGAGTAGAGAGGACAAGACTGAGATTGACTACAGCTCCCTCTCCTCCAGCGAGAACCACTCTTATCGTCACGCAGACAGCCCGTCACATCTAGCTGTGTCTGGTCGCGGGAGGGAAGAGCATAATATCTCGCTATCTGTAATTGCACGGCCAATTGACACTCGGGAGGTAGCACTTGTTCAATTACAAAGAATGCCTGTTGATAGATAAGAGGAGAACACCCGTGGGACGAGAGAGAAGAGCTTGACAAAACTTTCTTCCCTACATCCCACGTACTGTACATCGATAGGAGGATCTCATATTCGTTATAACAGAAGTAACTTTGAATGTTAAGGACAGCAATGGCAAACTTGTGCAACAGCTCTTCAAATTGGCAACAATTCTTTTTGTCCAAAGTAGGTGTATGGATCTGATATCTGCAGTGCAAATGAGCGCTTGAACAAAGCGCTCAATTGAATCTTGAAATTGAAGCTTTAATAATAGTACAATAGTACGATAATATTAATGATGATGACATTAATAATAATAACAACAACAGCAACAATAATAATAATAATAATAATAATAATAACATTACAAGCAATCCAAAGTGACTACATGGATAGAAGTCCTTCCAGCCACAAGATACCAATCATGGTAGAAAAAGAAGAGAAAAGTCCAAACTCTATATTCACATCTACTGCTGATTACACTGTCTACCTTTTTTTCCAGGAAAGTCTCTGGCAGACACATTGCTCTATACAAGCTGTAAGAGCTTTTTGCCATAGCTGAAATTAGGGCATTATTATTTTTTTTTTTACAAGGCCTATGCAATTTTGATTGACATCTTTTCTATCATCAAGAAGTGTTTCAGCATCAATCACATTACTGTGAAATGAAATACTAGGAAACAATGAATAGCGGCAGACCTACCCTTAATCATGTCAGTGTCACTCAAAGTCCCGTATTTCCTCTATTTACTTTCATCGTTCTCCTCAGCAAACTCTTGAGTATATATTATGCCCATCCCACTCTCTCTTAGTAATGTACAGTATTTCCATTATATACATAAGTTCCTCTAACTTTCTATTCTCTGTTTAGCCTATTAAGTCTAAAATAGTTTAGCAGACATCTTCCCTTTTCCGTTTCTCAATTTGTGCTACATTACTTTCTTTGTAAAGTGCATCACCAAACTCACCCAGCGTCTACTCCTCATCATTCAATATAAAAAGTCTACAGCCTTGCTTGTAAGATTGACACAGTTTCTATTGGTTAGGTTTTCAAACTACCCAATTCCAGTTCTGTTCACAGTGGGTATGTCTTTTTCCTCTTACCGTTCAAAATACCATCCAATTTTCTCCACCCGTCTGCATCTCGGCACGAATGTGCACCTCATACACATCTTGAGTTCATCACACATGCACGCACACGCATATACACTCTGTACATACACAAATGCACACAAGCAATCCACTTTCATCTTTTTCTGCCCAACATTCCTCATATATCTAGCATACTTGTCTTCATCCCCAATTTACTTCAACTCGCTACTCACAACAAAAGAGGAGGCAGATAAGTGGAGCCAAATCCAATCACTTTGTAGCCACAGACACTTTGCACCACTCCAAGACAACGTGACCTTTAAACCCGTCCATCTCCTGTTTGACCATTTATGTAGCGACATGAATATTGACCTTCTCCGTAAAAATGTGGAAGAAGAAAGCGGCCAACTAATTTCCAATTTCCGCCTCGGCACGGACCAGATGGGACGAGGAGAGCAGGTGTACTTTTTGATTCAATTAAATGATGTTTGATTTGGATTTTGTTACCCCTTGCAATCAGTTTGTACACCTCCTTCACCACCAGACCTCCAGGAGCCGTCTGGCTGGATGGAGGAGGTGATGCTATCCTCATGAGTTCTCTCCATCAGAAAATATGAAAGACAAGATAGTTTGTCAAATTTTCAGGCTCATTTTTTTTTTCACAGCTAGGCACCATTAATTTCAATGACAAAGTGGTTTGAATTCCTCTTCTTAAAGTCTGTACCCCTCCTATCCTACAGTAGGTACCATCACAGCTATTTCCTTCAATTTTTTATTGCTCAGTTTGGAACACCCTATAAATAGTACATGCACAAATATCCTCGTACATACAAAGAATTCCAGCAAGGCCTGCACTGTGCTCCTAGTGCTGTCTCGAGTTTTCATCTTACCTTATTGTATCATTTATCTCCCCTTCTTTCACTGTCTTCTTCTTTCATGCATTAGCATATTTTCATGATCGATGCATATCTTCCACTGTCATTAGTGTTATGGGGATACGATCTTCCAAATCATATTTCAAAGTAATCTGGGTATTTTCTTCTGTTAAAGCTAATGTCTACGAATACATCTTTAAATCTTGAACAATGTATGCATAGGAAACTCAAGGTCCCTGAATTTTTTCCTTGATGTGAACGCATGCCAATGGTTTACTGATTCATTTCTCTAACGGTTCATTCACTTTTTCTTTCACTCATTAATCAGTATCATATTTTCATTCAGCTATTTGCTTCTATCCATGAATGCAGAATTTCTAATCCCTTTTTCTTTCACACAATGTTCAAGGAATCGCGGCTCTTAAATGATCACATGCAATCAATCAGGTGGTCTACTTTGTCTCAACCACCAAATATCTGGAAACGGTTTCCATGGCGATAAGTCTAACAGTTGGCTGTAGGAGTATGGAAGACATCCCTCTATGAGTCAGAGAGCCGACTAGGAAAGAGACCAGTATCTCCAGACAAGCAAATGACTTCTAAGGAGCAGGGATGAATGCTCCTCCTCTCCAATCATCCAAAAATTTGGCCCAAATGACCCCCAAATTGACCCCAAATTGCTTTTGAGTTTTAAAACGATAAGAAGGAAAGATTCTTCTTTCTTTCTGATTGTTTTTTACGGTGTGACAACATTCCAGATTCTTGCAATGTTGGTATTTACAGGAACCATGAAAAGAAGTCAAAGACAGACAAAATACCGATGGGATATCATCTCAGTTTAACGATCACTATGGCAACAGGAAAGCTATCAGATCATCCTATCCATCAGATTCTCAGTCAGTCTATTCTATCTTCCATGTACCTTCTTCTATCTTTTTTTTTATTCTGTAGTTTGTCTTTTACCAGACTTTACTCTTCATTTCAATGCTGATATAATAATTTCCCATTACTTTAACTTCAGAAGGATTATATCACAAATATTCTCTACTTTTTCTTCAGTATCATCAGAGAATGTGAAAAATTAGACATAGTATTTTGATATACATGATAGGCCAGAGAACAATTTAATTTTTCCACACTCTATATCACCCTTGTATTTACACATTGGGCAAAAGTTCCCGTACTCATTTTTTAAAGTGAACTAACCGTAACATAAAAAAACACAATGATTCACAAGTATTCAAAAGTTAATTAAATCTATAAACCAGCTTAATATTTTTCTAGCATATTTCCATATCATTTCAACTTCGAATAAGAGTGACATGAAATGCTTTGAAGGGCCGTTGACTCTCTAAACTTGATAAAAGATCCTGATTGGATGACATTCCACTCACTATAAACAAGACAACCTTACTCCTAATAAAGCACTTGTCACGGTGATAAATGGAGCTTGGTTGTATTTGTAGGTGAGCGCCAAGGGTGCTAACAGAGGGGAAAATAGTTACACTCGGTGGGCCGAAATGCCATGAAAACAAAGAAATCTAGACCACCTCTCTTGTCATCTGGCCCGAACTGACAGGGACGCCCTTCTATATCCACAGTGCGGCGGCCTATCACACCTGAGGGCACCAAACGCAATACACCGTGACATTTACAGCCCAGAGATTCACAAAACAAACATCTCGCAAGAATTTCGCCTGGAATATTCGACACCATGGAAAAGAGAGATCTTTTCGCCTGAAGAGGATGGCAAGCTAAATTCAGTTAGCCAGCTTTCATTAACTTGACCAAGTTACTTCTGTTTTTTCCTCTGTGCAGCTCTTGCTATTGAAAAAGTAAGCACAGCAGTTGATCATTTCTGTGTTTCTGTTTTCAAACCAGGCCCAGAAGAGTGATCACGATTTACACTTACAGAAAATCCATTAATTTTCTCAAGACGAAAAATATAAAACTATACTACATCAAGATTCTAAACTCTCACTATATATCACCACTACCAAAGTAGGACACTACTCTTACAAACTTGTCTGAAACAGAAAGGTTTAAATAGACATTAATTCAAACATATCTTGCTGGGCAAAAGTAATATGTTTACCATGTTAGGTAAACCAATTTGCTTGGAAATATTGTATGATACAAGAACTGAGATAAAATAAAAATATTTTATAATTTCAAATGTTTTGGTGAAGTTTTACCACTATAGTGTTTGACAATTGAAAACAAATTTGTATTTTGGATACAACAATGATAGAAGAATATTTGGAGTTAATCAAATTGAGTTCAGCATATTTAACTGGGTTTCATAAAACATTTAGCATGCATGAACCAAGATATTGTATTATCATCATTGAGAAGGCTTTCTTTCATCAACCACTCCTCATATGTGCCTCACCAAGGGAACATGTTGCCAATTTAGTGATCAATAAGGATTATTGCAAAGGCTCAGTCCGCAGCGGACACCGATTCCAACTTCCTAGATGAGCAAAACATCATCAACAAGTGCAGTCTCTCCAGGGATTTCCTCTCAGCTGCCTTTAGTTCCTCTTCCTCCAGGCGTCAGTGGTGAAAGAGGAAGAAGATGAAAAGCCTGGTGACCCTCTTCCTTCTTTTGGCCATTGGCCTTTTGAGTCAGAAACTAATATCAACAGCAGAAGAAATATGAGAGCTGGCCATTGCACCTCCAATTCTGTCTTCCCCCCTTGGTCCCACTCTATCAGTCTCGTGTGGGATATTGCACCAATTCTTGCCTCCTCTCTGGCACGTATCACACCTTTCCCTCACTCTCACCAAACTCTCTCACCCCAACTGACTGATATTGATATTGATATTCCCAGATCTGGAAGCACCTTGCACTGTCTCTGATAGTGATATGAATGTCAAATCTCAGTGAACCAAAATCCTTTTACATTATCACCTCTATATCTTCACTCACTTTTTCATTCCAATTCCTACTCATAGACATAGGCCTACAGAAAACTTTTTAAAGTGCTGTTTTCACCCCTTACCAATGAAGTTGCTTTTTGAATTTGGCCCGTCTGTTTGTTTCTTTGTTGTTGTTGTCATTGCTGTTGTTGTTGTTGTTGTTGTTGTTGTTGTTGTTGTTGTTGTTGTTGTTGTTGTTGCTGTTATTGCTGTTGTTGCTGTTGTTGTGGTGGTGGTGGTGGTGTTTGGTTTGAGTGTTTGCGTGTGTGTGTATGTGTGTGTGTGCGCGCTTTTCACTCAAGGTGCTAAGAACCTGACATCTATTGAACAGCAAATATGTTATCACCTACAGGTAGAATATTCGGGGACACAGTTGCTAATCCCTTAATGAAGTGTAGATACACCTGTACTTGACTAAATATACATGTACAGCACAGGTCCTTGATTCAGTGGTATGAATTAACATCAGCCTAGTAGCAACTGGCTAACAATGTTGAAAATTAAAGCAAACTAGACCAAACTCTTTTGAGTCCAATTCACCTGTCTCCCATCAAGTGTGTGATAAACAAGAGACCCGCGGGTCTAGCGCTCACCTGAGTATCGCAAGTTCACCTTTCACGCAGTCACTAATCTAAATTATTCACAGCTCTACCAAAATTTGACGAGGCATTCTCAAGTGGAAGATGAAAATGTACAATAAGGGCCCAATTTTTTCAAGATTCCTTAATTTGGGGGAATTGGGGCCCCCTGGGGCCCTCTGGGTGGGGCATGGTGCCCAGTTTGATAAATTGAGATCCTGACCACCTAGGGATGCTACCTGCCAAGTTTGACAAAAATCCATCATGAGGTTTTCAGGAAGAAGATGAAAATGTACAATTCAGGCCCCCATTTGGACCCTTCCAACCACCCCCCCCCCCCCCTACCCCCAAGAGGGGCACCCCTGGATCTCCTATGAACAAACCTGAAACTACAGTCATTAATGTACTCACTCATAGTATTATCTCAGCTCTATAACTTCTGATTCTAGAGAAGATTTTTAAAGATTCCTTCATTTGGGGGGTTTGTGCCCCCTGGGGGCCCCCTGGGCGGGGCATGGTGCCTATTTTAACAAATTGAGATCCTAACCCCCTAGGGATGCTACCTGCCAAGTTTGGTGAAAATGGGTCATGGGGTTCTCAAGAAGAAGATAAAAACGAACAATTTAGGCCCCATTAGGACCCCTCCTCAACCCCCCCCCCCCCCCCCCCCCCCCCCCCCCCGGGTCCCAAGGGGGGGGCACCCCTGATTCTGCCATGAACAAACTTGAAACTACAGTCATCAATGTGCTAACTCATAGTATTAACCTAGCTCTATCACTTCTGGTTCTAGAGAAGACGATTTTTGCGGATTCCTTAATTTTGGGGGGTTTGGGCCCCCTGGGGGCCCCCTGGGTGGGTCATGGTGCCCATTTTAACAAATGGAGTTCCTAACCCCCTAGGGATGCTACCTGCCAAGTTTGGTGAAAATGGGTCATGGAGTTCTCAAGAAGAAGATGAAAATGTACAATTTAGGCCCCATTAGAACCCTCCCCCACCCCCCTCCCCTGGGTCCCAAGGGGGGCACCCCTGATTCTGCCATGAACAAACTTGAAACTACAGTCATCAATGTACTAAGTCATAGTATTAACTTAGCTCTATCACTTCTGGTTCTAGAGAAGAAGATTTTTACAGATTCCTTAATTTTGGGGGGTTTGGGCCCCCCTGGGGGCCCCCTGGGTGGGGCATGGTGCCCATTTTAACAAATTGAGTTCCTAACCCCCTAGGGATGCTACCTGCCAAGTTTGATGAAAATCAGTCATGGGGTTTTCAAGAAGAAGATGAAAATGTAAAAAGTTTACGCACGACGCACGACGGACGACGGACGACGGACGACGGACGACGGACGACGGACGACGGACGCCGGACGAAGGGCGATCGCAATAGCTCACTTGAGCCTTTGGCTCAGGTGAGCTAAAAAGGGGGAAATGTACCAGATGCACATCTACAACGTACCTCACAAAAGCAGTGTAAATCCTGTATACTCTTCAAAAACTCTAAAACATCATAGGCAAATACAGGAAACACATTCCTTTCTTTCATAGATGCTTACACACTTTCTTCTACAGAGTACCTCACATTGAGTCACATGATGAGTGATAGTGAATCCTTGCTCCTTCAGTCAGATTCAGTTTCTAGAGTTGGGCTATGGTACCAAACATTCATTAACCCATTGAATTCTTGTAAGTCCCATGTATACTCGAACAGGTATCTATGGGAAATAAGTGTCATAACGAAATCAGCTCATCCACAGCAGATTAAAACTTGGATCTTATCTCTTTCCCTTTCTGTCTGTCTGTCTAACAGTTATCTACCCATACCCTCCTTCTCTCTCACTCACTATCTCCTCTTTCCAATGAGAACACTCGCTGTAACCTTAGTTCTGAACTGAATATACCCCCCCCCCCTTTCATTTTTGTTCCTTTCCAAAGTTCCCTTCAAGAGTTCATTCTAATACCAGTGACAGCAATCTGATGTACCTGTCCTGCACTGAAGGTTCATTTGTACCGAGTGTTCATATCCTCTCCTTAGTACATCAAGACGGCTTGGCAGGTTTACTGAACACTGCCTCAATAAATGGAGGCCACCCTGTGGCTAGATGGGAGAAGACAAAGAGACCATCACTTAAATTGCTTTTCTATTTTTTCTCCTTCTTTGACGGGTGATGGTGAAACCGCTCCACTCTCTTCGTCTCTACCTTCCCCTACCTCTCCTGTATCATCTCTAGCTATTCTTATCGTCATTTATCTGCTGTTCAGCCTAAAATTTCTCTTTTATTAATACAACTGGATAACAATTTTGATTCTATTATAAGGATGAAACCAGTCTGAGACAAGAAAATTGACTGCCTAAGCTGAACATGACGATAGAAATCATGAGTATACATACACCTCTCCCATACCATCTCTATTCGTGGATAATACAGTAATAATAATATGGTCTTTGCATATGTATAAATTGTATGTGTAATGCCTACTAATACCACTATTTAAAGTGAAAATGTTTAACTTTAGATTTAATAAATGTCATTCTAAAGGTTTTATTTTGATGACTCCTCTACCATGCTGTATGTCTGTTTGAATTCTGAAGTCTTTTTTTTTTCCAAATTCTTATTTCCTACATGACATCTGGATCATGGAGTTCAACTGTACATTAACTGCCTGAACAAACAACAGTTGTGTCTTTCCCTGAGGCAGTTTATCTCACCTGCCCGTTTATCCCACCTGCCCGTTTCTCTTCTTTTTCCCTAAATAACTGTCAGTTTAAAATATATGTGACCCAGTGCTGTTTGTGCTGAAAGATAAGCAAACTCGGGTAAAAGAAAAATAGACTCATTGAAACACTCAAAATGCAATACTCACTATCTATATACCTGCAGTTTGGACAATAACCTACATAATTATACGGCATATCAAATGGAAATGTGGCTTCCTTACAGTAAAGTTATTGACATTTCAAAACAGAAACTCTGAAAGCTTCTGTTGTTGTTTTTCGGGGGGGGGGGTGTTTGTTTGTTTTGTTTTGCTTTTCTTGTCTTGTTTTGTTTTGTTTTTGAGGAGGAAGATCGGGAGGTATGGAGGGGTGGCAGATGTTATGCCATCAATAATTTGACAGTTGTTATAACATGATTGTTTTTAATCTATTTCTGTCTTTTATTTGCAGCATTATTTTATTCGATGTGACAATAAACAATCCTACCCTTTGCCATTAGACCATTATTTCACACATATTGATTCAGGTCATTTGATTGCTACAAAGAAATTTCCACCTTTTTTATCATGCTACATAGGTTGATGATGAAAAATTAGTAACTAATAAGCTAGCTGAACAACCAAAATTTGATATCAAATGCAACTACACAGCACGACAGCTTGTCCTTAAATTCGATTTCTACGGCAAAACATAACAGGAAGCTATTCTAGTCATGGCTGGCAAAATTCTGGGCATTGATTTTGGGGCTTTATTACTCGACCACAGCACCTCAGGCAACAGATGATTTTGCATACACCATCACCACGGTTACCTCACAACCTTGTTTTTCTCGCTGGTTTTTTTTTTTCTTCTTCTTATTTCTTATTTCTCTTCCTTGCGTGGAGACCAAGAGAGGTATGGAAATTATTGACACTTGAGGCTTTGCAACAAAGCAGAAACAAAACAAGAAACATTCCAACAATAAATAAAAAAACCTCAAAGGATTCAGGACTGGAATAGCTAAGTGGGCACTTGCATAAAACTCTAAGAAAGGGCAGAAAACAGGACTGAGAGTAATTCAAACAATTACATTGAAATGTTCTCAATATATAGTAAATTTAGTATGTAGGCCTACACTCTTATTTCTATTATTAACATGGAAAACTTCCTACTGCAGGAACATTGCAAATTTTGCATTCCACAGATCTGCCATGGTAATAACCACTCCACATATTTTGGAGATATCAAATGAAGTACAAAAATACCCTGTGAGTGACTACAAACAAGTAAAGTTTGCTGACACTAGCTTTGTGAGTAGAGCACTGACAATTTGATTACATACAAAAGTTTCAACTTTCAATACAGAGGACATTTGACAGTCACTGAGATTAAATAATTAATGGCTGATTACATGAGGTACAAACTACCTGATGTTGAGTGTATTTCAATTTCTACTGTTTCAGAGCATTTCAAATATTATCATTTCTTGCCTATAACTACAATTGCATCTACCACGGTTACAAAAAGTATCCCTGGAAACAGGATTTTGCAGAGCTCTGTGGTACTTGCTGGCAGAAGTCTGTAAAAAGAGTGGAGCTGTGTTAACCTTTGAAACTCTTACACTCTCTACAATTTCACTTCCCACACTAATGTGTGCTTTACAAAAGGAAAAGATTTCATTACTCACTGACATACTATCAGCATGAAACTGGTTGCAAGATTTGAGAACTTGGCTCCTTAAACTGTTCTGATTAATTTGGTTCATCACATAAAAGAAGAAAAAAAACCCTATGTTTGAGTTGCATCTCTATAATTCAGGCCCCTAAAAGAGTGGCCTACTAAAGAAGATCAAGTTCCATCGGATAGAGAGTCATATTCCTCCATATTGACTGGCCTCCCTGTCTCTGCTTGCATCCGTCTCAACATTTCCTACTGTCCCTGAAAACAGACTCACTTCTTGACATTGACTTTGTCGACATGCACAATATGAAATCTTTGTCGATGTGTTGTGGTTGATTACTCCACACTCCTCCCAATCTCATCCTCAATTTGCTCTTCAGCTGGTTTCAACACCCTACGTGACGTGACTTCACACATTTCATTGGAAGGGATCAACAAGCTTCGTTCTCATTTGGGGCTCACTTGCAGATTCATTCACTTTGATAATTACATCTCTGTTTTTTTTTCTCTCTCCTCCATCTTTCCTCCAACGATAAAACAAGATGGATGATGAGGAAGTAGAAGCATCGTTGTGCTCTCGGTAACGAGATCGCTAGACTTCTCGGGCAAGATAACCCGATTACGTACGCGCTGGCTCCACTGGTGTGCAGCTTTATTAAGAGCGCTATGAGCGCAACAGGGGAATAACGTACCAACATGGACATTTGCTCCTTGATCCATTGCACAGGATGTACTTTTATATCCTGGGATGTTTATCTCACATGCTTGGTGTCAAACTCACCCTGTTGTACTCTTCACGCATGCAAGATTATGTCTAGTCTCTGCTCCAGAAGTTTGCCACTTTACTTTTATTTTTCTCGCCACATTATGCTTGCACACAAATAGCATTTATTTCAAATAGGAACAAACTTCTGTTCTCAAGTCTAATAGGTGTAGTGTAGCCAGCTACTATTGATATCAGTGATACTAATCTTGTTACTATAATAAGAAAACTCAGCAACACTACTGGAGTAAACAAGCACAAATTCTAGACTCAGATATCACATTCATGCTTCTTTATTTTTTGTATAATACCTATTATATGTAGACTTTGACAGTGAACTCCCTATCTTATCACATGACTACAAAATTATAAGAGATCATTGTCAAAATCTATGTAAGCAGATGGGCACTTGCGAATTAATTTTCAACATGGATGAAGATGAGATGTCTAGCTCCACTGAGACATGTTTGCTGTTAGCAGCATGTGTAAGTTGGCTGGAGGAAGGGTGAGCCACACGTCCACAAACACCATGTCACATAACACTGCATACTGCACACACGGACAAACAGTGCTGCATCTCAGGCCGAGAATGGAAAAAGGAAGCAACTCCGCTTCTGAGTCAACTATGGACATCTCATATTACTTTTGAGAAAGGCCTACGCTCACTGCTTACTCTGATTTATATGTTGGATGGTGAATAGGAGAGAGAGAAAACGAGAGAGAGAGAAAAAGAGCCACTAGACAAGTTCATCCTTGGGATGATTTCCGCCACCAGTGAAAACCATGATCCAAACGTTCATTTACATCCACAGACTGGAGCACACAAAGTTAAAGGGTGTGTACAGTTCTGGTCGAGGTGAAGATTTAGCTTTTAACATTTTGTGAGATATTCAGAAACCACTCTAGGAGATGTCAAGGAGCATGCAGTTCTAAGGGGTATCAAAAGTTTATTCAATGAAAATCGGTTTTGAAATGGCTGAGATATCCAAAAACAAGGTGAAACAAAGAGATCCTAATAAAGTTGGGGCATGTTGCCTTTTATTATTAGCACTTTTTTGGATATCTCAGCCATTTGAAAACCAATTTTCATCAAATAAACGTTGAATCCTTCTTAGAATTACATGCTCTTTCATATTTCATAAGAGGCTTTTCATTATCTCACTTAGGAATGTTCAAAACATGAATCCCCACCTCAACCAGAACTGTACAGTCCCTTTAAAGGGGAAATCCCTCTTTGAAAAGGCCTCTACTTCTACAAATGTCATCAATACTTCACATAATACGCCAAAAGCATATTTCTTGACTCTTCAATTCAAAATTTGTCCTCACCTGTTTGCTATCCATAGCTTGGCTTGGGATAGTACATTTTCTCTTCTTCTTCTTTTTTCTTTCTTTATGTCTTTCTTTCCCTCTATTTACACTTGTATTACTGGTGAATCTTTTCTCTATTCTGCTCTCAAAAGTTTATCAGTGAGATGACACAAAATTATCCAAAAAAAAAAATCTCTGATAACTTCAACTTGCTACCTTATCATTTTTTTTTCTTGGTAAGTAGCCTACAGAAAGATTGATTCTCACAGATGGCTTACACCTTTATCATTCAACGCACAGCGAGAGATGCTATTGACATGATGCAATATTACTTACTCATACAGCAAGACTCAATCACTGATTCAAATATATATGGACTGTAATAACCCCAGTGTGCCCTTCCATAATTCTATGAATCTTAAAGGACAAGTTCACCTTCATAAACACAAGGATTGAGAAAATGCAACAATATTAGTAGAACACATCAGTGAAAGTTTGAGGAAAATTGGACAATCGATGCAGAAGTTATGAATTTTTTAAATTTTTGTGTTGGAACCGCTAGATGAGGAGACTACTACAGCTTGTGAGTCATATGCGTACAACAGTATAAAGAAAATGTAAAAGAAAATTCAACATATTTTCACTTTTTTTGCATAATAAAAGAGCACTTGACTTGCCTCTTTCTAAAGGCAGGGGGAATAATATTACCCATAACATTTGTCAGTAACAAGTCAGGAGAATGTGTACTTTTTTCAAAAGATGGAATTTTGTGAAATTCTCTTTATGTTTTCCTTATATTGTTGTACGCATGTGACATCTAAGTTATTCATACACTGCAGTAGTCTTCTCATCCAGCGGGTACTGCACAAAAACTTCAAAAATTCATAACTTTTGAACGGATTGTCTGATTTTCCTCAAACTTTCAATGATGTGTTCTACTAATATTGCTACATTCTCTCAATCCTTATGTTTATGAAGGTGAACTTGTCCTTTAAGATCCCTGAGGAATGTCAGTATGGAGGCAGTTAATCCCAAACAAATGGCAGAACTCTCTCCCACTGTGCCATGTTTCATCAAATCAATGCAACATTCAATTTGCTTACTCAGTGTGTTCCTCAAGATGGCACATTTATTAAGCTGAGCCATCGATGTAAGCCCTTCAAATCAGTACTTTTACTGCCGTCTTACAATGGTTCTAGTGGCAGTCATTAGATCATGATGGTAAAGTAAGAACTGAACAAAAATAGAAGCCATTTGAGTCCTCACATTGACAAATTGCATCTCGCCAACAACAACAACAACAAAGTTCCAATGCTTTAGATCCCTGAAATGTGCTTCATCAAAAGGAAGGATGTTAGTTCTATATTTCATGCTCTGAAGAGGAAGAACACTGCTAAAATCAAGTTAAATTCAGCTTGAAAGATTACTTGAGGGTCATGGATACAAACAGAAATACATTAGGCGGGATTATAACTGAAATGAGCTAGTCATTGACTTAAGGTGTTCATAGAAGTATTGTAAAAACATCTTTAGACACATAGTATCACCCAAGCACCAAATTTCATAATTCTTCAGCACAAAATGCCCATGTACACAGCCATTACTTGCCACTCGATAGGCCTATTATACATTGCCTCTTGGCACAGTTCCAGCCAAAACATCGCCAAAATCTAATAATGCACAACAAACTCAACCCCAGCATACAACCGAAATGGTATTTCTAAAAAGGCCAATATGATGCAATAGGTAGCCTATTCATAAGATTATGTTGCTAGTATTGTAGTAAGCCTATATTGGGATTTGGAGGATAAGTTTTCATTTGTGCTATATAAGCTTCAGTTAAAGGTACTGTACAGTACTGGTTGAGGTAGGGATTCATGTTTTGAACGTTCCTACGTGAGATAATGAAAAGCCTCTTATGAAATATGAAAGAGCATGTAATTTTAAGAAGGATTCAACGTTTATTTGATAAAAATTGGTTTTCAAATGGCTGAGATATCCAAAAAAGTGCTAATAATAAAAGGCGACATGCCCCAACTTTATTAGTATCTCTTTGTTTCACCTTGTTTTTGGATATCTCAGCCATTTCAAAACCGATTTTCATCGAATAAACTTTCAATACCCCTTAGAACTGCATACTCCTTGACATCTCATAGAGTGGTTTCTGAATATCTCACAAAACGTTAAAAGCTAAATCTTCACCTCGACCAGAACTGTACACACCCTTTAAGATTTACCTGATCCCTAGTCAATGACATTTCATGTCATCTGTGAGGAATTAAAACAAACAGAAGCAACAGATTTACCTCCAAAAAGCATGAAAATGTTTTACAAAACAGGCAAATTTTCCTTACGTTTACGTCAAACTGGTAGGCCTAAGCCTTTTGACTCTTTGACTGACTTTCTTGATGAAGGCCATGAAGCTTTCGTCTCAGGAAAGGTGAAAAGTTCAGTATAGGGCTTTTTACACTTGCAAATTTTTGCTTAGTCCTGTACCAACGGTGGGGCTAAGGGGGGGCCTTAGCCCCACCATTGGTACGGGACTTTCCTTAGCCCACTTTCTGTTTACACTTGTTTTTGCCCAAGTGGGCTAGCCCCACCGATAATCCTGTACTATCTGGCCCTGCAAGAAAGCAGGGTTAGCACCGCAATTATGTGGTGCTAACCCCGCAATTGCGGTGCCAAGCAAGCGAGTGTAAACAGAACGAAAAAATAATCCGGGGCTAAGCAACGGAGACGAAGTCTGACCCCCCACTGACCAATCAGAAACGAGGTAATCAAGTGCTGCCAGTGTGTGCGTGTACTTGTACAGTGCACAGCGTAATCATGAATATTCATGTGGTTTGGAAAGTACGGGACTAAGAAATACGAGTGTAAAAAGGTCAATTTTCTCCTTAGCCCAGGACAAGAGCTTAGTACGGGATTTATTGGCGAGTGTAAAAAGCTGAAAAAATTGGTACGGGAGTAACGATAGTCCTGGGTCAGAGAAAGTACGGGGTTAAGAAACACAAGTGTAAAAAGGGCTTATTTGAAATAGGAGGAAGGCATGTGGAAAGGAGAGAGAGAGATCAAGGGTAAAGGAGAGTGAAACAGAGTACACAAAAATTCAAGACTTTTTCATCCTTGTTACCAAGCAACATAATCCCGGACTAAATTCTAGCCATTTCACTCAACAGGTGAAACTTTGTGTGAATTTCCTAAGTCTCTGCAAACACGACTACTGCATTCTTACTCAAATCTAACATTGAACTTGCGACATTGCAACTGCATAGAGAGAACATCAAACATTCTGGGCTATGCTACACATGATTTCTTTCCCTCCCATTTTACCCCCTCCCTCCCCCCCCCCCACCCTCCCCATAAAAAAAAAAAGGCATTCCAGACATCAGATGCCCTTTTCCTTTCCAAGAGTGCTACAAATGAAAAGAGTCCTTTCTTGTCCTCAATCATTTCCTTCTTGGGAGGAAATTGCATCTCTTTCGCAACCGAATTAAAGCTCTGTTCCACTCAACAATTTGCAGAACCATCCTGAGAAGCACCGCTTATACTGTATACACAGAATGAACTTCTTCAGTGCAAGTCTGATCTCAGGCATCTAACAATAACTTTGCTCTCCATGTCATTTTAGTAGAATGTGTCTGAGAACGGGGAATAGAGCAAGAGGGTGTGCATAATGGAGAAATGATGAAACATGATATTTATGGGGTTTTGAGCTATTTCACATCTCTTGTATGTTAAATGTCAAGAAACATTTAGTTTATGTGCCTTTGTAGTGTGGTGGTATCTTTTTTTTTTCTGTTACACAACACAGGGTGGTCCACAACTTGAAATTTGAGCATGTTGCAAGCTCTCAATATGAGAATATTGTGAAAATTGTATGTGCACGAGCACATCACAAGAGTGCAATATTTTGGAACTTCTTACCCGTTGTGCTGCTTACATTTGATTTTCTGTCTCATGTTTTACACACAAATTTGAGTACAAATTGTAGTCTGATGTTTCTCAAGTTTTGCACATGTTTTTCACATGTTCGTATACATTTTATTTTGAGCTTGTTGCCATCCTGGAGGATGTTGCATAGCATGTTGCTGGTTTTTGAGGATGTTGCACAAGAATATGGGCATGTTGCAGCCACATGCCCAAATCCCTCATGGACCACCCTGGATCATCACTTCAACTAAAATTCTGTTCTCAAAAAATTGCTTAATGTTCACGTGATATATTTATATCACATTCCTGCATGATTGATCAGGTTTTATTTGTCTTCCATTATCTTTCCTCCAGTTACTTTACTCATTTTGAGAAACCACAGCAGTGCTTATAAACCACATCAGTGTTTCCCTTATTGTACTCTCTGAAATTCAGCCAAATCCACTTTCACCAAAATAAAATTTACAATTTAGCTAAGATCCTGTCATTTCAATTCATTCCCAAATTCCACTAAAAGTAATATCTGCTGCAAAAGTGTGCATAAAAAAGAATTCGAATAATTTTCTGTTTTCGCATGATCTTACATTCATATATTTGTCAAGAAAATGTCACAATCATGAAAAGTGTGTAATAGCTTTAGACTAACATTTAACAAATTTGCTGGGGAAGAATTGAAATCAATCAAATCTTTTATTGAATTCTTGTTTTCATTTACACAAGCTACAATAAAGCACAGAAAAATAACATTGAGATTGGACGAAGCAACAGCTAGTAGTTTGGTTTTTTTAAGCTTTTTAAATGTGGCATCCCTATCACAGTAAATATCCAATACATATACAAATTATATTCTTTTCCTTTACTAATCAAATGTGTATCCTCAGCAACTATCCCGAGGGCGATTGGTATTCCATTTGATTTGACCTTGGTATTAATCTTCCTGTCATCTAACTCTCAATCCTAATCCTTTGATAATCCCACCCACATTGGCTCCATATCTGTGTTTGTATTGCGTTGCCTTCTATCAAGCAGAGTAGTGTTAGACTTATGGTTTATTGCAAACCTACACTGCAACATCTACATTAATTTCCCCTATTATAAGTAAATGTATAACATTTGGTTTATAAGGATCAAATGGGCCACTATTCCATAAAGCTTTAATTCACTGAGGCGTTAAATGGCAGAAGGTACATTCCAATGAAAAAAAGAAGTTACATTTGTATGTTTTAAAGGTAGTTGCACTACAAAGTGTACTTTAATTCTAAAAGCATTCCCTAGTCACCTCAACAATCTTTAATGAACTTACAAAATGCAGCATTTGCACCTTGGCTAGAATATGACAATATACAATTCAACACATGACTTAATATCATTTCAAGCTACAAAGAGCTAGTCTGTCTTCCAGACTCAAATGCCAGTTTGAAACTAAGAGCTCCTATAATTCAAGTCTTCTTGTACTTCTAAATGAATGAAACTGTCTTATTGCTGATAAATTTTTCCTTTTTTATAACTCTTTCACATCCCCAATATCAATGGTATTATCTGAACATAAATCTCTAAAATATTCAACAAAAAAAGTATTTGCTTTCTGGGTGTTTTAAAAACTAAAACCAAGAATATTGCACATACTGTACATTGCCACTGTACACAGAAGGAATACCCAGAGATCTCTCTTTCAGAGTGAGTATCATTCCCAGTGTTTTACTCATGGTACAAATGGTCTTATATACCTCTGCATCTATTATACCAATCATATTCACTCAAAATTCACTCCAATTTCACTCGAAATTCACTCTTTTTTTGTATTCACTCTTTTTAGAGTGAAAATTTTCACTCAATTTTTTTTAGAGAATATGAATAATTAACAGCAATTAAATTTGCCAGAGTTTCAGTTGACAGGAAATTAATAGGCGGTAGTAACTCGTAACATTGATTGCTGCCAGAGCTCTGGGCATTCAGACATCGAGTCCAGGCATCGGGTAAAAGCAGCCATAAAAATAAAAGGCTCTCCCTCTCTCTCTTTCTCTCTGTGAGGCAAATGCTACATATACTAGGGATGAGTCACTGCATATCATAGTGGTATAAATCCATCCATTCTCATCCAACAAGTACCCTATATTTGTTCATCAAGCGTATATAATCCAAACAATGCAAACCCTTTACTAGAGACTGGCCTCTAAAACTGGTCTGCTTCCCTCTGTTTCAACAGAAACACTCCCTCTGATTTCAAGGAAGGCAATAATACAATACCATTTTTTTCATAGGGTACGTGTTTTGTAAGCAATGACATGCATTTTGGATGCCTATAGATTTAAAAACCATCTTTTCAAAGCTCTATTAGTATTCATGAAATTTCGGCAACACATGTCAAGCACAAGTCAATTCAGACATGGCAATAGCTCTGTATATTCACTAATATCACAAATATTTTTAGCAGCACGAAAGAACAAAATTCCACATATATTGTCAATGTGATGGCATGTGTGTGTATGTGTGTGTGTGTGTTTGTGTATGTGTGTGTAAACTATAAATTTCACTTTGAAAGAGCATGCATTTAGGTGTTGATCAATATCTTTTTCACTTTGACATAGCATGCCTTGAACTATTTTGCACTTTTGTATACAAAGCTAATGCTCATGCTGAATTGATTTTTATTACCCTTCACCATTGACATAGCCCTCCAAAATGACTGCAAATTTTGAAATACAAACATGACTACTTATTTCTCTTCCGCTGGGGCCCCGCCGACTGCGGGAGTGAAACTATCAACAGGAAAATTGCTGTTTATGGGATGATAACTTCTCTCAGTGAAATCACTGCTGGTAGAAAGAATTGAAAATGACATCAATATTACTGCCAATAATCAGCCACAAATGATGGCTAAAACTCACCCATCAGTGTTTCATGCATCCATTTAATGCAGTTTAGGAGTATCATAATCACATTGCACAAAACATACTCCCACTACAACAATCTTAATTGTTCCATCAATATCCACTAAAAGAGGGAGGTGGCGTGGATATATCTTATGTGGACTGATCCTGCTATCAATTTTGGGTATCAACTACAGTTATTGCAAATGTTTGATGGAATTCATGTGAGTTCTGAACATTTTGTACTTTCATTAATAGGCACAAGGTTGGCACTTAGCATTAATGCATCCAAATGTACGCCTACATGATTAGTATGTGGACATATAAATACAAAACAATTACTAGTTTGTTCAGTTTTGTTTTTTTTTTCTTCTTTTTTAATCATTTAGTCATGAACAAAATATTATCAATACATCAATAACTGATTGCAGCATACCGTATACTTTCACTCTGGATAAAATCAGAGAGCTTATTTTGGGGTTGTGTCAGGATTAGAAATCTACTCTCTATCTTACCGCCTGACAGAAGGCTGTATGTCTCAACCCATCAATTTCTAAGGGATTCATTATACCTGCACAAAGTCAGTAATAAACTTTAAAATGTGCCTAATTGATACGGAAATAGGAAATTTAAGCTTCTCAAATATGTTGCCAAAATGAAGAATTGGTGATAAATTCATCTCAAGGCAAATAATCTTTTGAGCAAGAGATTAATTTAGAAACATTTGATTTAAACTTAAGATTTTTTTTCCCTTTCCCCATCCCATACAATATGTTCAGCCTCATGAAACAATCAAAAGCATGAATCCTTGCTAATGACAGCTTTTCAGTTCAACCCAGGGATCAAATGTCGTGACTGATACTACAGAGTCACACATTAACAGGTCACTCATCCTAAATGACTCTCGTGGGTTCTAGCCGAGGCATAAACATCATCTCTCTGTGGGGAGCGATATTTCTCCTGCCCTTTCATCTAAGGGTGGAAAGAGAAGCATGACTGTCACCTAGAAATACAGAAAGGAATACGCACTGTATTCAATTCAATAGACAGATCTACACCGGAGGGTTACATGGAGGAGAAAATGAGTGATACTATTAAAAACAAAATTCTACACATTTCCACAACCTTATGTGACAAGTAGATCAATATGTTCATGTCGGGTGAGTATGAGTAGGGCTATCATTAACAGAAATCATACAGACCTGCAGGCTAGGATATATATGGACGAAATTATTAGCAAAAAGAAAAAAATCTTGAAGAAGTGCAGCACAGTTAAATAGAATGAAGACAAGCACTCTCATCAATCTGCTGTGTAAGCACTGACAGCTCGGAGAAGGAATTAATTAAAAGTTCCACAGTATTTGCAATCAAAATTAAAGATAAAGAAGACAGTTTCTATATCTTCTCAATCAATAATCTTATATGAGCATGTTACAATTTTACCTGTTTTCACCATCAGACTTATAATCAATTGTGACATTCCTAATATCCAGTTTACATTGGGATAGCCGTCTACTCTTTCGTGAAGGAAAAAAAGATTAACTCCTTGTAACATGAATTTATCGCATGTGGGCGTACATCTAGTGCATTTGAAATTGGTGATAAATATGATACCGATATTGAAACTTTATTTCATTACCACAGAAACATTCTACAATAATGAGAGGTCTTCTTACACACTTTGGCGTGCCTTGACGTCTGTAGGGCGAATACTTTGTACTCCCACTCCTTCAAATTACCGTAATTGTTTGAGTGAGGGAGAGGATGTTACAAAATTAAACAAGTGAGTTTGCTGCTTCTCCGCTTTCCATTTTTATCCCACATATTGATGATGTGTTTGCCCAGAAGCAACATTTGTTGAAATATCAATAACTCAAGAACTAACATCTTCTTTTAGCCTGGCATCATAATGTTCACATGATTAAGCACAGAGACAGCCTTCTAGTTGAATATATCTCTTGAGTTTTCTATCATAATCTATTATTTGGTCTGTGTGTTTGATGCAATGAACCTACTTTATTCATGGCAGTGGCACAAGTCCAGACACAGTAAATGATGACACGGGGGCAGGTTTCAATCACTTTTCTATTTCTTTACATCAAGTGGAGGGAATCAGAACACTAGCCTCGAAAACAGTTGTTTTCTACAAATCTTACATTTTCTGCAAACATATAGATCACCAGAAGGATTAAGGTGCTCTAAAAATATGAAATTTGACTGAGGAATACATCAGAAGCTAAATCCTATCTTCTGATTCTATAATGACATGAAATATTGAAGGGTATTATAATATTGGTATTATAAAGGGTTTAGTAAAGAAGACTAGCAAGCCACTTTTTTTGATCAGTAGCTTTGTGCATCACCATCACTGGTCGGACCCATCGTGCCTAATGATGCGTCTCAATGAGCTAATGACTCTGTCGGCAGACCTCGAGGGAGCCCTCCAAGAGCTCACAAAGCGGAAAAGAGAGCACTGTTAATGAGCACTCGACGACATTGACAAGTGCCAAGCGGGGCAGGGAGGAGATATTCTACCCCCATTCCATCATGAAAATAATGACAATTTGACTGAAATGAGATACTGGGAGGAGATTGGAGGGAATCATAGATCTGGCCTCGGACTTCAGAGATTTAACTTGACCTTTGACCTTTACAAAATTTGAGTGGGAAAAAATATCTTAAGAGATGATTGATGGGAAACATGAAAGTAATTTGTAGGGTTGGGAGGTTAACGAACTCCACAGGATGTTCATTTCTTTGCTTCTACGTCACTAACAACGAAGATGGGAACTTGAGACCCAATTATGAGCTGTCGTCACCTTTAATTTGACAAGATGAGGAAATATGAGATGGGCAGAAGAACATTGAGTGGTGTGAAGAATGAATAAAGTGAGAGAACAAGGATGACATCACAAATATCGCATCCAGGAAGCAAGAAGGTCTTTAGTTCCATCTTCTACACCCCTCTCAAACGGCTCTGCATCTCGTCTGTCATTTTACAATACAAAATATCCAATTATTCCCTGTAGGAGCCCCACTTGTTTAACAAGCAATACCCACTTTTATATTAAAGTATTTTACACAGCTCCAGCTGGGATTTTTGACTCAGACTGACATCCTTTGACTGAAAGATATATGTTTGGACATAGTTGTCAATACAGCAATTACCTCATTAAAAAAATGCCTCTTCATAATTTTTTGGAGAAAGTGTAGATGGTATTTGATGCTATTGCTCGAAATATGAGCTGTTATTCATATCAAAGAACAGGTTTTATTTACCAAGGGATGTTAAAAAATCAATGGCTATCTATGCCTGTCCATCATGCTTTTCAATTTGTTCTTGATGAAACTTTTCATTCTTTTTTTTATAGTTTGAACAAAATGGAGCTGATGGGGGTTTAAAAAAAAAATGTCCTGATTTATAAGTCACCCTGGGTAAGGAACAATAATTAATCCTGAGCAGTCTTGGACAAAAGTGGGCTATAATTCTAAATCAGAATTATAACTTTGCTATGTAGATCTATATAGCAGAATAATCAAGCTTAGGATATTACCATTAGTTGTTGAATTTGATCATGTACTGTTCAGAATACTAAAAAACAAAACAAAACAAAACAAAAAACACCTAACATAAAACACTACACAGATCTTGACAACAGCTTGTGAGGTAGAAATGACATTACATTAATGCTGCCGATGTAACACTGCCTTTTTATCAAAGGAAACTTTTTGCCAAAAGACCATTTGAGGACAGTATGAGTTCATGGTAATAAAAATGAATCCATTAGATGTTCTTACTCCTCACAGTTGGTCCCACTTTGGTAGTATGAGCTACACATTGACTCGAGCTATTCTGAAACCACGTAACCATTTTCATCTGTCATTTAGGAAGAAAGCAAGGACTGGTGGTCAGAGAAGAGCCACAGATTTTAATCCATCCTTACCATTGCTATATCTTCATGTATACTATATACACAGAAATATTTGCAATAAGTCAATTTTCACAGATTTTGCACTATTTTTGGCCAGCACAAATTCTAAAACCTGCAAAAATATCTTCACGATTCTCTACGCACACTGAACAGGTTGAATTGTGAGTTTCATCGGCTGATTAATACTAACTACGTGTGCATGTAAGCTAGTGGCTTCTGTGCAGGCCATATGTTTGCATGGATCTTTTGTTTGTATTCTGTAATCAAAAGTGTATACATACTTGTGTCATTGAACCATGATGTGCGTACATCAGTACGTGCATGTTGCACAGTAAATTAGTAACTATACATTCATTCAGACACATGGAAATACAAAAACTAATTGTGATTTTGAGTGTGTGTGTGTGTCCACTGGCAGAAACAAACCTTCAGGCAATTGGGTAGCATGAATAAAAACCTGCAAATACTGTATACGTCAAATATTTTGCGAGGTTTTTATTTTCGCGAATTTCGCGAGTCAGGTGCTATTCGCGAAATTAAAGACACGCGACAATATTGACTCAAATTAAGCAATGAATGTGACATACGCGTATACATTTCTCCATTCAGTATGGGACTCAACGATCGTGAATTTAACCACTCATGAAATCGTCGGGAAGTTCCAATTCGCGAAAATTTAGGCTCGTGAAATATATGGCGTATACAGTATGTTTTTGAGCCGCTCAGCGTGAAAATAGCAACATTTGCGTACAGTAACTTTGTGAATAGTATGCTAAAAATAAATTAAACTCAGTCATTCCTTATCAATAATGCATTGTTAAGAGTTTTCAACAAAATCAAGTAAGATGAAGTTATATCTAAGTTTAAAAGCATAAATGTATATCAGCATATACATCTCCATGCAAAGGTATATTTCTAAACCCCTTTTTTTTTCAGAGTAAATCTCTAGTTGAAATTCTCATTCATGTATTGTAAAACCAGAAGTTTTCATGTGGATTTTAATTTCATGAATTTTGCAAAAGCCCAAATTCGCAAAATCAGATATGCATGTGAAATGCCAGTGGCAACTCACAAAAAAAAAAAAAAAATGGGTCATCAGCTCGATTTTGCAAAAATTTCATGCCACGAAAATTTCATGCTTTACAGTATAATGACATCCATCTATCATATGAAAAACTATATATATGTATATGGAAGACAGAGAGAAAGAAAGAGAGAGAGAGAGAGGGAGAGAGGGAGAGAGGTAGATTGTTCTCCTCTATACTAACGAGTGCATCGCCTGCCATGCCATGCAACAAACCATTCGTTGAATTATGCATCGAGAGATTCTCCTTGCTCCTGCCATGAATATTCTATACACGTAGGCCTCTACTCCGGAGAATACTGTCATCTTTCTCACCCAAAGAAAATCATTTTCCTCTTCCTCCTACCATAGGCTCGGATTCATTTGGAGCAGGAAAAAAAAGTAAATGAGTTTCTGAGTGCCGAGCGAGAAGCTTACTCACATCTCAGTCAGGTAGTATTATAGATTTCTCCTCTCCCACTGAAGGATGACACCAGCATCTCTACACAACACCTCATTTTAAAGGCATCCCGGGGCTTTCATGCCTTGTGGACATCTTATACTTAAGCCTCTTGTTTTCATCTTTTGACAGATTTCGACAATATTTCCATCACTAATCCAATATGAGTGACAATAATCTGAAAAAACCAAAAGCGGTGAGAAGAAACGTCTCTACTTCTGGCATCTTTCGCGGAGGAGGAATGCAAAATTGATTCCTGAGAGTGGTAACCACGGCGACAGATCTCCAAAAGTTATTGACTCTGAATTTTGGATACTTGGGGTTCATTGACCATACTTGCGACAGGTTTGTCATAATTACAACTACAGTTGGCCTTTGCGCTGATCAATATTTGTTGTTTTTTTCTTTATGTCACCTTTTTCTTGATCTTTTCCTTATTGTCACGGTAAAGCTCAGCCTGCTGGCATAACACTGCCTCACAGGTGAACATCCTTTCATGAACTCAAGGAGAAAAACTTTCATTTGAAGCTCACTCTGTGATGACTGATGAGCATCACCTCCTACCCTTGACAAAACTTCCTTCAATGAAAGTAATGTACTATCCAGGCCTGTACACAACTATTTTCCATGATCACACTGTTGACAAATTTTGGAACTCCACACAATGTTGTTGTCGTTGTCGTTGTTGTTGTTGCTGCTGCTGCTGTTGTTTTTTTTTTTTTTTTTTTTTTTTGGGGGGGGGGGACTACATGAAACTTTCACTGTTGCAATTTTTTTAATCATTTTACCAGTTTGCTGGAACATGTAGTGGGAATTTTTCTTCCCAAGTGATGCTATTTCAGAAAATTTTCGTTTCAGTGTTGTTCATCACAGGAAGTGATGTCATGAAATGAACACGCCGTGTGAAGATCTCGCGTATCTGACTTCCTGTCATCACTATATCTGAGTTTCTCCTCTGGGAATACGTCAAGAGGTTGAGGAAGTATGGAGCAGGAACAGGAACACACTCTTCAAAGCAAAGGTCTCCTCATGTTCTCATAGCCTTGGTGATGGTGGTAGAATAGTGTGGTGGTGGAGTGGGGTAGTGGTGGGGTCAGGGAAGGGTAGTGGAGTTGGTGGTGGTGGTGGTGGGATAGGGTGGGGTTTGGGCATCATGGCACCTCCTCCCCCCCCCCCCCCCCCCCCCCTTCCCACTGAGCTACACTGATTGCATTGCAAGGGATATTGGACATCATTTAACAGACTCACAAATGCTCATGTTGGACAGAGAGAAAGAGACATGGAACTATAGATAACATTTATGATGCATCTGCCAAGTAGTAGCATGATTTTGGACTTGAATACTGCATCCTCCACAACAGCATCAAATTACCTCCACTTTGTGACAAATTGGTTAAAATTACCTCATAGAGCTGATTTATGAGTTATACATATTATACTGTCATGAATTTTGGACATGAACTACTGTAAAAAAAAAAAAAAAAATGTTAAAATTTCGACATCATGGGAGAAAATATTTTGGGGCAGCTTATTCCACTAGCCTTTTAATTCAGAATGTTAAAGGTCTTATTTACCTTTGGGAACAGTGATGTAAAAAAATGTTCAATATAATCACATTTGATGCATATAGGTGTAGGTCTCTTCTATCACAAAACATCCTACCATATAAAATTTTTGCAATAAAGCCTAAAATATAAGGAAATATCAGTATTTTTCTTATTCAGCCATAATAGTAGACAGTTTAGTCTGGCAACATTTTTATTATAACTACTGTTCATATTTTGTCTATTCAACAATACTTAACATTGATTATATACAGATTCAAATTTTTACAGTGGTTGTTTCTATCCCAAACTCACATTTTGGAACTATTTTAAACCACTAATGCCGGGTTTTTTGTTTCATCTGCCAATAGCAAATTATGCCTTTAATTTGTTTTTCAGAACTGGAAGCATGAGATGACCAAAAAAAAATGAACCAATACTTGAGTAAATATCTCTGGCTGACAGGAATCAATGGATCTTGTCATAGGCTGCTGTTAGTCTGATCAATACATCACAGAACTTGTCATTTTATCTTCAAACAAGCATGCACGTGTCGATGAAATCCATTGATTTTTGTCTGTATGATGTGTAATCAAAAGAAATCTATCCCCTGACATCTGATATCTTTCTTAATTTAGAGTACAGAATACACCCAACTCCAGTTTTTAGGATTTCATAGTTTCGGTTGTAGTTACAAACTTATATTGCATACTAAGACTATTCAAAATTTGGCTGTTTATATTTCATCTTGTCTTACCCTCAACTGGAATTATGTTACTAGAAGTTGCCTTTGACAAAATAAATTTCATTTTCATATCTTTTTATGGGGGGTGGGAAGAAGGGGGAGAGTGAATTTTTCCCCCAAAAATGGGTTGTTCTGTATCAACATCATAAAACACAAGTTATTAAACACGTTTTAACAAGTGGCATGTCTTATAGTGTAAATTGCATTAATACAAATCATACATGCGTCTCATCAAATAATTTCACATGACTGACAATTGAGTGTGAGGAGTGGCTGGCAACAGCTTACATCAGGCTCCACAATTATGTGCATACTGATAAGAACTTACACTGGAAACTTGTTTACTGGTCATTGCTTTACATAAACCTTATGTCATTAGAGTATAAAACCTAAATTAAAGTTCAGCTGACCATACAAAATTAGTGGAAATTGATGCTTTGGAGAGTCAAACGGCTCAGAGTCAATGCATAATCAAAGCTTGAAGTCTCTTCCTACTGCAGGGCTTTATGTCGTATGTGCATGTACGATTCTTCCCTGAACAGATTATTCGTGATCTATTTTTAAGGGAATACAGTGCGAATGGGGCCAGGAGTGGGTGAAACAGAATAGGAGAAATACCACTGATCTGGCTGAAATTCCTACAGATGATATCATTCAACAGTTTCTACTGACATCATGAACATTGAATAATCTTAAATCATCAAGGTCAGTGAGAAGACTTATGGTGCAGGTAGTGACAAAACAAGCAAACAAACAAATAAACAAACAAATTTAAACAAACAAACAAACAAACAAACACCAAGTATTCCTCATGCAGCACATTTTAACAGCTTGAAAACTTACTGACCCTCACATTGCTATTCCTACAAGGAAAAAAAATATATAGCAATAAAGACAGACTGGCATTGCAGAGTCAAAATAAAATTTGAGAATATGGATATATTACGCTATGCCATGGCTGATGGAATTACAGAGTTACAGCCATGTACCTTTCCACCAAATCAAGGATGTACTTATTCAGTATTGGTCGACCTTGCGGCAGAGGTTCTCGTAGAGCGAGTGCATTGCCCCCCTCAAAACCACCGACGCGGCGCCCTCAATCTGCTGCTGAAACCTGAACGAGTCCCTTTCATCTTAACCTCCTCTCCAGAAAGAGGGAGCGTTTTCTCCTCACAGACCGACCACACCGACAAATGAAATCCAAGAAGCCGTGTTTGTCACTCCCCCCAACGCGAATGGTTGGCGAGGCAAGAGAGAGACGGAGAACGGACGCACATAGAGTGGAGACATAAAGCTAGAACCGAGTGGAAAGAGTTTATGACTGCCGCAGGATCAAGATGTATTAAGGGTTGAGGTATTCGGTTACCAGGACCGGTGATCAATTGATTACTGGAATGAGGAGTCTGAAGTTGATATGTTAGAAGCTGGCGTGATGGGAGTAATTAGTGCCCCATCATTCCAGTGGAAGGTTCAAAGATGGTATCACACGCTGGAGTTGCTGTACATCAATATGAATGCGAAAGTGAATTTTGCCAAAAATATTTATATCCAGAGTAATTGGTACATAGCCGTAATTTGACTGTGGACTGACTAAAAAGATCCTTATAAAAATCATGTTAAAAAAAACCTAGAAAACTGATCAGATCAAGGGAAAACACAAACCTCTTTCATACTAAAAACAAGACCCTGCTGCACACATTATAGATCACTCTTGATTTTGAATGAGCTATCATGTATTCAGCCTACACTGTACATTGTTGATATCTATAGTATATGTATCTGGTGAGGTAATGGAGTCTTTTTTTTTCAATCTAGTTAGCCTGCTTGCCAACACTGGGAGTTTCCATGGTAACCAGTGAATGGATGACATTGTTTGAGTCTGCACCTCATGCCACAATGCACTAAACTGCACACCTATCCATCCCTGCCTGATCCCTAAACCACCGTCTCTTCGTCTCTCCTTGGTTCCTCTCTCCCAGCTCTTCTCCAAAAAAAAAAAAAGGTTCGCTGTTGGTGCTGAAGCAATTTGTAAGTCTTGTCCCCTCTGGCTGCCCAATCCAAATTTTACTCTCTCTATTTTTCTCTTGGACAGAGTATGGACTTGAATGAAAAGGTCAATAACCCCCTCTGTGCTAACTCTAGATACAAATGATTGGATTGGTACATACATTGTACATGCATTTGTTGTTATGCCTTATTAACCTAGATATCTCTTTCTGTGTTGACAACAGGCAGATAATTTCTTAACCCCACTACATTCACTGTGTGTTTACTAGAAGATCCCTTTAAGATGTCAGTTCTCTTGGGTGTATTATGAACTTATTTTTAAAAGAGTCATGCCAATAAATACTTCTGGATATATCTTGTTTTCTCAAACAAGTACATGATAAGATATATACACTGTAGGCCCTATATATTTCTACATTCATTTCCTTTCAAAAAGAAGAAAAATGAAAATAAAAGCTGGAATATTAGATACAAAAAGTAGATGTACCATAGAGTAACAAAGAGCACAGAAGCAGAGAAACATTTATATCCATTTCATTACTACATGTCTGGAAAAAACTTAGTCTTCAAGACAATAAAATTTAGTTTACATACACTCCTGAACTTATTTACCTGAATACTATCCGAAATATACAGCAATAATCACTCCGAATTACACCCGTAAATCAAACTGCAAGACAAGTTAATCAAGCTCATCCCACCGTGAAGTCTTTATTCTGGTTTTTACGAGGAGTTTGGGATATCAATGACAGGATATATTACCTTGTCTTAGGTTGTAAGTCTGTTGCTGGTGTGAGCCAACCACTTTGTGTTTCCCCCTCTCATCTTCTCTACCACAAAGCAAACTGCCAGTGGTGAAGAGGCGGGGGCAATAAAGGTATGCTAAGAGCTTTCTCACACCTCAATCAAGTCCACGCTATCCAACTATTCAAATTCACCCGTGCACAGTTAAACAGGCAAGAACCCATGCACAACTCTTTGAGGCCCAAATTGTTAGAATAAATACACCCAATACCCACAGCATCCCAATACATAAGGGACTGATTTTTTCCCCTATGGAACTGCATGTACATACTTGTTGTGAATCATTTAGTTTTCGACACTCAAAAGTATTTTCATTTCCTGTCAAAAGCCGAAAACGATGACCTTCAAAATCAGAATGAGAGGTCCAACCCTACGAACCGTTTGACGAGTACGCTCACACATTGTCACGCTGTGCATTGTAGTGTGTTCTATCACGTTACTCTGATTGATTAACCTTGACATAATACTAGAGGCTGCTTCATGATACAGTGCACGACTAGTGCTCGTCATTATCTTTTAATTACTCTGATTAGCGAGTGAAATTGGCAGTTTAATCAGACAGCAATTGCCTGGGTATCATTACCCGCCCACAGGCTACAGCAGGGGTTGGCCTTTCTCATTTGGCAAACTCAATTTGTGCTGGTTAGACCTGTAATCTGGGCCAGAGTAGATTACATGTTGACTGTAATGAATTTCCGCAGCCCCTCTCTCGGCACGAGGAGGAGTAGCAAATCTATTACAGGTATTGTTTAAAGGAAGCGGGAGAGAGAGAGGAAAATATATATATCGCCTGCATGAATGACAAAGACTCCTGTCCACAAACAGAAGAGCTGTGTTTGTATTCATGAGCTCGGCTGCAGTGCCTGTTTGTTGAAGTGTGACTGTCCTGCCTCAACTCATTTTTCTCCACCTACTAAAGTGAGTAGATGGGACTATGGTTTTCAGCAATAAACTCACACCTGATGACAAGGTGATATTACATCCCTCAACATCACAACGTTAACTGATATGGCTGCTGGACAAAGTGCTGTCCATGACTAGGAGAGGTTTCACACTTACAGAAGAAACTCTGTTTGATGAAACTCGTTTGATGAAAACCTGAACACTTCATGAGTTACTTAATACCACACAAACAACAACTCAAGATAAATGAACAGATAGAGGGAATACACTAAACATACAACAACTTGCCTCCAGCAAAAGCAGAAACATGCACCTGGATATTTCTATCGCACGACCGACATCTGACCACATTTACCTATTTCACATCCTCACAGAGGAAATTATCTGAATAATGCTTGACTAATATTGGCCTATCTAACATTTAAATACAAATGTTTTAAAGCAAATGATAAATCTATCACCTTAGTGCTCATATTACATGCACATCAAGCACTTGTGAATGGCACATATTGTGAAAACTGATGGAAATATACAGTGTTTGACCTTTTATTGACTCTAAGAACTATTTTTCATATATTTAATGAAACAAATTACCCAATTTGAGGCGATGTTGTGGATTTGTCTTTCTAGGAAACTTTAAATTATCTTTTACTTCTGTCTCATGTGTCAGAAAAAACTTGAATTGTTCTGCCAGTCATAAATCTTTCTTTCTCTCTCTCTCTCTTTCTTTCTCTAAAGTTCCCTCTGTCTTTCTTTCTTTTACTCTCTATATCTCTCTCTCTCTCTCTTTCCATACATATATCTCTCTTTATCTCTTTCTCTCTCTATATATCTCTCTTTATCTCTTTCTCTCTCTCTCTCTAATCTCTTACCATTCATCTGTCCTCTCTCCCTTTTCTCCTCTCCTCATAGGTTTGACTCACCATCTGTTTGCCTACAGTATGTTTGTCTCTCACCTCAGTCTTTCTCTCTCTCTCCTTCCTTAATTCAATGGGAATTAGTTTCCCCACGTTCCTTTGCATCTTTACAATGGTGTGCCTCTAACATTCCCTAAGTGCTGCAAATCAATGTTGACTTTCCTAATGTCTCCTGACAAGGCAGGCCATACTACCAGTTCAGGCACTGCCCGCCGCCTCTCCCCAAATTCAGACGCGTCACTTATCTCGCAACCTTATCGCACATAATTTCCCCCGACGATCCCTTTACAAATTATGCTTGGCATCTTGTGGAGTGACAGCAATTAAGCACTGATATTTGGCTGACGAGCTTCGTCAAGGGCTGGCCGGACCGCATCCAGAATGTTACCATGGCAACCAGAGAATTCCCTTCCCACCTCCACATGTAGCTGATGACAGGCAGTGGGACTACCGTGTGTCCTGTGACATCGACCATCTAATTGATGTTCAGAATCTTCCATGGTAAAATGAGAACATTTACCAGAATATGGATCGCATTACACATAAATCTGAAACCTGACCGTTTTAGTAACTTTGGTCTGATGATACAGCTCAGCTCACGAGGCCAATTTTCTTTGGATGTTAAGGTTGGACAATAATGGATGATGAGGTTCTTATTGACATTGATCAGATTTTACCAGTTAGTGATGTGATCATTTTAATTTTATAAGGCTGAGAATGAAATCTGCACCCAACACAATCTCAGTCCTCAACTGCCAACATAAAGCCTATTGATGCATCCATACCATTTTCCTCATTCAAGTGATCCATATCATGATTATCATCATCATCATTGTTGTAATCATGTCAGCTATTCTCTTCATCTCATAATGTCTCTCATCATTATCATTTCATCTTATCTCATTTCCCATAAAAAATATCTGAATCACAGCAATCATTTTACCACCACCAACACAGTGAAAAAAAAACTCTTCATATGTTTTGTTGCGTCATTTTGATGTCCACTATCATAGTTCTTTTTTTTTTTTTTGCATCTTTACACGCTCGTACAACTTGAACAACATAAGATCATGCTCAACCTAACTTGTTCTCATACCATGTGGGCAGAGCTGACTAACAAAATCATATTCACTTTTCCATCAAATTTCCATCTAATATCAAATACCACATTATCAAGCACTTTATTCATAACTTTTCCAACACAGCAAGAGGGAGGTACTGATATAAATGTTTATCAATGTACAATACTGCCATCATGATTATTTTTACAATAAGGTTTATCATTACTATCTTCACCATTGTCAGCATTAACAGGATAGTCCCCAAAACCACCACCACCATCATCATCCTCATCATCCTCATCATCCTCATCATCCTCATCATCCTCATCATCCTTATCATCCTCGTCATCCTCATCATCATCATCATCATCATCATCATCATCATCATCATCATCATCAGGTCATCATTATTTTTTTCATTTTTTTCATTTTTTTCATCCTCCTCCTCCTCATCATCATCATCATTATTATCATCATCACCATCACCACCACCATCAGCATTACTATCATTTTCATTAAATCATCATCATTATCATCATCACCACCAGCACTACATCACTATTATCATCATCATCATCATCATCTGCATAACCCTTGTCATCAGGATGAACCTACCTGGAAGATCTTGGAGACGAGGCGTCGTGTCGGTGTGCGGTGGTAGGTAAACGTGCCCCGCACGTTGCCAGGAGAGAAGTGGCGCTTGGGCACGAAGGGCTGGGCCCTGGGATTGGGACGCCAACTGTCCATGGCAGGGGAAGGATTCAATACACACGGGATGGGGTTACGAGGTTGGCGGGGGCCGTACGGAAGGGGTTCTTTGGCTGGATAGCTCTAGCTCAGATACCGCTCAACGTCAGGGTGTCGGTTGAGCCGGACATGAGCGGAGGGAGAAAATGTTCCCCCGAAAGGTTTTAGTCTTCAGTGTAGTGGTGGCATCTCTGCACAGGGGAGAAAAGAAAATAAACCTTGTGGTCAGAATAATTTCAAAATGAAGACATAGTTAGAACACTGTTGTAGGTAAACACCACCTCTAACAAACTACAAAAATTTGCATTTACAACATTAAAGGAAATCTGAAGCATTTCTTGACATTTCACCATGCTCAGGCTATGTTTCTAAAAGAACCTGCATCTTTGTGACTCAAGAGCATAAGAGACTGGACATGGAAATCCACAATGTAACAATTAAAATAATCCTTTCAGGAGTCAAGGACTGTGATCAAAAGATGCTATATATCTTAACTACAGTGTACTTGCCATGACTGTTCAAACTTTTGCTATAAATCTATTGCTATGTTTTTATAAATGTAACTTGTAACAACTTCCCAAAGTAAATTTTCCTTCTTGCATGCAATATTTTACTAGGTACGACATCTCTGGAGGCAGCGTCAGTGTTACAAGGGAGAGTGTAGCAGGCTAGGACAGCAAGCATTTACCCTGGACCAATATCAGTCCAATTCATCTCTAAATCACATAAAAAAGGATGGCACAACATATAAAAGCTTGGTATAAATTGCTTGTTATAAATTAATGTCAGTGCCCCGGCACAAATGATCCCCGCATTTTGATAGGGCGATATTTACTGCTTCAACTGTTCAGCAGCCAAACTTTTCTCAAATAATGTTGAGGGCCGGTCCCATGTAGCTCATTTCCAAACTCAAAACAATATGATAACACCACTCAAACATATCCCATCACAAGTTTGTCCTGGGTTTTTATTGCGTAAACACGGTGCATTACACAAATTGGATCTGTGCCCTACACCAGTATCTCCTGGCTCTGCGAATATTATTTATGCCGACAAAGCTCTACTCTTCAAGAGCTGTGGCTCGGCAAGTCTGAAGTGGAAAAGCAATTTTGTAAGGGACCTTTGAGTGGCGGAGATATTCAACCAACGCTGCAACAACAGCATACGCCTGAAAATCCTCCATTACGCTAAGCTCATGTAGTATATCAATTGCTTGCTCAGGAGTAGGTTCTGCATCCAATCCTATTTGTTTTGGTTCAGGCTTGATGTAATGAGGCCTTCTTCTCGGTCTTCTGCAGCATATCACAATGTATTTGATTAAATCTCTAAAAACAGATAAGTTTGACGAGGTGGATGCCCTCCTTACAAGACCAGAAATGTATTCCCCCTCCCCCATCCACTCTGCTACCTTTCTGAATTCAGTATAGAATGTTCCACTTTCAAGAATCTTTTGAAAGCACAGAGAAGACCATTTAACCATGGAGATACTTTAATAGCTCCATGATTTAATGTTCCTTATGGCAGAATTGTTTACATGCATACAATTCTCATTTCGTGGTTGATTATATTTTTTCTAAAAGTATAGATCTCAAAACACTGGTGCACATCTGGGAGTAATAGTTTGAATGTTAAAACATTCTAGGAACAATACATTTCTTATTTCATACTGCCTGCTTTATACCCCTCTATCATATCCGATTCTGGCATTACTTCACATTGCATATGAAATATTCTAATGTAATTCTTAATTCCCATGCTCATACTATGTTAAAATCATATCCCTTTGTTCATGAAACATTTTTCTCCTTACAATCTGCATTGAGAAATACCATTTCTTTTCCAAGTCGAAAACAATATTATGGTTCATTTGATTTCTGTCATGCATTTAATTGTATGGGCTCCACTTTCTCCAACTCATTTTTAGAAATACCCTGTCATGCCTTCACTGTACACGCTGGCTGCTTTGTTACAGCATTGTAAATGTCATCGTGAAATTATCTTCATTTTTTTTCCATCTTTAAATCTCACTTTCCATCAGTTAAGCTGAATCAAAGCATTAGTTTCTTACTACAGGGCAAACTTGTTGAAATCCAATATCCACTATGGAACACGAAAGTCAGGCAGCAGCCCAACGGGGAACAATCCACGGAGTGTTAAGTTCTCTCTCACAGAGGAGGAGATTTGATCCAAACTCGGAATATCTCTGCCTCATTTTGCTCTCTTCCCAGTAACATTTAGGTCTCAGATTTCATTCTCCGTGCTATTTCATTGGCCACACACAGCATAGTGATGATCATAAATACAGTTCACTTACATCCATGTACAGCATAAACGATAAACGTTTCATAACTCAAATGAAAAAAGAAATGTAACGATCTTATTTTCAAATGGAGTCACACAACAAATGAAGTAGTTAACCTTCAGCACAACATTACAGGAGCTCTCTTTAATATAGAACCAAACTAGACACAGTTAATTTTAGAAGTACAACATATTTGCACATCCAGTACGGAAAGTGATGTAACATTTTTAAATTCAAATCTTCTCATATTCTTCTTTATCGCTGGAAAACATTTCATGCATTCAAATAAACCAGGTGGGAAAAAACTGCAGACAAACACTTTGTGAAATTAGTCATCAAATTGAAGAAGTGATATAACTTGACTTTGTTTTTTCATCGAGCATGACTGTATTCATACCAAACACATCTTCATTATTCCAAGTTTTTGTTTTTTTTCCCATCTTCTCACACAAGTGTTTTTCTTGAGGGAGATGCATATAGAAATAAAGAGATGCATACATGCTGAGTAAACTGGCAAAGTAATGAAAATGGCACGGAAAGGTCAATTGTCTCAAATTAAACCTCACACTGTTGAATAAACAAGAAAGTCTGAAGGAAAAATAGGTGGGAAAAAGCTTGACATCTCACGACCCTGACGCGAGAAAGTTTTGAACAGAGTGGGAGCTGAGTGGAGTGCCGGAGTACAACTCTGGTGGCTGAAATCGAACTGTTGCCTGCCGTGTTATGAAAATATGGACGTTATTGATGAATCGTTTGAGAGCATGGTGAGGCGGGGAAAAGAAGAGCTGTGTCGGGGAAATGAAGAGCTGTGTCAGCGAGGGTTTGCTCCGACGGCAGCTAAAAAGCCTGTTCAGTTTGTTTAAATATTGATATGAATTGCAAACTCCTCAAGTACAAAAAGAGAGAAGGGGAAGACAGAGAATAATAAGACAGAATGAAGGCAAAAGGAAAACACAGCGGTCATCCACGGAACGGGGCTACTGCTAAAACTGACCACCTAAAATGTGTCCAGCATGACACTAACAATGCAGTGATGGCTCTTGAACACGGTAGCATGAAGTTGATGACATCGCGGTATGCACAGGTTTCCCCATTTCCATGCATAAAACATAGCTTAGCAGCGAGAACGCTGCATGGCATCACTCCAGCACTTGGTAAGGTACAAATTACCGACACATACCAGATTGGTGCTTTGGTCATTACCGTCATCCATCCAATGTGGTATCACTCCTCCCTCTATCCTCCTCCTCCTCCTCCTCCTCCTCCTTCTCCTCCTTTTCGTCCTCTTTCACATCATCTTCCTCCAACCACTTCCATCTACATGCACAATGCTCATATATTGCACACAGATGAACAAATAGAGCTGCTAGCAAAGTGGTGGTGATAGTGCAATTTAATGAGGCCTAGAGCTACTGTGAATCGTCCCTAAAGAGTTGATGTTGCCATGGCAACATGACTACACCTTGCAGCATCAAAATTCCCGAGTGAGGTTTCATATTTGTTGCTTATATTTGTCTGAATGGTGAAGTAGAAGGATATGAAAAAGTTAGAAAATGATACGGCAGTCAATGAGTTGGAACCATTCTTAAACATCAGAACAACCTATCTGAAAAAGGAACTGAAGATCAGTAGAACTTTGATAGTTTGATTTAAGTTGGAATCATTGGGCATTGATTAAAGTCTTCTTGTTGTCATAAAATTCATAAAAGCAATGACAGTTGATGGATTATTGTGCCAAAAAAAAAATGCTGACTAAAGAGAAATATTGGCATCTTTCAGTTTTATTTAGTTTCATATTCAGCAAAAATTATTTTGGTGATAAAAGAGCAACATTTATTCTATTGGAATGTTGATTAATTCCACTACATATATCTTTCTATCGTGACAAACTACAATCATGAACATAATTTTTTTTTCATTTGCATTCTTTCCACAAATTAACAAAGAACCTTCTAGCAATTTATCATCAGTTTAGAAGCATAAAACATAGTATGGGTATGAACTCCCAAGTAAAAAAAAAACAAAAACAAAAACAAAAACAAAAAAAAACCCTCAATAAAAGTTTCACAATTAGAGATGTAATACTGTAACAACGTTGGGACCAATTTATTTCTTTCTTTTTTTTAAATCTGAAAGTTACTAGAATTCAATGCATTTTCGCACTATATCTATATCAATACATATTTGCAAACAAAGACCACAACAAGCAACATGTGCTATTCTGGCCTATCTGTGCTGATTCATTCCAATTTCCATCATTACGAATCAAACAGTGTTGATTAGCCTTCTTGTTCAGGCGTGTGCATTATCAAAACAATCAGAACGGCAAACCCCAAGTCACTAGAACATCATGTTTATGCTAAGGTAGTCACATGTAAATGATACATCACTTAACATGGGGCATGTGATTGTGAGGGAGATGGCATGTAAACACAACTCACTGTGCAATCAACAACAAGTTGGCTGAGAAGTCACTCCTCAAAATCCATCATATCCACAGTCCAAACTTTAAACACAAATTGTGCACTTCAAAAACTTGCTGAAAGGGAAAACTTGCCAAAGTGGCAGAATTGGAGATTTAACCAGCCTGCAACAATCCCTTCTCAAAATCTCCCGGTAATATCCAAATCCACCGCGCGCAAAGTCCAAAGTTGATGGACTGTGAGGAAGGGAGCGTGGAACTGAACTGAATGTGGAGCACAGATGTGAGAAGGCATCAGATGCCATCCCCTGGTATCACTCTCTTCGCCATGGCGATCTGGGGTGTGTGCATACTTCCAAACTGTAGCTACAGTTTTTTAGGAGCAGAAAAAGACACACACACACACACACACACACACACACACACACACACACACACACACACATACATACACACACCGTGCACACACATACACACACGTACAAGATTTAGCTTCCAATCTCACCTCTCAAGCAAGTCACACTACCAGGAGGTCAATCTGGTGTCCCCCAGCAGCTTGGCAACATCAGTACATCCCTCCTCACACTCCAGCGGATCAAGAGTAAATGACGCTGGCAAGGAAGGGACCAATGAATTTATTCACCCAGCGTTTCGGTCTGCTAGTCTTTAATCAAAACTCACTCTGTACCGTCGAGGAATGTGTGTAGGACACAGAAATCCCCATAACAAGGGGAATAGTCTCCATTCCAGCAAATTTCTTCATCATCATACTTCATTTCCTATGAAATGTATAAAGTACCAAAAACATACATTTATCTCACAGTCTTCCACTCATATGTTCTGTGAAATTCAAATCAATTTTTTCCAAATCTCTTTCATCAGTTCTCGCTTTGACTCTGACACAATAAATGCATCTTTATACAAAAAGAAGGGAAAAATCCATCAGGAGTATTATCTCAAGTACAACGGATAAGAAATTGGATGAGAATTGAGATGAAGTGATCAAATATTTCACTTAACACCTGTCTGTCATTTTTCATTAATCTCCTCGTTACTTTCTCTCCCTCCTCCGTCACTTTCTCTACTTAATACCTATCTTTATCCAACCATCTTTCTATCTTCATGTCTCTCTTTCACTTCTTCTCCTTTTTTTCTTTGCTTCTTCTCCTTTCTCATCATTTCTCTTCTTTTTTGCTTCTTTCTTCCTTATTCCACTTATAAATATATTTATGTTTTTATTTTGTGTACTTCTAGCATGTAATACTGCACTGAGTACTTACTTCCTTCTCTTTGAGGTCCATTATCATCATTTTTCTCATATTCCTGCATAATTTTTTCTTCTTTTTTTTTTTTTTGTCTCTCACCTTGCCTACCACCCCCATCCTCCACATCAGTGGTAGAGGCTTTTTTTTTTCTTTTGCTCCCAATTTTTAACCTCCTATTGTCTGCACAGCATGGCATGGCTATATGCCTCAAAGGTTTTAACCATAAGCTGATTGGGGACTTGGCACTCGCCTCCGCGCAGGAAAGGCGAGACATTCTAAAGGCATTCATTCGGGGAGCATTCATGCTCCACAGCTTGGTTTTATGGTGACAGCAGAAAAATTCAAATACTATAATTTCTTTCCTCCAGAAATATGATTAATATAGGCAAAATAAAGCAATCAACAATGTTGACATCGCAACATTAAATCTAGCTTCAATCATAGTAAGGTGATAGATATGTTATCATGATTATTTTGATTCAGATATAGGGTCCTAGATATTACAAAGGTTGTATTGATTGCAACTTTTATGAAAGGGCACAGTTGCAGAACTGAAAGAAAGCTGTTCAAAATAAAACTATCTGTGCTCTTGCTCAACTCTATTGTCTACGTTAACTGAAATTTGGTTTTATATTTAAGAAACCTAAAATATGCCTACAGGTACAAATACATTTCTCGGAGCTGTTGCAGTCTAAACATCAAGAAATAGTGTTTGTGCCTTGAACATCAAAATGCAACTTTAAGTTAAACAGTATGGAGGGATTTGTCGCTAACGCCATGAATTATGAACTACAGTGATGCAAAAATTGTATACTACACAAATTCTTTGCCTTTTTTGCACATATTCTTAAGCCTTACAAATGCTGGCTTTCGTGAATTTTCTGGTCCAATTTAATCATTTTTGTTATGTATGAACAGATGGTTCTGTCAGCCTAAATGATGTAAATATGTCACACACATGCACTTGGTATTTCAAATAGTTTGAAAGATTCAGTAGCATTTTGGAAATACTGCCTCAGCTACATTTATACACATGTCTGGTTAGCAGATTTATGACAAGTCCATGGAAAACAATCTGTCAAGAGTACTGAAGCCTCATGTTTGGTTGCTGCAAATAGAATAGAAAAGAATAAAATCCTTGACATAAAGATACAAGATGTCAGGAGACAGTGGACTTTCTTTCCCTCCTTCAATTTTTGATGAATGAGTTCATGATTGAAGCTGGCTGGGTAGTCCAGAAAAACCAATTTACTCCCTGAGGGAATTTATGGTCCGTGCATCCTGGTTTATGGAATTAACGATTAAGCTTAGGGTAGCTGAGCCCACCCCTCCCACTCCTCGCACCTACCCACTACCCATGACCCTGTTCACACTAACCTAACATACACATTGGCCCGAATTCATGAAGGTAGTATGAATTTAAACCATGCTTTATGCAAATTTCTTCTGCGTAAATACGATTGACAGATTGCATGCCAACAGATGTCCAATAACAAACATGCATGTAAAAGGTTCGCCTATTCCACGCTTATTTTAGACCATGGTCTAAATTTGTACCATGGTCGGGGTTTAAACCAGGTTTAAACCACCTCTGTGAATTGGGGCCATTGGGTCTAGCATAGCAGGGACAGTCAGGAGGAATTGAGTATCTTTTTTGTGATTGACTGTTCATACTACTATTGGCTGTCCTGGAGCTGTGGGGGCAATTGTGGTTTGAGGAGCACCCTGCCATTCGACACCAGAGTTCGCCCATGCACACATTTGATAAATACCACTGGGCACTAATTATGAGCCCATGGTAACTCACTCCGCAAGATTTTGTCCCTGGATCCAAAAAGCTTTGTACGGGGCACCAGGAAAATTTCTATTGAGCATTCACACTATGATTTTGGAGAGGAAAGTTCTGCGGTGCTAGGCTTTCAATGTGGGATTCAAAGTGAATGCAGGTTGAATGTCCTGATTGCAAGAGTCACAAAAAATGAAAATATTCAGTCATTCTTTCTACACCATGTGATTGATTTGGCATCACCTTCAAACAAGAGAAATCAGCATCACAAACTAAAATTCCTGCGTACCGTATTGTTTTGCTATCAAAACTGATATATAATTCTCCCTGAAAGATGCTACACTTGAAAACAAAAATATTTTCTCACAAAATGTGGGAAATACTATCTTCATCATACTGTTATTATACATAAGGCGAACCCTTCCCTAATCAGATCATCAGTTTGGGCCTCCTACGATAATTTGAATCTTCCAGCTAACTGTCAATTCTGCATATGAAGGTACATGGGAAAAAAGTGAGTTTGCATTAGCTTCTCATTCTGAAACATCCAACGAGGGATTTTTGAAATATGTTGGAAAATAAGTATAAAACCTCTTAGAGCATTTGAGCGTAAATGTTATCTTTAGCACCCAGGTCTCTTAAACCTATTAAGCTGTATTGTCTGGTGAGGAATCAAAAAGTAAAAAGAGGATTTGAAAAAAAAAATGAAACTGAAGAGGAGAACCATGAGAATTGTAATCCTCTTATTCCAAGATTTCACAGCTATGGTTTGTAGAGGAATATAACTATATTATAAGCTTCTATAGGGTCACTGGAGTTTGGGACTTAGTTCAGAGCAACCCATAAATGTTTCACACCAAAAATTCAAACCAAACACATTTAGAAACATAATATCAAGAGGAGATAGTTTCAAGTAAAATGAAAATCTGGTCATGGATTGTGTATTTCTTCCTATGCTTTGTTTTCAACAACTCCCGGGTTTTGCTTTTTATTATCCCACCAAACGCTGAAATGCCTTTCCATTTTAAATATGGGCCATACCATTATCATCGTATTCATGATCTCTGCATAAAATACACCAAACATGACTTTTTTCAAAATTGACAACCCCTTCAAAGGCTATGAAATTCTCAAAATTTTGGTTAATACCATGAAAACTGACCCTCTGTAACTCTTAACGTGCTGAGAAGAGCCTTTGTCAGTATCAGATAAAATGCACCTGATGTTAAAGGGACTGTACAGTACTGGTTGAGATAGGGATTCATGTTTTGAACATTCCTAAGTGAGATAATGAAAAGCCTCTAATGAAATATGAAAGAGCATGTAATTGTAAGAAGGATTCAACGTTTATTTGATGAAAATTGGTTTTCAAATGGCTGAGATATCCAAAAAAGTGCTAATAATAAAAGGCGACATGCCCCAACTTTATTAGTATCTTTTTGTTTCAACTTGTTTTTGGATATCTCAGCCATTTCAAAACCGATTTTCACCGAATAAACTTTTGATACCCCTTAGAACCGCATGCTCTTTGATATCTCATAGAGTGGTTTCTGAATATCTCACAAAACGTTAAAAGCTAAATCTTCACCTCGACCAGAACTGTATACACCCTTTAACATGCAACTTTTCCTTACAGCTGCTTGCCATAATGGCTATTAAAAAGCGGTCAAGGTTGCACAATTTTTCATGTTGATGACATTTAAAAAAAAGGAAGGAAAAACACCTTGTCCCTTTTTTACAATTTGGCTAAATTAAAAAAAAAAAAAAACATGACATACACTGGGCTGGTCCTGTTTAGAACTTATCTACATGATTGATAGACCTCATAATTTTCGTTTCCCTCTTGATGTAAATGCCATGCTAAGTGATTTTTCTTTCCCCAGACAATGACCATTCATCAGCCCTCTGACAGATATGGGGAGGTAATTTGCTGGAACAATCATAACCTAGTGCCATACACCGTATATTTCCACTTGCATATTATACCAGCTAACTATTTAATCATTTTCTTGGATGCTTTCTGTTGCAAACACAGAAAGAGAGAAAGAGAAAATGGAAACTATACTCACTTTTTCTCCTATGTCCAAAATTAGCTTTAGATTATTGGTTTCAAGATTATGGGGGAAAAAAATGAATGAGTAATTTTTGCACTGGGTTGGGTAAGATGAATTTTGCATGTTTTAAATTCTGTAGAATCAAAATAAAGAATAGAATTACATACATCACGCCAAAAATTTACATGATCTTATTTTCACACTAGTTTGATGCCGCCTGAAATGTGCAATAATTTCCACATCACAAAAATTTCCACTTTTACAGTACTTGTCATATGAGACCTCCTCCAGTTATGGTTATTATTAACAGTAGAGGAATGCCTTCTTATACAGAAAACAATCTATTCATAAAATATACAAATGTTAATAAAAAAATATTTAAGTCCTATCAATAAACAGAGCATGAAAAAGTGCAAGGTTAGATTGCTAATGATATGGACATAAGTATTCTGTTGCTGTTATGCAGAAGTTGTTTATCTCTACTGTTATGTGGGTGGACTTTGTTATTATTTACCAACTTTAACAATTACCTTTTACCTCAGGAGTGACCATTTTGGTTACGTGTCAATGAAATCACACCGTGGTTTGGCGGTGGTAGGACAAACAACAAGAATTAGAAACCTTATAAAAAGATTTAAAAAACAACTTGCATATGGAATGCATGGTAATCATGTCAGAGCCAGTAAGATTGTACACACTTCCTTTATATGTGTAAATCATCTGCTGTAATTGTATCTTTGCAGCGATATTACATAATTATGAGACATCTATAAGTCAGAAAAGTTCAATTTAACACTATGTTCTAGCACGCTACCAGTCCTAGGCCAGCTGACTGCAGCACTGAAAAGTACAGTGAACGTTAGCTGGCCAGATGGAGATGAGTTCAACACAGACATTTACCAGCTTCTGCGGGGATTACTCTATTAATGCTCTCATACATTTTCTATCATATACATCAATGTCAGGTCATACTACCATAACCCAGTATACCTCCTTGATGTAACCCTTCATGTATGTTCCCTGTTGTAACATGTTCATCTTACACCGACGGGAATGAAAAGTAAGTTACACTTACCGGCAATTTGGGTTTTTTAAAAAAAAGTGCACTCCACTACACAGTGCAAACATGCAGCTAGATCTTTTTGTAAATCATATAAAAGTTTTAGAGTAAACTATCAGAACTATGGGATTAATGAAGCATGGAAAAACATTTATCACAATGTATTCTGAGTTCATAATTCATCTAGAATCACCAGACATATCACTCATATCCACAAAATACAAAAAGCAGGGATAATCATTTCACTACCAAGACTCTTTTTAATTCATTTTTTTTTTCAGTTTGGCCATTCAACTGCTGCCTTGAAATAATTGGATCACCAAATTTTGTGATAATCTGGCAGGATCAAGTTGGCTCTAGAATCGCATCAGTGGCAGCACGTCTTCTACAATATACAGGCCCTATACATCTTCAGAAATTGAGGTAATTTCTTCACATATCCCCCCCCCCCTCCCCATACACACACACACACACACACACACACACACACACACACACACACACACACACACACACACACACACATACACATTTATGTTATGCTCGCTAAACGTCAAGCTCAATGTCCGAGTTTAATTCTGGTCATTTAATTTCCTGATGAAAGTAACTTCCTTTACAAAATATCACTCTGTATATTCAAGTTAAATCAGAATAAAATGTTCATTTGTGTGTGTGAACCATGTACATTACCAAACAGAGAAGCAATAAGTACTATGTAATCATGCCATACATTTTGCAGTGATCTTAGTTTCATTGATTTCATGGGTAAACGAATATTACCAAAATAAACATACCAATGGAATCCCTCCAAAAAACACGACTGCAAAGAGTACCACACCCCTGATGAGAAATTGTAGCTTCATTTCTTGAATAGTGATGATACTTATTTCTCCATTTTCTGTTTCTGTATTTCTTGATTGCAAATCCAGCCACTGCCAAATTGTTTTTTAATAGATATCACACTCAGAAAATATAATGCCCATATTAGGCATGAAGTATGTGGAACTGATGGCCACAATCAGTTTGTTTGCAACAATTTTGGTCTGCAAAGCGATCTTCTTCTCATTCATAAATTTTACATCTAGATATAACGATGATGTCATTTTGGATACTTTAATAAAAGGGATGTGTAATTTGGTAGAATGTTTTATGTTTGGGGTTTTTTTTAATTATTCAAGCTCGGTTCTTATCAAAACAAAGTTGAAAACAAAAACAAAATAAACCCTTTTTATTTATTTTCATTGTTCATCGTCCTATTTGCCATCACAATTCCATTTAATTGCTTTTGGGAGGCGGGAAAAGACAAAGACCATTAGATGTGGTCAAATATGCAGTACAATATGGGGCTTCAGCTTTGAGGTATTAGTCGCTGTGTTATTATAATACATGCAACAAGTAATGGGATTACATGTACTGTAGGCCATATTGGAGCTTAGTAAGTTAATCAATCATATGTTTTGGTGCATTGTTCCTAGATTGAGTTTCTGATGCAAAGGCTTGTATGAAATCTAGATCATTCAAGGTTACTCAGAGTTCCCACCTATTAATAACTTGCAGCAGTTACTCACCCTATTTGCATCAAGCCAAATTCAACTGGTTTCCATACATTTGCTATCTAATTTGGATACTTCGTACTAAAAAGAAAAACACAAACACACACACAATGTATGGGATGGGATGTCTTTGTCTATGTAACAACTGTGGTCCCTTGGACTAAAGCCATATTATTGATTGAAAGCTAGATGGGTGTTCATAGATCGGACTTTGTACAGACTAAACACCAATTTGGTCCATATACGGCACAATATATGAAGGACACATAAGATATTATCTCTTTTTACACTTCCTACTCTTTTGTAAGTAAACAAAGGGTGATGGGAATTCGGGGAGAATTTTGTCTCAACACATGTACAAATGAGGGGTCAATATACTCTCTGATTGTAACTTTTTCCCACAATTTCTTACAGCAGTTTGGGGCAGCTGCAATAATAGAATTTCACTAGTGGTGCACCGACAGGGCAAATGAAACTCTCTGAGTTTGTCTACGTTTGTTGTGTGTGTGCGTACGTTTGTGTCTGTTTGTGCATATGTGTGTTCATGATAGCCCATGAAGAACTGTGTTATTGTAGAAGCAATATATTTTGCAAGTCTAATTTTTGGCAAACTGGGACTCACCGACAATTTTGCGAGTGGTTAAATTTGCAATCGTGGAGTACAGTACCACAGGGAGAAATGTATGTGTGCATGTCACATTTATGTATTTCAGTTGGTACCATTTTCATTCACAAAATACAGTGGTATTTCTGGACCAAAAGTACAGCTCTGTGAGGTAGATGTGCAATCTTCAAAGGGGAAAAGACAGAAGTGTGTGGTAGTTCATGACACAATTCTCACTCTGAGCTCACAAGTGTATTTCAATTTTCATGCAAAGTTTAAATGTGCCTTCCATGACAGTAATGCAATATAAATTGTCTCCATGGTGGAAACTTATTAGCTTATTAGCTTTAGTCTTGATATGAGATAACACCTATTTCCCATTTCATTACTCCGCCTGTTCACTGTGAATTCAAATACCTTCACAATAGACTTCAAGTTCCTATGCGGGAAATGTTATGCATATGAAATATAAGGCATAGCCAGCATCTCCTAATCTAAAATCATTGAATATAAAATTTCATCCACATGCTATCCAAAGAGTTAGGTTCAGTGTTTGTAGTCTTACAAGGGAAGGATGCCGTATCTGGTAGTGCTTTTGAGCTCCAAGGGTAGAAAACTTAGGTCAATAATGCCAAAAATGCCCAAATCTAAACAAAATAACAATTTTGTCAAGGAGACTATAGAGTCTAAAATTACACAGTCAGCAAAAATTAAAGAAATGTTAAACAGCAGCTAAAACCAGAAGTCATTTAACAAAGTTTAAAGTGAGAATAGATTTAGGAACCAGCCCTGGCTTCCAAATTGTGGAAAAGCAACTATTCTATTTTACTGTGGCCAAAACAAAAGATAAGATATTACACAGGATGGCAGCAAATGTCTTGAGAAAACATAAACCTACAAAGTCAAGTTTTCATTTCTACTAACTTCAGCTGTCCATAGTTCTGACCATGCTCCTGTTGTTTTGTTTGTTTGTGTATGGCTACTCCACAAAATCCTCACAATGCAAGGAATAAGCACTGCCTCCATAATATAGACTCTGACCATGCTTCTGTTGTTTTGTTTGTGTATGGCTACTCCACAAAATCCTCAGAATGCAAGGAATAAGCACTGTCTCCATAATATAGACTCTTAGCATATTCATGGTAAACTTCCTAATAGAAAACAACAACATTGTCCCCTCATAACACGACATCAGTACTTTGTGCTGATGTCGGACCCTGAATTAATGACGGAAGAAGCAGAGTGGCCCTTCCTGGAATCACTGTCTCCCAAACTCAGAGCTAAACGTTTCAGACGTTTCACAAGAGCAGGCCGGTTCTTTTCCTCTCTAATCACTGATGCAGCACTCTCCCTCATCTCGTGTAAACAAGACTCTCAAGGAAAAGGGAGCGATAGTCGGGATAGCCCAACCGTCTCCTCTCTCACAACCCATCTCGGCCAATCACAAACCATCACAGAGGCTATCAGAGCGTGACAACCTCCGCATTCGTCCTCGCCGAATTTTCTGCTCGCTGAAGCCGACTAACTAGCTTCTCCGACTAGTCACACCAGCTGCGGTCGGTCGGTCGAACAGATAGGGTTTGCAATGTCATGTGAAACCATTCCTGATTGAATTTATGCTTTCTCACAACTACATGTACCAAGCAATGAGAGCCACCAGGCAAAAATAGAATCATTGTCACATGTCTGAACTGAAAGCCATCTCCAAATCAAAAAGGATGACGGTACGATTCTTATTACACCTTGGGAGAGAAGGCAGAAGGTGGATGTTTGGATATGGAAGGAATACAGAGCTGAGACAGGAGATAGATGAAATGAACGAAGAGAAGAGAGGCGATGGATGAATAAATGGATGGATGAATGGAGAGACTGAAGAACCTACCAGAAAGTGGGTTGGAGTAGATGAATGTGGGATGCAGAAATGGATGGAACAAGGATAGAAGGATGGAGAGTGGGTGAATGACTAAACGGAAGGATGGGTGTATGGTTAGAATGGTCAGTGGAAAAGTAGATAGACAGATGGACAGGTTGTTCAGTACAAAGATGGAAGGATAGGTAGATAGATGGTGGAGGGATAGATAGGGTAGATGGATTTGCATAAAGATAAGTTGGACAGAATAGGCTTGAATTATTGATGGAAAATCTAGACAGCAGGAGGGTAGATAGATAGATGGATGGATAGATGGATGGATGGATAGATGGATGGATGGATGGATGGAAGGACAGGTTGACTGAGACCAATGGATGATTGAATCTCGAATGGAGGCCTGGCTTGATGGATGGATGAAAAATGAGAGGATGGCTAGATGGATAGATGGATGAATGGACAGGTGGAGAGAAAGATGGATGGATGGTGTGATGACTGGTATGACTGATGGAGTGATTAAAGATGCACAACACCAAATGGATGATTGAGTAAAATATATGTGAGCTATCAAAGCTGGAACAGAAATAAATTATTTGCATGAAAGGCATAAGTTAATGGACAGATGGTTGTGTGAAATTTACCAGATGTTTATCAATATGTGTAAATACTTAATCATCAACTACAAGTACATTGCTTTACATTTCATATGCATAGGTGATTTAAAAAAAACCACACCAAGAAGTGGTAATGGTAGTGATGGTTGGTGAAGAGAGGAATGAATTTGTATGATGGCTTTGATATTGAAGGCAACAATAGGTGGATAGACAAAGTATTAACCCGTTGAGGACAGACTGATTTTGCTATAACAAGCATTTCCCATAGACACCTGCCCGAGTATTCTCGGGACTCATCTTCAATGGGTTAAGGCATGTAATGGATAGCAATCATGATGCTTGAAAAAGATGGGGAAAGATTGAATAGCCCTCTTTCATTACCAATCCTTGCAATTACATACTGTAAAAGTGGATATTTTCGCGCAAGTAATTTTTCACGCTCGGATGGGAAAGATGAGTTTCGTGTGTTTTTAATTCTGCGGAATCGGGACAATAACTACTGGAGCATGTGGTATACAAAAATATTCGCGTGCTTTTATTTTCGCGCTAGCTTCTGGTTGCGCGAAATGCGTGAAAATTTCCACTTTTACAGTATTACATAATAGTAATGTTCACTCATTCAACAAACATGTATGTTCAGAATCAAACATGTTATCTCTGAGTGAGCTTTACTTGTGCCTATCCATTTAGATTCTGACTGGCATCAGAATGGCTAATGTGAAATGGAAAGGTAAGTAAAGCGAGATAGATACACATACACATACAAATTCTTACCATCAAGAGCAAGGAGGGGAGATTAACGGACCACGAAAAAGGAAATTCCGACAATTTTGAGCAACTGGACGCGCCCCAGACTATACAGGAAGTCCAAAAATATCAATCCTCACCAATCTGTGACATTCTCAAGAAGTTCTGAGCACCTCACTCACCATTGGATGGTTCTGCCAATTGCATCTGGAGATTCCTGTTTATCTCTCCAATGTAAACACATCCTAGCTATACCATAGAAAAAAAAAGGGGGGTAAAAAATCTTGGGAACAGACAGATGAGCGTCATCTTTAAATCTCTCGATTCCTGAAAGCCCTCTCAAACTATCTCATCCGTAATCCCTGACTACATTTATATCTCCTGAAGATAGCGAAGGGACACAGAATGCTCAGCGAATCATGCATCGAGTGCCATTTTCAATCCAGATACTAGAGGCCGACTGAGGTAGCCCCAGTTTCTCAACAGTGTCAAAAACTGTGTCAATATGATATCCATGCTGCAATATGGCTATCCTCAAATTTGACTACATTGCTAAAATGGCATATTATGGTACTTCTCCCATAAACATCAACTATTTTCTTCCTCCACCATTCCCTGAATAGACAAACCTGATTACAGACTGGTCTTTTGTATACCAGGGAGAAAACTTTTATGTGGGAATTTTACAAAAGCTCAAAGATTGTATTTTCAGACTGTACTAAGGTATTTTTCCTCTACACTTGAATGTGATTATGATAAGTATTTAAAATAGAAGGAAGTCAGAATTATATCTCACTTCATGAAATCAAACAAAAAACCCATAAACATATATCACAGACTAAGAGCCAGAAGGCCGTTACCGCAATATTGGGAGGTACTGAGTTATTGATATCATGTTGTAGAGCTTGATCTCTTCTACAATATGGTGTCAATTCTTAATTTATTTCCATCTTCAGTAAATTGTTACAAATCAAAACCACAAGGGTGCACTTTACCCAATATCTGGAACAAACCTTACAAAAATACCAACTTTTAATGTCATTAACTTTTTATTTTATGAAATTTGATTGTTTTACTTTTATCTACACTTTAATCTTAGAATGTAATGGTGCCCTACTGGTTTTCAACTGACAATTATCTTCTTACTCTGACCACAATTCATTTGACTTTTTCAACTTACTCCTAACATAATCACTCAGGGATATTTATACACTTGGCTACTAGGAAACAGGTGTAGTGATTAATCCAAAGCAGAAGACAGGAATCACATTGTGCGAACAATATTTAGGAGTTTTGTCTGACTAATTGCACACAACCTAAAGTCTTGTAGGTGACCATCGTAATTTCACACCCACACACACACAAAAAAAAAAATTGATTTAACGTTCTTTGCTCTAGATTTAAAACAGTTCTTCCACCAACAGAAATATTGTAGAGCTCTAGGTTTGATATGCACATTTGAGAGTGTATAAGCCACAGCCAGGTCTAATTTTAAGTTGTTGGGAACTCAATATTCTGTCCACTTTAAATGCAGGATTACCTAATCAGGTATTATGCTAAACCAAACAAACCACACAAAGAGTAAAGTTTCTACCTATAGGAGGTTACATAGTAGGCCTGAACGCCCCTTCAGCAGCTTCACTATAGCTCATGACATCTCATCCAGAGCAGGAGAGGAGCCCGACATAATGTCATTACTGATACAACAAATCTTCTGAGCATATCTAACATGACATTTCACTCCATCTACTACCAGGAGATAAACAAGAAACATGAGGCCAGCTCTAGACAGGCTGCTCCTCATCAGCCTCGCACACATCTACCTCTCTTCTCTTTCCTTTTCTTTTTTTTATTTCAGTCAAGATGGCCAGATGCCGTCGCCCTTGGATTCTTACCGGGACATTGGACATCAAAATTGAATCTTAATAGGTGTCCAGGAAGGCTAATGGTCCTATCTCTTCAGTTCATATTAGCAATATCAGACATCAGCGCAGCGGTCAGTTCAGCCACAACAGCACAGAGTCAAGAAATATTGAAGGCTTCGGTAATATATAAACATCTCTCTGTGTTCCCCCACCCCCCCCCCCCCCTCTCTCTCTCTCTCTCTCTCTCCAAGTAAAAGGGCAAGATCTTTTCAGGTTGCGCTTGTTGAGAGGCCACACATTCTCAAGGTTTACTCAACAGATGAAAAAATACATGTTATAAAGATATAGGTTAAAGTTTGATGTGTCATATTAAGACCTGGCTATATACGTTAAATACACACACAGAGAAAAAGGGATGTAATCAATAAATATAACAATGAATAGAAGTAAATAACACACCTAAGATAACCAGTGGCATATGAGATCTTGAGAGATCCTATTCATTCACACTACCTAGCCTCTGAAATATGTACCCATGTACAATTTTACTTTGTCACATTATTACTCCTTTCTGTAATGTGAGAGTGTAATGTGAGAATGGCCACATTTTATAAACAATAAAATGCTTTTTATAGGTAAAGAAAATACCAGGAATGAAAAGTTTGTTTACATCATCTTGGCAGAATCATTTCATGAACAAGTTCAGGATGTTTTCTCAAAATTCAACTCAGGAAATAAAATAGCAACCGAAAACCCCACATAATTTCTGCTGAGGTTTGTGCAACTGTTTCTTTTTTAAAGTGCTCGACGACAACATTTTCATTTTCACTTCCATAGCCAGGATGTTGATAAAAGAAACCAGTGATTTCAGCAGAAATTAAAGAATGAATATTTCATTTCATTTCATCAGTGCATTAGTCCAGAAAATTTGTGTAATTCAGAGCTTTTCCCATTACACAGTGAGATTTTGCTTCAATGTGGTGACTGGAAATATTCTGGTTACTGATATCTTGAAGTGCCTTTAGCCTTCCATCCTCGGCATCAATTTCAGCTTTGAGTGATAAAATGGATGCATGATGTTTTGATAATGATATTGATAGCAACAGTCTGTATCTCAAATGGCAAATCCAGCAAAGCTCAGTGAAATATACTCCTATCGCATCATGTTCAATGGATAACTTTACTTAAGGAAATTGTCTCTTTTTCTGCTATATTCGCCATTTCTTGCCATCTAGAAATGACTCCGTTTTCTGACGACAGTCACTTCACACACTCAGATCAATTTGAGTAATGGCATAGACATGCCATTGACACACGAGAAGGAGAAAAAAAAATCCAGAGTTTGCCTTTGAAGAAACTGCACATAACCCACACACATTCTTTCTACACTGTACACTTTCCTTCTCAGTCATGGCTTCCAAGGAATCGAAATGTGGAGAGGTAAAAAAAAAAACGCTCACTTTTTCACTTTCACCACACAGAGCTGCCTCTGTCGCTAAAAAATAATCGAAAGCTAGTGTTGGTTCACCTGAACCCGGGGTAAATTTGCAAATTGTGTTTGCCTAAAAACAATGATGTGATCAATATTCAAGGCTCGGGTCTGGAAACAGACTTTTCTCCTGACTCTTCTGAACCCTGTTTGCCATAGCTGGTTAGCTAGGATGGACAGATGGATGGATGGATGGATGGATGGATGGATGGATGGATGGATAGACAGATTGGAAGAAAAATAGACAGAATAACTTGAGAGGAGGATGAGTAAGAAGAAAAAGGAAATGGGATAAACTTGGAACAGTCAATCCCTAGCCACTATACCTGGGACTAACATTCCTGCTATACCTGGTGCCATGTACAAACCAGGTGTACTTTCAGCAGCGGTGTCGATACAGCATATGCTTCAAATTGTTCATGCATGGGACCAGCATTTCAGCAGAAATAATGAATTGGTACTGTATACAAGTATTACACATGCCTGTTGGGGTTTAAATTCACCAGACAACAATTGGACACATTTCTAATCATTCATCCATTCAATTTCTGGAATTCAAAGATTCCTACTACCTACTGTCTATGTCCCTCGGCCAATTAAATTTCTTCAAAAAGATTCTGGCATCCCTGTATCTATCAAACAATTTTCACACATTGCATGGCTGAACTAAGTTCAATGATAGTTTGCCATGACTTTGCAAGACAGAGCAAAATTGATGATTTTATAATTTTGCCATAACCTTTGGCTAGTGCTGCTTTCCACAGTTACAGAAAACTTAGGCATACAGATTAGTTCATTATTAAGTATTGTGCCAGTTTATACTTGAATTTTATTTAAAGTTTCTTTACCTAATGCTTAAAAATGGACATTTATTCCGTAAGGAATCCCCTGTTATTTTGTCACTTACTTAGGACCCTATGTCTACACTGCTCAACATTATGCCTGTTACACGGACAGAAACTTTTATTTTAAGTCACAGAATACTGCCTATGTTGTTAATAACACAACAACTCATTGGAATTTCTCTCATCAACATTGAGAGGATTTAAAATGACCAACGCTGTATTTGTTGTCTCCTTTTTCTACTGCTCTACTCTTCCCTTTCTTTCTTTCCTTTCTTTTCTTTTTCTCTCTGTCCTTTGTACTACTTCTTTTCTCTTACTTGCAGCATTACTTCCCTCGTCTAATATTCTTTGACACTTTTTAAAAAGTAAGCAAAAAAGGAAATTCAGGAAAAGCCTGACTCCAGGGTGAATACCCTAATGAAACATCAAAGTGAAGATTAATGGTTATATGTCTTCTGACAGAAATTGATGCCATCTACATAGCATCTGGAGCTGAGCATCCAGAGCCATCGTTTCCATGGTAAGAACACCAGGAGATGGTCTCCATGATTTATTACAGGAGGCAGGAGGGGAAAAACTTTTTGTCAGATCTGGGACGACCAGGTAGGAGTCATACCCCAAGATGTAGGGTCACAAAGCCTTAGGGTCAGCTGGCAATAACTAATGCCAGTAAGTACAGTCACATGTACTGTAAAACTAGAAATGTTCACATGCATTATAATTTTGCACATTTTGCGAGAGCCAAGATTAGTGAAATTACTAACTGCACGTGAAGGTTCTTGTCACACTTTATGCATTGAATGCCAGTGGCAATTCACAAAAAATTTCATACCACAAAAATATTTTGCTTTCCAGTATCTTTTTAGGATCTCTATCGAGAGAGAAAAAAAAAATATAGGGCATATAATATATAAACATATATTCATCTATATCAATCTCTCTCACCATCACATAAACTTATACAAACTCTAAAGATCTGGCAATATTTTCCATTGTATGAATACAAATATATATTAGGTGGGTCTTCATCAGCTCGAGCTTGAAGAATAGCACGCTTATGGGGGATCAGAGAAATAAGCCCGAAGTCAGCTGAAATGTGGACTCGCGTCTTCACCAGCTCCAGCTTCAGGCACAGTTGGGTTTATAAGCTCGATACTGGTGCATGCGCACTTAAACGAACGGCACCGGTGCGAACACACTCCGACCCGACTGCCTACGTTCCTGTGTGGTGCGCAACGCATGCAGTGCTGATGTTTAAGCTCGAGCTGATGAAGACGTGTTAAGATTAGCGTGCTATTTTGCAAATTAGCTGGCTATTCTGCAAATAAGTCCAAGATTTCGGTGGTTTATTTTCCGATCGGAATAGCGCACTATTTCGGTCTTCATTGTAAAATTAGCGGGCTATTTTCTGATTGGGCTAATTCTTTGGATCAGAAATAGCGGGCTATTCTTCAAGCTCGAGCTGATGAAGACCCACCTAGAATGTGCAAGTAATGCTTTTTCTGACACACTACAGTAAATCTTTCAAGAAACTATAGGGGCAGAGAGCTCCTATATCCTCACATCAGTCAAACAGATTTAAACTTAAGTTACCATGTACTGTGTGAGGAGGGAACCTTGAGTTAAAAATGTCGCTTTTGGGGGTAAAAGCTCACTTTATTGATAAGTCCTCTCAGTTCACATCAATTCTATCACGACCATTACATTAAGTATTATAATTACACGCTTCACATTTCAGTTCAATACGTTTTACTGAAAGCACGAACAAACAAAAAAAAAACAATGCCCACAATGTTTGTATGTTTGTTTGTTTTTTCCCAGTCATTCTACACTGGAACATGAATGTTGTGATGGATAGGCCTATAACATTGCTGTCACTTTAGCTACACCTACTGTCCCTCTTCCCTACATGTTTAGCAAGATTAGGGCTAAGTAGCCTACTCCTTTTGATTTTGTTCTTTTTCAGCAAGGCAAACAAAATTAGCAAATCAACCAAATATGTCACCACTTTCTCTATTAACAAAGCACAACAAATTCTTGCAATTTAATATCAGTTCAGTCATCTGTCTGCTTTTGTGGAATTGCATTATAAAATGCAACATAAATACCTCCTTTATCAGCATATTTTTAACAGAATATGCTGTGAATGTGTCAAAAGCCAATTTTTAGGCAACATATCCACACAAAAAAGACAGTTCCTCAGCACTAACAAAGCAGGAACACGAGTTCAGCTGTGCTTTTTGTTCGTAAGGTTCATTCCCGACCTTTCATTATCTCCCTGATTTGAGTGGCAGTCTAGTGTAAATCACATTTTGTTTCCTATCCCATCCAATTTGCTCCAACCTCCCTTCAGTTTTTCCATTATGCCTTGGGATAAAGGGGGATCTACCGTAGCTAATTCTACCCTGCAAAATTAGGCATCCTGAAATAAAGGGGGGGGGGGATTCTCCTGTGAAGGCAGCTGGCTAGTCTTAATTTTCAGAACCCCTTTCTTTCTTTTTAAGTGTTCTTTGGAGTCTGCTGTTACTGTAAACATTAGGAGAGATTATATATTTGATTATTCACTTATGTTACATAGTTTCATACAGTCACATCTGGGTCTGCAGGCATCAGACTAGCAAACAGCTATCACACCATTAGAATAGTGTTGTTGTCTAAAACAATGTAGGCCTATTGGGCGTATCATGGCATACATAAAAGTTGCTATTGAAATTGAACAACTCTCAGACAAGGCTTATTTATGTGTTGTCCCATATATGGTGGAAATTTGTGGTGGCAAAGTGATTAAATTCCATTAACTTTGATAACTGGAATAAACCGGCTGCTATTAACCTCATTCCAAAACTTTGTGGGGGTGGAGAGACGGTGTCCAAATATAGAAATGTATTTAATCTGAATGTAAATTTAAAAAAATCTCTCTCGTGGGAAATACATTTGGCTACACTTATGGTTATCATGCTCTACAGGTAATAATATCCGTAGTAATTTACTATTTAAGAATTTTTGGATATGACTGCTAAACAAAAATTCATTTGCGTAGCAATTTTTGTTTCATAGAGTTGTATACCATTTTGTTCAAAATGTGTGTCCATCAACTAAAATAGCTACTCAATTTCAAGAGGGAAAATAATTCCTTGCTCTATTTATGTTAGCAGGTTAGTATTTTAGACTGACAGGGCTATAAATGCATGGTAGCTATTAAAGTACCTACAGGAATTATGTAATGATATAAGCCTACAGAGTGTTTATCTTCATACATCAAATGCAGATGGTTTCTATGAAACCAGTCATCAGTGTTTATTTTGATCATACAAGTCTTCAAAGATTGTATCAATACGTGAGCACTGATCTCATTCCCTCCCCCTCTCCTCTCCCCCCCCCCCCCCCCCCTTTCACCCTAAATCTACTCTATTTGAAGGAAACACAATGCTTGCTTATTATCTCAGAAAAAAATAATAATAAACATGTGATAAGTCTCGATAGACTGCTTGTCCACTACCTCTCCCAGTGTGAACAACTCATCCTTAGTCCATTCCAGTCTGAACACCTCAGCCTGACACGCTACCATTCTCATCGACGAGTTCTTGATGAGGAAGAAATTTATGAGCTCAATCTCCATCCATCTCGCAGGGAAAACTACCAGGGGCATTGCAGAGGTATCACTGACACGGCAAACTAATTTAGGAAGACCAGGTATTCCCTCAAAGATGCCCAAAAAATCTCCAAAGAAAATCACAAACGAACGTGTCCTCTTACTATTTTGTTGTTAGTGGCTTTGTCGGGCTGTTATATCCTTTGCTTGTCCTCCCCATGGGAAATTGAAAAGTGTTTGCCAAAAATTGTCCATCTCAAGTTTCCATAGAGAGGTATGCAACAGCAGCGGAGCTCCCCACAATGCAGGGGTTAGGAGACAACAAAAATTTCTAATTCTAGTCATAGAAAAAAAAAAAAGTCTAAACTTTAGTCAGGCGGATTCATCAGTGATGATACATAAAGTGGCTTGGATCGTAATATCGTGATATTCCTCAGTCTGTTTCACATTGAATTCGCAGCTCACAAATATTTGATCCCTTTTAAAACTAAGTGGTATATTCGGTCCCCATTTCTCAATTCCTTACCTGGATCATGGTTCCTCGCAGATCAGCCAAAAATTAATGATTGTCTGTAGTGGCTGAGGCAACATATCTCAACACAATCTGCTGCAGCTCCGTCTGATACCACTTCATATCAAGCCGAGAAAAAAAAACACGAAAAAGAGAGAGGGAGCCCTCTACTCTGCTATTCAATCGCGACGGGACGAAAACACACACATGTTATGAGAAACATGGAAAAGTAGACGCATTTGAAGACAGCTTTATGCTTTCCCTCACTCAGATTTAAAATGATCTGATACATTGATACTAACACGTCAGTCGTCTTTCTTGTTTGGGATCATTGCATGGGGGTTTTCACTCAACTGTGTCAAAGCAAACATATGCTTAGCAAGCCACACACGGCACTTCTATAGATATTACTCATTCAACAGAAAACATACGGACCATTGCTAGTGCATACTTCTCCACATTTATCAAAAGACAAATACGTCTGGTCGAAACAAACCAAATCACTCATATGCCAAACGACAGGGAGCATCCGGTGTTTGAGCTCCGTGCAAAATAATCCGCACTACAAACTGAATTTGAGGGGGAAGTTAATTGCGGTGAAAAGGCATGTTACAAACACGAATCCCACTAACACACATGAATGCAACGCTCTGCCGTATGGCTGATTTCCAAACCTTCACGGTTGGCTCTCCGCCAGACAAATTAAACGAAAACGTTCGGCAGCTCACTTACAAAGGTGCGCTGGTGTCTTTTGTGACTCACAAATTGTCTGGTACCTCATTCATCCTTACAGGTGTCAGACTCACTGCATGACTGAGCACAGATCAACGCACGAGGGCCCAAAATAGATGACACATGTCAAAATTGCTCACAAAAATTGCTTACCAATGACTCAGTAAAAACATCACGTTATTAAAATACCTAGGAAAAGAAAAATCTTGATGACAGCAGCTGACCCTTACAAAGCACAAAAATACAGAACTTACAGCTTACAGGGATGCCAGCTGGAATAAAAGAGAGGACCTGAAATAAATATTACATGAAGCTACTTTGTGCACAAAAGGGACTGAGATTTGATACTACCACAGCCTGAATTCAGGCTTTGGCCAGAAAACTGGTATCCCTGATGCTTGAAAAGGACATGTATTTTGGTGAACCCTGGAAGACACTCAAACTGATGGCTTGATTGGAATAAAATATTCATACTACACTACTTCCTTTCAAAGAGGTCTTAACCTGTTGAGGACTGGCTAATTTTGCTACAATACGCATTTCCCATAGACCCCTGCCCGAGTATACTCAGGACTTGAAAATTCTTCACATACTGACTCTCAAATATTTCTTGTTCTCATCCCAACATACTTGCTGCCATCAATTACTTGTAATATCATTGTGATCAATTTGATGTAAACATTTGCCAGGAGATTCTGACAATTGGTAACTGGTCCAGAAGCAATTATTCTCCCAATAGATCACATATAATGTACAACATTTCGTTGCTAGTGGTTGGGTCGTAAGGTTATCTGTAGGCTACATGAAAATAAATGAGGTGATATTATGCGCACCCAAGCGCAACATGCAAAGGTCAAGCAGGGTTGCACTTTCAGTGTCAACTTGTGCACTTCTGGTAATGCGGAGTTACCGAGTAGTAGCACGGGCTGAGCATTATATGCAGTAATCACATCTGATTCTTCACTTTTTGTTATGACTAGAACATTTTCACTTCATGACAGAAATGTACAAAACTATGGTATTTTGGAGATAGTGATAGAGCTCCATGTGTTTCATGTACAATCAAAGAGCTTGTGCTGTGCAATGGCACAGCGTCGTTGACACAGTGTTACAGAAATTGAATAGCCCTGCCACTGTTTGAGTTATAACAGTTATATGCCTATGCGATAGAAAGATTTGTTTTGTTTGGGTAGTTTGGTGCAAGTGAGTAAGGACAAATTTTAGTAAACCAAATTAGGCACAGGGAAGATATACTAAGTGGGGAAAAAGAACCATCTAATGTAACTTTAAACATTGCAAATATTCCTCTATAACCTATACAAACTGCAAATCACTTGGTATTCAATTAGACATAGACTAGGCTAACAAGATTCAAGGGTCCCAAAAATCACTCACATAATCCTCCTTCACAATTATGTAACTTTCTTTAAAGTATGATTAAAGAACTTGTTATGAAAAAATAGGGTTTCCACCCTTAAAGGTCCAGTTTACCTTTGGCAGCAGTGATTTAAAAAATGTTCAAGATATCACTTTTGATACTTATGTGTAGGTCTGTTGTATCACAAAACATCCTACCATATAAAATTTTCACAATAAAGCCTAAAATATAAGGAGATATTGATCCGTATTTTTCTCAATAAACCATAACTGTAGACGATTTAGTCTGGTAACATTTTTGTTATACCTATTGTTCACATTTTGTGTATCAAACAATACTTAATATCGATTATACGGATTCAAATTTTTACAGTGGTTGTTTCTATCCCTTACTTACATTTTAGAACTATTTTGAAGCATAATGCTGGGTTTTTGTTTCATCTGCAAAAAGTAAATTTTGGCTTTAAACATGCTCGCCATCAAGACTGCTGCTGCTTTACTTTTCTGCCCTGCGATAACCTAATCACCACCACAAAGACGACATGCTCACTGAAGAGAAAATCTATAATAACCCCGAGGGCGCTGTTGTTCGGTGACTTGCGAAATCATAATCAACCGTGTGAAATATCACGGAAATTGCGACTCGCACTGCCCTACTATAGCTAGAAGCAGGGTGCAACAATTCACCTCAGTCTGCTTCTCCTATGGACAGAATTTTGTGCCAGACTTCGTAAAGAGATTGTAGTCCCAGTGTCTGAGTCGATAACTTTTCCCTGCCAGCTCTTATCCAAACTCCTACGATCCTAATATCGGAATAATGAGGCTATTTCCTTTCCACTTCCTCAAACTTCAAATACGAACAAATCTCCCTCCTCCCCCCAGTGGGAGGGGGGGGGGGGGGGGCTAGGAAAGGAAAAGATGTAGTAAAGATGAAAAGAAAAGAAAGGGCTAGGAGTCTGAAATTTCAGGTTCTGTTCTTCAGCTGCCCAGTAACAATTGACTCAAACGCTTTTTGATAACAAATGGTAAAATTAAAATGCTCAGCAAAATCAAAAGATCATCATATCTTCGAGACATTTTACCATACTGTATGTGACAACTTCACTCGTGCCACAAAGTATTATACTGATACCAACCTCATGATCTTTTTCCCATGATATGTTATTTTAGGCTTTGTGATGCCTATTGTTACAAGTGCAGCCAGGAAAAGGAACCTGACGACATGCAAGGTTATATTTGTTGTTCTCTCCAAAATTTACCCCCTTCTCTCTCGGTCACCCCTCAGCTTACAGTACGCCCTCTGGGAACGGTGACCGCAACTTCGTCTAATAATGGCAGAGACTACCGGATGCACAACCACAAACTCTTTATCTCACTAACATCATGCCAACACTGGGAGAGAGAGAGAAAAATATTTGGATTGTGTGTACATTCCATATATTGGATATCATTTCTTGTTGAGAATTTGATTGACATCTTAGAAGTTCAAGTTCTGACCCTCAAATGAACTTCATCTGTGAAAGGATCTGGGCGAGATTTCGGGAGAGTAGATGGCAATCCAACGCATTCTGCATTGAGTGATGTACCATTACCATCTTTCTAACCCAGAAAGACATAATGTACTGATCTTTTAAACTCCTGGTAACAAGTTTCTACACTTAATTATGTTACCAATGTAAACAAATAATAGATACAGTTCTATCTTTCAAATCACAATGCTAAACATTTGCACTTATAACTCAGTGCTGATGTAGTCTTCAGTTAGAAAAGTCACACACTGTTCTCCCCTTCTCTTGCCCTCCAATCATTATTAACCCATTGGTGACTAGACCTGGGTATACTCGGTCAGGTGTCTGCATGGGAAACACATGTTAGGCCTGTAGCAGAATCGGCTCATCCTCAATGGGGTAAGTGGATATTCATCAGAGAAGAAAGAAGTGTGTACCATAGCACCGTTGAAATCCCAATGTGATACCACCGACAGTGATGTTTCGGATTTCAATGAGATAGGTGACTTCGGAGAGGGAAAGGGGAAAAAAAAAATCTCTAACCAAATGCATTGCTATGGCTGGCCAAGTCCAAAGTCAATATTTAGCGGAGAGAGTCTCAGCCGTAAACTCACGGTCGCCTCTGATACCGGACTCGACTGCATCTCATGAAGCTGTTTATGAGGACACCATTTCTAAGGTGCCACAAGTACACAGCATCTCTAAACACTCTAAATCACAGGCTAACAGAGCCACCTGCATCCTGAATATGGGGCCAGAATAGCAGACATCGAATTTGAAAACAATCTGCATTGATTCTAATACTTAACATTCTCAACTTTTGTTTAACTCCTGCTTGAATTATCTTCTGTTTGTATACCTTGTTAGCAAATAGGAATATCATATGTACATATTTTATATACAAGGCAAAAGAAATCGGTTAAACACACTAAGCGTACACATGCAGGGACTGTTCCATAAATGAAATCTTGAATTCAAAGACTGCACAACTAGCTCATTCACAAAGAATGATACTGGTGCCATACGTTTTTGCTATCAGTACAAATCAAAAGAAAACAAGGAAAAGTAGAAATTACGCGGTGCGTAATATATGTCCCCGCCGGAAGTAGCATTTAGTAGCAAAATGTACAATATAGGTAAAAAGATCAAGGTCAAAGGTCAAAGAAGTCAAAGGTCAAAATTCTATGTAGAAGTTTTGAAGCCCTCACCTAGTGCCATCACATAAAGCAAACGGAATCGAAATCGGGTTAGAAATGGCGAAGGAGTAGCATTTTGTAGCCAATGTACAATATAGGTTAAAAAATCAAGGTCAAAGGTCAAAGAAGTCAAATGTCAAAATTCTGTGTAGAAGTTTTGAAGCCCTCACCTAGTGCCATCACATAAAGCAAACGGAATCGAAATCGGGTTACAAATGGCGAAGGAGTAGCATTTGGTAGCAAAATGTACAATACAGGTCAAAAATCAAGGTCAAAGGTCAAAGAAATCAAAGGTCAAAATTCTGTGTAGAAGTTTTGAAGCCCTCACCTAGTGCCATCACTTAAAGCAAACGGAATTGAAATCGGGTTACAAATGGCGAAGGAGTAGCATTTTGTAGCAAAATGTACAATCTAGGTCAAAAATCAAGGTCAAAGGTCAAAGAAGTCAAAGGTCAAAATTCTGTGTAGAAGTTTTGAAGCCCTCACCTAGTGCCATCACATAAAGCAAACGGAATCAAAATCGGGTTACAAATGGCGAAGGAGTAGCATTTTGTAGGCAATGTACAATATACAATGGTGTAGGTCAAAAATCAAGGTCAAAGGTCAAAGAAGTCAAAGGTCAAAATTCTGTGTAGAAGGTTTGAAGCCCTCACCTAGTGCCATCATATAAAGCAAATGGAATCAAAATCGGGTTAGAAATGGCGAAGGAGTAGCATTTTGAAGCAAAATGTACAATATAGGTCAAAGGTCAAGGTCAAAGGTCACAACTGAAATTCTGTATAGAAGTTTCAAAGCTCCCATGTAGTGCTATCATATAAAGCAAACAGAATCAAAATTGGGTTAGAAATGGCGAAGGAGTAGCATTTTGAACATTTTGATCACACACGGACGCACACACGGACGGACACACGGACGGACGGACGGACGGACACACGGACACACGGACACACGGACACACACACGTACGGAGCCCGTTTCATAGTCCCCTGCTCGAACTCGTTCGGCGGGGACAATAATTTATTTGGCTTCCACAAAAATATCATAGTATGACTTCATCAATACATCTGATTCATAATGAAAAAAAAAATGGAAAAAAAAAGCTGCCACTCAAAAGTGCTGATATATTTTCTGCCATCAGTTTAGGAATATCATTTTTCTCTGAAAGAAGCCAGTCCTGTTTGAAAGAGCTTTTCGGCATGAGATGAGATTCCAGAGCAATTTGTCGTGGATACTTCATCGGCCGCTTCCCGCTATTGACAAATGACATCGCTGTGCAAGCAGGGAACTTCGCTTGGCAAACCAACGGTATCACCGCGGCATTTCAGTCACGTGCACCTATGTGCCCAGTGAGAGAGGCGAAGGCGAGAGTTCCTATACACACAACAGGTCAATTAATGGCCAAGGTTTTTTTATCCATTGATTGGCGGTTCTTACTGTGAATGGCTTAGGATTCGATGCTCCAAAATTGTTCCCTAAAAATAAAACCAATGCAGCAGCTACAGACTGTACATACGTCCAGCTTTACAGTTGATTTAGTTCTAATGCCTGAAGAATTCTTGACTGGCCTTCATATCACTTTGCTTCCAACAGAATGCAGGAATGAAGTGACAGATTCTATCATACACTCACCTTCCTGGTTCTACAACCTTGTTTTGATGTCATACATCAAAATACTTTTGAACTACCACCACTGAAGTAACTCTGCCAATTTTGCTCTGAATGTCCACTTTCAAGCAATTATTTGCATGGTAAATCACTCAGAGAGATCCACAACCTGTCAGTGTTTGAGTGTTAAAAAAACAACAAACCTCTTTTGATAAGTGGGAAAAGAATGTGTATGTTGGGCATTCTGAAAAGTTTACTCTCTGTTCACACCTTGGCTTATAGTTATAGATATTAACACACCATCTTTCCTCCATGTGTCAACCAACATTTTGGCTATGAAATGATATGATTTCTCACAAACTAAATCATTCAAAAGTTTGTTTGACTCTCATTTCTCCAAGATGTAAAAATGATGAAAGTGATTGATGATTTACATAACTGACTTCTTTTACATTATGCCTCCAAATATGAATTACAATATGAAGTTGAGTATCTATAAGCTACAGCTGTTTTATCGAAGTGAACCAGCCATATACATCAGTGTTTAATGTTAAGATCCATTCTAATTTCTATGGCATGTCTGCCTTGAAACGTTGAGAGAAAGATATGAGGTGCTTCAACTAAATGCAATTACCTGCTTCTTAGTAGTAACCAATCCTTGATACAGTATTTCTGTCAGCTTGTCACCAGCAAAGATCAGAAAGGTTTATCTGCAAGAAATGAAAAGGGTAAATATAATGATAAATCACCAAACTGAAGTACTCTTGTACAGACTAGAATGGATTCTAAACAAGGAATATATATGCCTAATGCTACATTTGAGCAGATGAAATGTGCAAAGATTTGGGGCCTACATGCAACAGTGATAGAATTCAAACAGACACAAGCTATTGTAAAATGAGAAGTGTTTGTGTGCATTTTATTTTCATGACTTTCGAGAGCAAAGATTAAAATGCATACGAAAGTTCTTGTCTGCACTTCATGGTATGCATTGAACGCACAGGCAATTTACTAAAAATTTCATGCCACAAATATGTCTTGTGTTAAGGTATTCTAATTTTGAAGAGAAGTATTACATGTGCTTTTTCTTTAACATCGGAATAAAGTTCGGCTATTAGTAATAGAATATATTTTTAGAGAAATGCATTTCCTTCAACTTTCCTGAGTGTGTGTTTTGGCATTTGATATAACTGCCTATGAGGAAAAGAAATTCATGGAGCCCCCTGAACAAAGTCAAAACTTGGTGCATTGTATACATTTTTATATAATCTGCCATCCCTATAAGAACATATTGGGCAATATAATATATATATATATATATATATATATATATATATATATATATATATATATATATATATATCAAATTCTAAGTCTGTAACTATGCCAAACATAAACAAAGTTTCATAGTTAGTTAATCAACTACTTGGTACTATACTGGGCAGTAAATTTCTTTCTTATAGGGGAAAATGTAAACGTTTCTTTCATATTCAGCTTCTGACCTCTTCAAGACAACTGTCAAATTTGAGGAACTTTTTTTTAAAGTTTGTAGAAAGGTTGCTAAAAAACGCTCAAGGCTTACAACAAATTCTACAGGAAATTGAGGAAATAGTAGTCGCATTCGAATATTAATCGTTGATTGGTGCAACCCACCCTAAGATGGCTGTAGCAAACAAACAAAAAACAAAGAGCGTGTTTCTACTGAGAGCACCTCGCATTCCTCGCATCGCCACGAATTTTGTCCAACGCAGCACCTCGAACTTTACGACCACTCGAGCTGTTTCTACTGAGCGATAAAATACGGGGTGATGCATAGGTGACGTGCAAATGCAGTGATTCCGGAAGTCTGGTATTCTTAGGTCACAGATCGGGTCACGCCCGCACTGCCTTGTGGGAAGGTAAACAACACGAAGATGGCGCCAACCAGAGATAACGTGTTTCTTCTGGCGTACCTGCATTTACTCATATCATCCGCTCAAACATCATCATCAGCGATACATGAATCGAGTTCCTTGAGAAGGAGACGAAGAGGTAGCCGAATGCTACGGGAAATTCGGCGTTTAGAGGTGGAAGAAGCGTGTCAGAGGAGGAAGAAGAGGAACATTACCGCTATGGTAATTAGCCTCCTCTATGCATCATCACGCATTGTGGACGTGGATACAGCTGTGATGACGACATACCACACGTGGTGGGAAGAACGTGCCTTCCCCCATTTCTCAGACCGAGAATGGACACGAAACTTCCGAATGTCAAGGGCTTCTTTTGATCTTCTTTGCACCAGTCTCCGAGAGGAACTCTCGGAGCTTATTCCGACGAATATTCGGAAGCCCATCCCACTTGAAAAGCGGGTAGCAGTTGCACTGTGGAGACTCGCTACCCCGTGCGAATTTCGCACAATTGGCCATCTGTTTGGGATAGGGCGGTCCACAGCATGCAAAATTGTGCATGAGGTTGTTGCGGCGATTATTTCCGGCGTCTATCCCAACTACGTGAAATGGCCGACAGGTGAGTTCATAAACACTCAAGTCCTATCATGATGGTCAGTATGGATGCCTAGTATATGTAACAACTGTCAGAAGGGTCTAATGACTAGTAGATTCTAGTAGGCCTTCTATTATTAAATTTAATATTAGTATGTAGACCAATCTAGAGTACCTAGACCATCTTAACTAACCAAACAGTAACGTGTTTACTGTCGGTGTAGTGTTCCAAAGTGGGACTATAAAAGCACAAATGATATCCATGATGAGCTGTTTTCTTGATGAACAAATTTTCTTTAGGTAGGCACCCTGGTGCATATGAGTTTTTTACTTTGATTATAATAAAAAGGCTGGAATCCAGATTAATCCATCTAACAGTAACAGTTACATTTAATCCATCTTACAGTAACAGAATTACATTTCGGTTTATTTAGAACATACAGAATTTCCTCATGTTTTAGGCTTTATCGCAAAAATGTTAATATGTTATATGATAGGATGTCTTGTGGTACAACAGACTTACACATGCATTAATAAATGTCATATCTTCAAAAGTTTTAATATCACTGTTCCCAAAGGTAGATTGGACATTTAACTTCAGACAGGAGATTATACTAATGTAAAACTAATTCAATTTATTTGGAATATCAAATTGCAGTGCTGTAGTGTGTACATTTTTCAAGTTGTTCATAGAAACATATTGGCCCTTAAACACTTTTTGTGAAATTTGGTGGGTTTTGTGAAAGGAAATCTTCCCAGACAGATTTACTGTGGTAATGATTGGTTTTGCCAAAAATGATAATGATGCATTGATAAACATAATGTGCAATGTATGGCATTTCAATCGATGCTCTTCAGACAGGTTTCTTTTTATATGCTTGGGCCTATAGTATAGGCCTACATTGTGTATACAATAATTTGTGTCTTGCATAAAAATTATGTCATTTATTTATATTACAGATGAAAACCTCCGAGCTGTCCTCCGTGGATTTGAAGTATACCGTGGAATGCCTCAATGTGCTGGAGCAATCGATGGGACCCAAATCCATGTTACGCCACCATCAGAGTTCCAGGCCGATTATCTGAATAGGAAGGGCTTCCACTCTATCAATTTGCAAGCAGTGTGTGATCATCGGTTACGGTGGGAATGCTCTTTTTCTCTCTGTTTTTCACACAAAGAGATAATAAAAGTGGCATTGAAGTCCCTTTTTTATATTTGATAAAGAGAATTTGTTGGAAATGAAGTAATAATTTCTGTCTTACACCAGTAATTCATGTACATGTATATTTGAATTCAAATTTATTATGCGTGTTTGCTCGATCAAAGTTTTTATGGTGCCTGACATAAGCAATGTTGAAAAGAACAAAATGTGAATTATTTACTTCACATAATGAATGTCAAAGACAGCCAATCCCTTTTGCATGCAAATTTTTGAAAAATTGGTGAGAACACTTACACATATGTAGGTATTGAAGAAAACACTATTTGGAAACCTCCTGTAAATTTTGAACTCAAGAGGGTCGTTATTTGTTTAGTTAATATTGACTGTTAAGATTTGAATAATTTTTGCGTACTACGCAAAAATTACAAATCTAAATACAGTCTGGTTTTACAGACCTGTGTGATGCACTTAGTTAAACATAAGTAGTTCATGTAAGTGGTGAGTTGTTATTTGCCATTGGTAAAGTAAGAGAAGCTAGTGAATTCTTCTTTTCTGACAGCTTTAACATGCATTTCTGTTGTTCGAAGTATAAGTATCATATTACAACCACAGGAGGATTAATGCATGCAGCTGTGCCTATGTACACAGAATACGTTATGGTGAGCGTTTGGTACATTAACGGCTAACAACCTTCAAATATCACAGAAATGTGATAGATTTACAATAGTCATGCCATTCTTTTGGAATATATCATGTTCTGTGCTATTTGGGAAGGAATGCAAAAGGGAAGGGCCATGTTAAATCAATATCTTATATATTTTTTTTTAAAAACAGATTTACAGACATTTACGTTGGATGGGCAGGACGAGCTCATGATGCCCGAGTCCTGAGGAACTCCAGTCTTTTTCAACGTGGTGAAGCGAACACACTTTTCCCACTTGTAAGTTTGCTGATTTGGATGATATCACATGTGTTCATATCTTTGTGAAAACAAGATGATGATGTCTGAAAAATCTACTTTTCAAACATTAGCCAAGGATGAAAAGAACTTTGGTTGCATGCCTCATGTATGTTACTTTGGCTGATTGTTTGGTGTGTATGCTCCTTTTGAAATTGGAATTGATAATTTTGCTGATTAGAAATGTATGTGACCGTGGAGTAATATCTGTAGGGCCTTGAGAGATTTACTTAACCAAAATATGTAATGTAGGGCTAAGGCACATTAATTATCATATCATTTGGACATAAATGAATTTACAGACATGACTTATTATTAATTTCTAAAGGGAAGATATTGTACATGGTAAGATTTGGCAATATTCAGTCACGTTTGTGTTACTGACTATGCATATTGTTTGCTTTGTTTTTCATGTTGCAGTTGACCAAAGACATAGAGGGCTGCAATGTCCCAGCATACATTGTGGGAGACCCGGCATATCCTCTTCTCCAGTGGCTCATGAAAGGGTATCCTGATACTGGCAACCTCACCAGACAGCAACGCACATTCAACTACAAACTCAGTAGTGCTAGAATCATCATAGAGTGTGCATTTGGGCAACTGAAAGGTCGGTGGCGCTGCCTTGGAAAGAAGAACGAGTCGAATATTCAGTTCATCCCTCATTTGGTTTCTGCATGCTGTGCCTTGCACAACTTCTGCATTGAACATGGTGATTTGTTCAACAGTCGCTACCTTGACTTGCCTCGTGCCTTTGCTGACTTCGAGGATCCAGTGGAACATCTTCCGTTGAATATCGCAGATCCTTGGAATCCTGAAGATGCAGACATTCTCTTGCCAACACCATCAGATATGCGACAGGCCCTTACTGCACACCTGAGCAGGAGATGAACTTTTGCAGTGAACCTTAGCAGGAGTTGAACTTTTTCAATGAGCAAGGGTAGTCATGTTCCTATTCAGTAGCCTCTACTTGGCCTGCATCTTGCCTGTGGTGTGCCATGGAACATTTATCAGCGAGATTCCAGTTTGCTATGCATGTTAATATCCATATAGGTGATTTCAGTGGGACTTATGTGGACTCATACAAGTCCAATGTATGTGCAAATTATGAGAATTGGGAAAAAATGGATGTAGTTTATCACCCACTTTAAACATGTACAGTTTTACAGATTCCATGGCAATTGTCAGTATCTAATAATGCATCTTTGCACATCTCCAACTTATGGCAGAAATGTATTCCACTTTTTATTTTGAATGCACAGGGCAAGCGTCACTATCATTTTTGGATGTTCTGGCATAAACATGACACTTTAATTCTTTCAAACTTGTAAATTATGTATTGCATGTCCATGCATTATAACCAGGATCTTGATATGTCTTGCAGACTTATGCATTACAACGAATGTTTTTGCTAGTTTTCATTCCAATTAAACATAAACTGAAGATGTAATTAGAATAGCAATATCTGAACATTGTTACTCATTTTGCTGTTACCATAGCTAGGCAAGTTTTACCTATCTCTATCAGCAAAATTTAATATGTCCATGAACACCATGTTTGTTTGTTTTTTTTTTCATTGTTGTTTGATAAATGCCAAGTTGCATTAATCATATGTATTTCTTTTACCCAAATTAACATTTGTGCATGCAGAGATACAGATAAATCTGTGTCCATCTGTTAGTTGGTATGTCCATCTCGTAAAGTTTACAATTGTAGGTTGACTTTTTCCAACTCTTCTAGAGTGAGTTTATAAAGTCCATTTGTGATTAATATTTCGACACATTAGATGAAAGAAGGGTGCCTTTAAGCTACATGTATCGTGAGAGATTGCCAAAGGTCATTTGAGGTCAGGTTTGCCAGTACCATTTTCAGATTGCTTTTGTGTGTCTGTTGTGTTACCTTGTCAAAAATTGCAATAACTTGAACTTTGAAGTCTATTTGTAATTGCATTTGTTACAAACCTTCATATTTTGATGTACAATGCAAGGTGGCATTACTCTCATTTGCATCATCAAGTGTATCTTTAAAGCAAAGTGGATAGGCAATTAGCAGAACTTCCGATTTTTTTTTTGTTCACTTCTTTGTTTCTCCTCACCTTGATTTAAGTGGTGTTACATTCTGACCTTGATTTTGAGCTCATCTCTGTGTAGTCACATGAGACCACTTCAAGTTCCATTCCATCAAAGAAGGTAATCTGGGAAATATTGTTCTACTTTTTATTTCACTTTTGATACTAGTTTTTCATCAGAAAAGAAAGAGAAGAAAGACAACAAAATAAAAGGAAACACAGAAGGCAGAATTGGTGTAAGATACTTCGCATGAATTTAGGATTGAGTGATAAATCAGTGTACTGTTGGTGCAGATATGTTTTTGCTTGCCATACATTGTATGTTCCAGTAGTTAATGTCCCGATTCCACAAAATGAAAGTATGCAAAATTCATACAGCTGTATAACCTGTTCAAGCGTGGAAATTACACTCGCAAAATATCCACTTTTATAGTATATTAATCACCATAATCATCCTGTCATCATCATAATTATCACCATCTGCATGAATATCAACAACAGCACGTTGACAACCACCACTTCAATTTAAAATACATTTTACAGTTGAAATTCAATATCAAGACATTTAATACAGTGATAAAATATGTGATAGTGCCAACTGATTTCTCTGGTCCAAATGAATTCATAACCTTTTATCTCATATTGTTTATTGAATACTGATACGATAAGATATCTGATGTAAACAATAAATTGTGTTAGTCCTAAGCCCAAGGATCTTATGCCGAGTTTCCACTGTATTGATATTATATATATATATATATATATATATATATATATATATGTATATATATATGTATATATATATATATATATATAATATATGTATATATATATATGTATATATATATATATATGTATATATATATATATATATATATATATATATATATATGTATATATATATATGTATATACATATATATATACATGTATATATATTTCATTTGTTTTTTTATTATTGTTTGCTTTTTTTAGTGTGTGTGTGCATTAGTATGTGTGTGTGTGTTTGGTTTCTAAAAACTATTGTAAGCCTTACACTGATGAAATAATTTGTATTAGCAAATGACTAGTTCACATCTCTACCCAGTAACAGGTTACTGGCACCATCTTACAAGATGATGTACATTTGTACATTACTGTATATACACATCTTGTTTGGCTATCTGTTGCACTTGTAACACATATGAAGTCCTCAAAAGCTTGTTCGAAATGAGTTTCTCCATTTATTGGAATAAATATGCAAAACATAAGACATATAATGTTACTGACTCTGTAAAAAAAAATAAATCTCTTTAAGATACACTTTAAACTTAAGTGAATACTTTCAGCTGAAAGAACTTTGATAACTTTTTTTTTTTTAATTCAGCTCACTGTACCTGACATATTGCACCCTGTCATTCTTTTTATGTGTGGTTACATTAAGGACATCTAGTCAAACATTTTACTCACTCTATCATGTTCTACCTGAGTTAACTTGACTGTACTGAGTGAACTATATGGAATACAGAAAGACTCAAAGTACAAAAAAATACAAACAAAAAACAAAAAGAAAAAGAGAGGCCCTATTTTCAAAGCTCACACTCATAGGCTGAAAAGGGCAAGAAACATCACATGATTAGCCCACTTTACATTAAAAAAGATGCACAGCTGGTAGCTTATCTTTCATCTAAACTGAAACTGACAAGCACAAGCTACAATGAAATAATACATTCTAGCAAACTTTTTTTTTTCTGATTAACGTGTAAATATTACAAGTCATGCCACTGAAACTGAACAATGAATTAATCCTTCATGTACAGTAGATGGAGTACAAAAGCAACCTTAATTAGTAAACAGGTGTACATAATTTTGTGTGTTGTATAAGCTGAATTATGTTAAAAGTCAAATGCTTCACTTGTCCCATCATGTTTAACCTGAGTGTAGTTGACTATTGACAAAACTACTACTACATATAGTACTAAATGAATACACTGTACATTAAAACTTTCATAACAAATACTGTACAAGGAATACTGTCTTAAGGCACACACTTAAAGGATGAAAAGAGGCAAGAAACAACTATTAAGATTGGCACCACTTGAATTCCACAAAAAGAAAAGAAAAATGCCTAGAAAGATACTGGCAGCAAAAGATAAACAGTCTGTAATAAATGCTTCACTTGTCCCATCATGTTTAACCTGAGTGAAGTTGACTATTGACAAAACTACTACTAGTACTAAATGAATACATTAAAACTTTCATAACAAATACTGTACAAGGAATACTGTCTTAAAGCACACACTTAAAGGATGAAAAGCGGCAAGAAACAACATAAGATTGGCACCACTTAAATTCCACAAAAAGAAAACAAAAATGCCTAGAAAGATACTGGCAGCAAAAGATAAACAGTAACATACACAAGCGACACAGAAATGCAGTATGACTAGCAATAAAGAAATTATCTTTATGCACATAAATTTGTTAGATTATTATGTGTTTAAACAAAATAACACGTAACTGTAAAAAAGAACGAGAAGAAATGAATCTTTGGTGTACGTACAGAACTAAAAAACACAACCTACATGTAGGTCTATGGGCACAGTAACATCAAGAATCAAACACATCCTTATTTCCATCAGACACTATGAAATACATACCACGTCTCAAAGATAATGGCAATAGAACTTTTCACATTTTTGGCAAGACTACATCCACGCAGGATTTGCTATTTTCATAAAGTATGAGTTCACATGTATTTGGCAAGAGTTTGTCAAGAGTTGATCGTCCAATGTTCAAAGAAATGAAAATATGTACTGTATAGCTTTAGTTTGTTGGCACCCATGTTTAGCTTGATGGTAATCAAAATTTCTGCATCCCTGAGGTCATAATAATTTATTATCAAATCACGTCTAAATTGACACAGAAATGAAAGAAGAAACTTCCAGCACTACACTAGTACAGGACATGGAATAGATACAGCTGCCTTGTATGGGTAAAGTGGCCTTTTTATGTGCCTCCCGGTTTAAACATGTACACGAGCAGAACTTAGTAAACCATTACTTGAAACTTGGGTAATCAAGTCTGAGTTAGTAGTTTTCACTATTAACTATTCATTCCTTGGTTACTGGTTTTCACTGCCAACTATTCATTCCTTGGTGGTCCAGGTCAAGGAATGAACGTTCCTCGCCGCTCCCACTTGCAGAGTGTGGTGGGTGCTGTGGTGTCTGCTGAAACGGAACATGAGCATGTGGCACTGCAGTTGAAGTTGATGGTGTTGAAAAATCCAGATGTCTGCTTGGATATGGGTTCCTTGGTTGCTGGGGTTGTGGCTGGAAGGCATTCCCCAGCAGCTGGAGTAGGTTATTCTGGAAACTTGCTTGTTGATCCAAGGCTCTTTGTCTAAATGCCATGTCCCTTTCAGAACGCTCCTCCTCCCATCTGAAATATCGAGCTTGCAAAGCTTCCTGGCGGGCGAACAAGCGCTCCTGGGCTGCCTCATCTGCCTGCTGCTGCTTCTCCAAGTAGAAATCCATGGAGGTTTCAAACTTTGTCTTCTTCTTGGGCGGCCCTTCTGCAAAGAAAGAATGAAATGGGTCTTACAGTATGATATTCTGCAATATGCTGCACATGCATTAGTGGTTAAACAATTTCAACTTACATGTTCATATTTTGAAAATGTGACATCGGTATTCCTGTTTTCTCTAACAAGCTGTCTGCAAAATATTTTCTTACAAAATCACGATAGAGTACAATATCTTGGGATCACTCATGTCTTCCTGCTATGGTTGGGCAACAGCAAGGACATGCTCCTTTCTAAAAAAGTAAGCCCAAATGAAGCCTTGACACCAAATAAGCACACATACTCGAAACATAACAAACTCGTGTAGAAGTAGTAGCAATGAGGTAATTCCTGCCACCTCAGACATCATTGATATGTTACAGTAATTATCAGATTAAAATAGGCTACCGGTACTTGAAAAAAAAAAAAGTGTTCATTTTCTTTTTGGAAATTGGAATGAATACAATCAAAAAGATTGATCCGCAAAATGATATTCCCAAGGTATATCTTTACATTATTGTACCTGCATTTTCTGCACGTTCAGCATTTGCTGGTTGTCTTGGAGCTGCACGTGCTTGTTCTTCTTGTGGAGCATCTGCTGGAGGAGGTTGTGGCTGTGGAGCGACCTGTTCCTCTGGCGCTTGTGGTGCCTGTGGTGCTTGTGGTGCCTGTGGTGCTTGTGGTGCCTGTGGTGCTTGTGGTGCCTGTGGCGCTTGTGGTCCTTGTGGTACTTGCGCTTCTTTGTCGTTTCCAGCAGCGTCATTCAGGTGACCTGTAAGTAATAAAATTCAATACACACTATAACAGAAGTTAATAAATGTCCTACGGACTACGGGACAGGAACACTATGGCACACATCAGTAAATGAAAAACATAAAACCTACACATTCAGAGGCATATTTGGATTGTTTAAGACTGAAATCATGTGGTTTTAATGCTGAAAAAATCTTTAGGAACAGAAAGGAACAGGTATGATATTATTCAAATTTTAACAGTATGTACAGTAATTGACTGTTCATAGTGCTAATGAAATAGTAATATGATAACAAAATGTTAACCCTTGCATCAACATGTCAATAGTTACACAATTCCGTCTATTTGATTTGTAATCTGTGATCATTTGGCGTGTCAAAAAATCAAGAAGCAGAACGTACCTGGGAAACCTTCTGGAGTCTTCACTCGTTGAAGTTCAGCTTCATATTCTTCTATGACATTTTCATGTTCATATGTTTGAGGGTTGATCTGGGCCTGAGAAGGTTCGTCTTCCTCTGTGTCCATAAAGTCAATTTCCGACTGACTGTCACCTTCTTGACCTACATGTAGATGATAAGAATGAGAAAAGAAATGTACATTGTAGATGACTCCAAACAGTGTATTTGGCCATCAAATCATAGCAGCAAAAATAAAAAATTAAATTAAAAAAGAAAAATTTTATAAGGGTTAAAACTCTCTGTGCCATGCCACGAGTCCATACACACCCTTTCATAAATGTTACGAGTAACACAAAATTAGTGACATGGGGGCCAAAGGGGGCCGGGGGGGGGGGGGGGGGGGGACCTGACAAAAACCAACACTACCATCAAAGTACCAATATGATTTATCTTAATTTAAAAAAAAATAATAATTTTAACTTGAGTAAACGTTAGGTATTACTCACAATTTAATTTTTATTTTATGTAACCAAATTATCAAGTTCAATTTTCTTGCTCACAACGGGTCCAATATTGGATTCTTCATTTCACATATAATTTCAGATTTCCATTTTTTTTTCCAAGTAGGCCTACTAACATAGAAAAATTGTCACAAGTACAAACTGCAGTAACATGAGACACAGTTCTCGTGCGGTTACTAGTACATGCAACCAACCCTTGACATTATGTACAAGTGTATATCATACATTTAACGTTACACTGTATGTTGTATGTTGTACGTTAACGACTACATGTACTGCAGACCTCTAACATCTACTGTTAGTACTCATCAACGCCAAGTAAGGCCAAGGGTGCTACTTACTCGCTACTGTTAATGGGGTGAGAGATCGAGATCTTGCTTCTTCATGAACACGTGATCCAGCCAGGTCGGCGTCGTCGCCCGCCACGCCGGCGGTAGCCGGAGCTCCGGAGTCCACTACCACTGCCGGTCTCGTGAGTGGTCGATCCTTAAGCACGGGGAGAAGTTGGTAGTACAGGGGACATACTTTCAGGATGTCGTCCCTTCCTTTGCCAGACGTGTTCAGTTTGTCAGCTTTATAAAAGCGCTCCCTCAAATATTTTATCTTGTTCCTCACCGCCGCCTGGATAGTCTTCTTGTTCTTCTGTGTCAATGCGATCCCTGCCTCCTTCGCTACAGCCTCGGCTATTTTTTGATAGGCCACTGCATTCCTCTTCGTTTTCCCATCCAGGATACCCCGAACTAACATTTCTTGCCACTTACTGATCAGAAATCTTTGAAGATCGAGGGTCCAGTTAAGAGTTTCTTCAAGCTGCGACATAACTCTCGCGATTCGAGACGATATAATCAATATGAAATACAAAACAATAACGCGGTGTAAAATCAAACTTCGAAGTACAACTGTAAGGGCTCAGTAGTGCAACAATAGCCTAGCTAGCTGTGAGGTATACGGTAATTAATCACGCGAACAAAAAAAACGATGAATGCCACAATTCACATACAGTATACTAGTAACGTGTAACGTACTATACAGGGCCTACAATACACCTACGTCACGCCGCGTACACAAATTACAAGCGAGTTGGCACAAAGCATGATGCGAAAACGGTCGCTGTGTGTACACACGTGTTTTGTACACATGTGTCGGAGGAGTGTGTGCGATGAACCGATTGAAAAGCGCGGGGAGAAATTCTAGACGTCCGGTACACCACGAATTTCGCTACCCGGTGTGTTTCTACTGAGAATCGTCCTTCGCGTCACCACGCATCGACCACCTCAATAGATGGACGACGGAGCACCACGCATCAGCCGGCATCGGCCACTACCCGATCTGTTTCTACTGAGGAAAAATTCGAGGTGTCACCACGCATCGGCCGGAATCGGCCGGCATCGGCCGGTATCACCACACATCGGCCGGCATCACCAAGAATTTTCGTCGCTCAGTAGAAACACGCTCAAAGCAACCCTTCAGGATATTGAAGAGGGATATTTTGTCAAGAACACAACAGGTGGTAGAGCCACATTCCAATGGTTTGCTGAAATCGACTGCCTATTTTTGGTGCTCTGTTCCCCTAACAGGTCTTTTTGTGTCCCAGTACTGTTGTAAACAACCATCAAGGTAGTTTGAATATTTGGGTGGTGAGTAATGAAGGCAAAGAAGCGATTTAGGTTGATTTTGATCCTGCACATAGTGAACACAGAGGGAACTGGGACACTGTGTGGGATAGCATGGATTGTTAAATGTTGATTATCTATTCACAATCATGTTGAAATCTTGTGGTCATACAAACATGGTTGAAGATATGGGAGGCCTACCGGGTCGAGGTATGTTATCTAAGTGGGGCAAATGGCATACACGGGGCAATTTAGAGATAAAAACTCCCTCTTTAAATGTCTGATTACCATAAGAGCCCTTCTCCCACCCACTCAGCACTCTAAAATTTAATCTGAAGGAGGCATCCAATCAAACCCATGCCCATCTGCATAAATACAATTTGAATTTATGGACATATTTACCCGAGGACATCATAACTAGCTATTCCATATTCCACATTACAGAAGCGCTCATATCTATGAATATATTTATTTCTTTTTTGACACAGTAATGGCAAGCTTTTAACAAACTAGTTAAGTAACTTGTTGGATAACTCAAAATACTCTCTAAATTACAGAATGATATTAATATCAAACAGTTCTGCTGTGTCACATCTGTCAATTTGTGACTTCTGGTGCTGATAATGACTTTTGGTGGAAAGGATACCATGATCACTCTTGGCCTTAGAATGGCAGCACCTGCATAAGCCTTCAGAAAGTATACTGACTTAAATAAGTGAGTTTTTAATTTTGCTTTACATTGTCAAAAACTTCATGCGCAGATGAAGCAATGCTGCTATTGCATGAGGCCGACATATCGGGTGCGTAACTTTGCAAAATTTTGCTGCAGGTTGAATGGACACTCGTAAGTTCGCGAAGTTTCACTTTGCGATTTTTCCAAATGAGAATGGCCCTTCACATAAAATTTGGGATGGTGTTATCGGCATATTGCTTTTCGAGTGATCAATGCCTTACAAGCACTGCTTTTCAGTAGATTACTTTTTTTCCATTGGTAAATTTACATTTATCATCATTGCAAGGTTTGCATTACTTTTCTAATTATTCATCACATTCATTTGTACATATATTTTGTATTATACCTTAAAACCTGTACTTCTCACAAATTACTCTGTGATACAAATGTTGTCAATGTGTACTTCGTATAATGTACCTTTGTTAGATAGAAATAAAGGACAATTGAATTGAAAGTAAAAATGCATATCTGATATTTTGAAATTGCTTTGGCACAGAGGGGATGTCCCTCTCTTCCATGCTTTAGTAGTTTTTTGTAAATTTTGTCTAAACATGGTATTAAGTTTTAAATCAATCACAATCTACTCCAATCCATCAAAATCCATTACTACAAAACAATATCGGACCAAAGGATGAAATGATCTAAAGTAAATCAAATCAAATCATATCAAATCGTTTTTGTTTTGTTTTGTTTTTGTTTTGTTTTTTGTTTTTGTTTTTTAGCTAAAACTGTTTGAGACAAACTTAAGGTACTGAGGTCTCCTACAATGTTCTACTACCTTTAATGTTCTCTGCCACAAACCGAGCAAATTATGTGTTAGAAGGCCTACCAGCGTCTATCATTCTAAACAGGACCAGACTAGCGACAGAAATCGAACATCAGCCTAGCAGAATGCCGACTGGGCATTAAATGAATCCATGTCCCTAATCTAGCAGGCTCTAACCTGAATTATTCATGCTACAGCTTCTCAGGATACACCTTCCACCTCCAAATCCCCACACCAGCTCCACTTTTCCTCTACTTCTCTTGATATAACTCTCCACTTTCCCTTCATTTATCCTCATTCTTTTCTTCCTGTATCATGCTGCCTTTCTTCTCTATCTTTTCTGATTGAATGAATCTATCCATATGTTATTTCACAGATATATTGTATACTAATACTGTAAAACCACAAATTTTGGGGTGTATGAAACTTCCGTAAATTTTGTAAGAAACCAAGATTTGTGAAAATGGTATGCACATGAAAGTTTGTCCACACAATGCATTGAATGCCCATGGAAATTCGCAAAAGTTTCATGTGGCAAAAAAGGCTGTCAGCTACAGTTTGCAAAAGTTTCATGCTGCGAATGTTTCTGGTCTTACAGTAATCTATTATTCTACCTAAATATGTGTTTAGTCCATTACTTGATCTATTCCCTGATGTATCCATTGATCTATCATTCATTTCCTGTAACCTTTTCTGTCCTTTTCTCTCACCTTCCCTGTCATATCTGTACAATGCAGCCTTCTCTGTTTTCTGCCCATCTAACCTCAAGAAAGATTGTTGGCATGTGTACTCTTTTTTTTTCTAAATGGATTATCAATTCTAAAATAAATAGGACTTATGTCCTTCTGCTTCTGAAGAATGAAAAATTTAATGAAACAAAATTCACATGTTCATCATATAGGCCTACCTGTATCTTGACGATTTACAGTATGTCCCAAAAAAAATTACAAAGGGGCCCTCCGCAATGATATCTTTAAAAGTAGTGAATCAATCTAAATACAAATTCAGGTTATGAAACTATAACTCATTGCCCACATCTTACAGAAAACCCCATTCGATTTGCTTCAGTGGTCAAAGAGAAATACGGAATTTTGTAGAGGATGTCGGGAATCGCTTCTGTCCAAGTTCTGTCTATTAGTCACACACAAGATCATCGAAGTGCTAAACTTGGAAGAATCCTATTCATGACATGCTTTACAACAATTCATATTTCTCTGTGACCGCTTAACCAAATTGAATGGGGTTTTCTGCAAAATAGAGCTAAGATGTCATATTTTAAAACCCTGAAGTAGCACTTAGACAGGTTGATTATATTGGGTGTTATCAATTCGAAAATCTGATTGTAATTTTTGGGGCGACTTACTGCAGTATCTCCCCCAAATAATTACAATCAGATTTTTGCATTGATAACGCCCTATATGATTAAATTTTCTAAATGCTACTTCAGGGCATTAAAATATAACATTTTAGCTTTATTTTGCAGAAATCCCCATTCGATTTGGTCAAGCGGTCACAGAGAAATGTGGATTGTTGTAAAGCATGTCATGAATCAGATTTTTCCGAGTTTAGCACTTCGATGATCTTGTGTGTGAATAATAGACAGAACTTGGACAGAAGAGATTCCCAACATCCTCTACAAAATTCCGTATTTCTCTTTGACCACTGAAGCAAATCGAATGGGGTTTTCTGTTAGATGTGGGCAACGAGTTGTAGTTTCATACCCTGAATTTGTATTTAGATTGATTCACCATTTTTAAGGATATCATTGTAAAGGGCCCCATTGTAATTTTTTTTGGGACATACTGTACAATACATTAATCTCCATCATTGTACAGTTGTCATTTCTTCAATTTTCATAGCCTAGGTATGTACAAATGTAAATCTCAATGCTGAAAAGGCATATTTACACAAAATTCCCCCAAGATACCTGTTGTATTAATCAGATTTGATTTGAAATCTCAACAGAAAGCACAAATAGTCATTCAATCAACTCCAGTCAAGGCACCTGTAATGGATGCACAAATCATGATGCAAGCAGCATGGCATATTTTGTGTGAATACACAATATCACCAAAGGCGTGTTTTCATCAGCCCAAAGTTTCAAAATAGCACATTTTTTTGTGGTTACGAAACTAGCCCGATGTCAAAATAGCGTTCTATTTGTGCAATGAAGATGCAAATAGCACTCCGTATCGTGCATTCTGGCTGTTTCGTCCCTATTTGTACTTCTGTTAATATTCTGGCTAAGTCACTATGCCTAAGCTGTGGCCTGAAGATTCTTGCAGACTGTGCGTGTATCTACGATGCATTTAAACTCTGCGAATCGTTAATTTCATTAAATGTCTCACTGGACAGAAGAACAAGTATAGCGTTATTGTGTCGATCGAGCTTGTAACTTGCGATACCTACTGTACCTACACATGTACAAAAGTACGTACCGGTCTGCTGTAGTATCGTACATGTACATACGGTGATATGGGAGATTTTGCGCGGGGAAATCCAGTTTTGAACCACACAGTAATCTGAGCAATGATGCAAAATGCGTATGCGTCAAATTTTGTGCTAATTTCCCACAGCTGGCTGTTTTGAGATGATGAAGACGCACACTCGCAATATCAAGAAAGCAAAGGTCACTAAAATCACTCATACCACATTGTAAAACATTAACTTATTCAAATTATAGGAAGAAGCAACACCTGTGACTTTGGCTGCCTCTGGCTCGATTCAAAGGTCCAATTTGGAAGCCAACAGGGTGCATAAATGGAGAAAATCAGGCAGAAAAGTGTGGACATGTTTGTACGATTGCTCCAAAGACTGATATTGGCGCTGATTGCAGAGACTGTGGGTGTATAAAAAGAGAGCAATCTAGTGACACAGCTGGACCTGAGTGAGCAACCCTGAAAGCTGCTAAACTATTTAATGAAACCTTATTACATACTAGAGATTCATAGATAGCTCTGGGTGGACAAAAAGCATGGAGACTGATTTGCATGTTCTGAATGACAATAGCAATGGTGCGAAGAAAGCTCAAAGTATTGTGGAGATGGTGTGGGGAAATTAACCCTTTCTGTGGCCATAAGTCAAATGTAAACTAATTGCACACACATAGAGCTATGAACAGGAAATTATTGTGGCATGCAGTAGGTTAAAGGTCCAGTTTACCTTTGGGAGCAGTGATTTGAAAAATGTTCAAGATATTGCCTTTCATGCATATATATGTGTAGGTCTGTTGTACCACAAAACACCCTCCCATACAGAATTTTGCAATGAAGCCTAAAAAAAAATATCAGTGTTTTTCTCAATAAACCATAACTGTAGATGGTTTAGTCTAGAAACATTTTATTTTTATAACTATTGTTCACATTTCGTATATCTCACAATACATCGATTTTACTAATTCAAATTTTTACATTGGTTGTTTCTTTCCCTAACTCACATTTTAGAACTATTTTAAAGGACTAATACTGGGGGTTTTGTTTCATCTGCAAGTGGTAAATGATGCCTTTAATGTGATGGTTTCACTTCTTGCTGCTCAATATACACTTTGCCTGAGATAGACTTGACACACACTGACACCAGATGACAGCATTAGATGAACTTTGGTGGATAATGGGAATTGCCTTGGAGACTTTCTACCAAGAGTTGAGACATGCCACGGCGGTATCACCTCTGAATCTTTTTTACAATCCTGCCTAATGGCTTGTGATTGTAATTATCCAGTATTGCTAGTGACAGTCTTGTAATCTTAAAATATTTTGAGATGGCTGCATAAGGAGAGACATAGCGAGCGGAATTAAACTTACGACCACGCATCTGCATTTTTTTTTTTCTGCAAAAGTAACGCATCTGCCTTTTTTCTACAATTTTTCCCTAGTATTGCTAGCTTTTCAGCTCTGAAATCTTTCAACAAGTAAAGATAATGCACCTGGCTATCCTGCACTTGATACAAATATTTTTACAGAGCAATTCACGCTGCAATGCATTTATCAAACAAACAAGAGAAAATAAGGTTATTCACTCCTTGTTCATATATTCCTGATGAAATGTCTATCAGGGTACTGGAGAACTTGGAATAACAAAATAACAAGAGAAAATGAGTAGCAATCACACCTCCCAGCTCCACAAGGCTTCATGGAATGAAAGGGAGGGTGCACTCCATGCTACTCACTACCTCTTTGGGCTGTTTACTTAATCAACATTCCATGGTGACCTTTAGGGTGACATAAAATAAACATCACAGAGATATGTCTGGAAAGTGGAGATTCTCAACACAGCATGGAATATGCAGTGAAGGAGAGAGAGAGACAGGAGAAATAAAAAGCTAGGCCACATTTTTAACCCTGGATCCTCTGTTTACTTTGGGATGAAAGACATTTTCTGTTTCCATGCTGAGGGAAGGGGGATGGGGAGGGGTGGACATCTTAAAGACCAAAATATTGATTTAGAAACGCCAGCTAAAGGTAAGCCTGCAAAATGTCACATTGATTTAATGCTAAAAACAAAATAAAAAACATACTACTCTGCGGGTATACCAAGTTTAAACACAAGAAATGCATCATGATCTACATTGTGATATTTACAATAACTGTCCAACTGTACAATTTCAATTTATAAAGACAGAACTAGCATTATATAACCTTGTTTATGTTTGCACTTTTAGATGTTTAGTGTTTTTAGTACATTTTTATGACTTCTCTTCAACTTTACAAGTTCGCAATCACATGTGAAATTATCTAATACTGTTATAGAAACTAGCCAACTCTTTACATTCGAGGTCTGGTATAGTGCCAAAACTATACAACATGAACAGACTTTTTAAATAAAAAAAGTTTAGTTCCCATGTAGGGAGCAAAAGACCTCCCTGTGGATGTAGGCCTAATTGGTTCCAAACCTTTCTTCACTAAAGGCTTTCTTTTTGTGTAAACATGGTGGCAGAAAACCTGTTTCCAGGTTTTCTGGAGGACATTTCATGTGATAGGATAATCATGATTTCATTGTGTAGTATTCTTCCCCTCCTCAAACATTTCCTAAATGTACAATTATCTTGCAGGCAAGGTAGAGTTTGAAAGAAAGATATTATTCAGAGGGGTGAAGGTTAAGGTCTCCCTCTAGAGTTTTTTGTAGATTTTCTTTGAATGGCATCGCTACATTGCATGTCTGTTGACATGTCTGCTGAGATAACATGAGAAATGTCTGCAAAGAAAATAAAGACATAAAATTCCCCTTTGCTTACAGGACCAGTCCATGTCAAGCATTAACCCTGAGATGAATAATATTACATCTTCTAAGATACAACAAGTTACAAGATGAACTCACTGTTGAATCAATTATTCAAAGACTAAAAATACACTGACACTAACTCCTGATACTAATTACTAGACACCAAGTTATAAGTAGGCCCCCATGATGTAGGCCTACAACTTTCAGGTAAATTCAAAACTTTATTCCTAATTTTTGTGTCCTCACAAAAGAGAGAACCCAATGACAGCACACTCACTCATGTTATACAAAATTTCAATAGGAATTCTTAAAAAATAAAAAATAAATAAAATGTTAAGTGATGTAAGCTTTTTAAGGCACATCATCATTTGGGCCTAAAATAAACCCATTTCTGATGTACAAGAGGTCTGCAAACCCAGGGTATCATTCACAGTATTCTAAAAATGCTGTTAGAAAAACAAACAAACAAACAAACAAAGGGCTACCACACTGAAAACAGTTATCAAATAAAAGCAATAATCTTCCTCTGGAAGCATAAAAATCAGATATGAATATAGAAATGTAAATGACTAGGTTAATGCATGAATAACTTTATAAAAAGACCTGGCAAGGACTCACTCATTTCTAGTGAGACACAGCTTTTGTAATGCATAGCTGCATGATGATATAACTGCACAAAATATACTATGATAGCCCTATTCCATCTTAACCTGTTGAAGACGGGCTCATTTTGCCAAAACACACATTTCCCACAGACACCTGCCTGAGTTCACTCGGGACTCATCTTCAACGGGTTAATGTCTTTAATGGTATGAGGATAACACTCATACAAAGAGGAAAATATGTCTGCACATTTCAAATGTAACACTCCCATACATATGAACCACTTCCCATTATTCTACAGTGACCTATTACACAGTTATATACCTACATTCCATGTAGGCCCATAGCCGCTGGAATACCAGCAGCCTACAGAGCCCAGCATGCATACAGGGTGAGTTTCAAGCTACACTGGACATCTACAAAAGAGGCATTTAGGCGGCTTTACCTCAAATTACTTAAAAGCTTTTCTTGATCGTAAGAAGCAAACACTCCCACTCTTTATTGTTCCACAAGGCAACCGTTTGAAGCTTTGTACGCCGTCAAAGTGTTCACACAGAGGGGCTGTGCAGTCAAGTGCAAAATCCAGGCTACGATTTCATTGAAACCAAACAGATCAACATTTGTAAATGAATCACATGGGTGTCAAATCAAATTGTGCTGAATATAAACTTTTGAGAAAAGCTAGAAAGTTGTGTTTACACTTCTCAGCATGACAGCAAAAAGCCAAAAGAAACAGTTAAGCTGGATACCGATGATAGAAATATTCACTGGAAATATCTTCTACTGAACGGAAGAATGGGAATCAGGAAGCTAAGAGTTTGAGTTTTTATTTTCATAATCTAAACAAACACATGATAGCATCTTCCATGCCAAAGTAAAATGTTTTTAAAAAAGGAAGGAATGAGTTTGTTTTAACTGGTACCATTCCCTCTAGACTAGTGAGTTGATTATAGCTTCCCTCGTTGCACTGTTGTAAGAATATGAATTCACAACCTGTTCAATGTCTTGTGAAAGTTGTCAGTCTCTAACAATTTCACCAAACTCCTTGGTTTTGATTGGCTGAGAAGCTCTGGTCACTGACTGTTACTATGGTAATTATCAGTGACTGACAACTTGACAGAGCTGACAACTTTCATGAAACGGTGGTGCCCTATAGGGGCCTAGTTGGATCTTGGATTCAGATGATTCAAGTTTGATTTCGCTCAAAGAACTTTCATGGTTTTACTTTTAGCACTAACTACCATCAATCCATTCAAACTCATCACATATAAAGCATCCTTTTGTTCAGCACTCTAAGTGTGATTGTCATAGCCATTCATTGCCATGGCAACTGGTTCTAAACAACCTCACCTGGCCTAGTGTTTATGTCTGCATCTAGTTCCAACCCAAGCTGTAACAAAAGACTGGGACATCATCACTTCAGATACTCTATTAACTTGAAATATGGCTGCCATTAAATTTACCGCCAGTCAAGACAGGGTTTGATGGCTCATTCCAGTCTGACCTCTGCGACCTCTCACAGGTCAAAGGTCATTCTTTTGACAAATCCCATCAGACAATCGGACAGAGTTCATATCCCTCTGGACAGATGTCATGAGAGAGATCATTTAATGGAAAAAAAAATTGTAACTGCTCAGTGCAGTTCTATCCCTATAACAAGGTACGAATAGACAGAGCATTTTGTCCCTTTTATTTATTTATTCACGTTTTCTTTAAAAATACAGGGTAAGTCTTGTTCAAGCCAGAGGCCTGCTTTTCATACTTATAGTATGAGAGCTAGGTAGACTTGCCCTGGAATGAATTCTTTGATATCTAGGCTCATTCCCATTGAGAATTATAATCACTTCGATCAAGATTGACATAGTTTGATCTTTCTATTTACAATGCAACAAGAATTGCAACATTTAATAGCACTGAAAAAGGTGTCTCTCCCTCTGTACTATGCAAACCCAATTCACACACAGTCTCCTCAGTTAACAGTTTTTGCCTCACGATACAAAATTAAAAAAAATAATTAAGATTGTCCACGCATGCCGCATAAAACAAATTAGTGCGAAAGTTTTCGAGGGGGGGGGGGGGAATTACCAATGACCGCCATGTAGCCCCGGACATCAGAGTGTAGAGTTGCATTATGGGACTTTCATTTCATCATAAGGTTATTAGTTTTCCCAGTGTTGTGAGTTTCCACTGTCAATGTAAAAGGCCCTTCCACATCAAGTACCATAGGAGAAGTTGGTTTAGTGGAATGAACGATGTGCGCAGATCTCTACACAAGTTCACTTCTCTGTAGTAGCTCAATGCTCTGGGTTTCTTTCCACGGGAGTTCAAGAGACAATATGGAGTCTGTTCCACCTGGCTCCTCCTCCTCACAACCTCCCATTCCTACCAAACCCCACCCCCAGGGTATGGGGAGGGGGGAGGGGGATACCACACAAGCAGAGAGAACACAGGTTCTTCATTCATACTCTGCAAAACCCCATTAAAACAGTCGCCAAGAAGTTTATAAAAACATCTGGAAGGAAACGAAGTCTTTACCTGATACTTGTAAATGTATAAAATACGGGCTACGTCTTATAAATCCATTTTCAATGGGTAGTTAGGATTTCGTGGACTCAAAAGAACCTGAATAGGAGCAGCCATCTAGAAGTAAACACACTCTATCACCTAGTCAAAACAGGTGACCATTAAGCCTATAATGTCATGTCATATTTCCTAAAATGTCCCTGCAAAACAACTTTTCAATTGTCCACAATCTTTTTTCGTAACGGTAATCAACCCCAAGGAGACATCTTGTTCGGAAGAAATTGAGACCAGCATCCGGACAAAAGAGACATCAACAGGCATTGTGGTGCTCCACTGTGGTGCTCCACTCTAATCGTAGGGCAGCTGAAAAGCAGAAGACCCAATTACATCAGGCAGAACAAGGTCAGTCAAAGAATCCTGGCTACAGCCACATATCAAACCAATTTGTCTTCGCAAGGTTCACAGAATACTAAATTTTGCTAGAAGGAGGCAGGAACTCCTCAATGAACTGAAATATATTGCACAAGTGTGTGTATGTGTGTACAGTACTACTAGTACAACAGCACATTGTTTAGAAACTGTGCACCTACATATTGCTGTGAAAAATAAATTCCTACTGTTGTGCGTTGTAGCATACATACAATAATAATATCTGCATTGTGGATTTGTTTTACAAAGCATGCAAAAGTTGATTTTCAATTTCCCAAGTTACTTTTTTTTTGGAAATTCTCTACTTCAGCAATTATTGTAAACTGCACAAAGTGTCAAACAGGAGCTTGTTTGAAGGTCGAACTCAAGTCAACACCTTTCCGCCAACCATGAGATACTGTATGTACATACGTAGGAATAGAAGGAGGGTGTCTTCATAGTCCCAAGGGCAGTCTTTTGATGATGGTGAAGATTCTATGGAAGTTGTTCACACTGTACCTGCACTGTATTTCACAGTACGGGTTAACTTCTTTTTGTAAGGGCTGAAAAGTCCCATCCTCGCAACCTTCGACTTCAAAAGCTACTAGCTAGAGTGTTGGCACAGAAAGTGAAGTGGCATGCAAAGTGTCAGAATGACCAATTTGATGCAAAATTCATGAATTTCAATGCCAAGTTTGTCCGATATCTCATCCTGCTCTTCCCTCAGCCCCCTCACACTATGCCTCTTGGAGAATGGCCCAAATTCACATCACAAATTCACTGCAAACCCATCCAATATGGCTCAATTCCCATGACTAAATTTCTTGATAGCACCTTTGCTCCTATATAACCCTTGAATTGGTCTCACTGGTAAGATATTCCCTCATTCATCCCTCGTTCCTCTTTCAACAGATAGTGATATCTTTGTCATAAAAGAAGAGAGCTCTAGCTTTCACTGCTGAACAAACCAAAGAGAGACTTTTCTAAAAGGTGATAATATAGAACTAACTAAAACACATAAAAGGATGTCTGTCATTAGGGACTGAATAAAAATGAATGCTATACTGTATACGCCATATATTTCGCGAGACTAAATTTTTGCGAATCGGAAATTCCCGACGATTTCGCGAGTGGTTAAAATCGCGATTGTGGAGTCCCGTACTAAATGGAGAAATGTACATACATACGTCACATTTACATCGGGATCAGAGTCAATATTATCGCGTGTCTTTAATTTTGCAAATAGTACCTGACTCGCGAAATTCGCGAAAATAAAAACCTCGTGAAATATTCGGCGCATACAGTAGTAATTTTTCAGTGTCATGATATGTCTTTAGTGCTCTTCCAAACTGAAGAAAACAGATTTAAAGTGTTTCACATTTCATAAATATCTGATATCGACATGTGAAACAAAGTGCATGTTGGAGAGTCTTGCATCAGTATAGAAAACCCAGTGGAACTTCCCTGGCTGAAGAGCAATAATAAAAGCTCTTATTATCAGACAGAAAACCAGGACTACTCTTCCCTCTCTAGCTCCGAGAAGGAGAAGTCAGACATTGAATCTGTATATCACTTCGTGCCATTGGTTGAAGAACCTGAAGCCAGAGACATCTCATTGACAAGAATCACTCCCTTCACTTGCAAATGTCAGTAAAATGTCACATTTTGCGATGTTACATTCGCTTCTCAATTTCATATCTGGAACGACGGTAGCAGAAAGAGAAACTATTCATGACGTATATGGGCCAGCAAGGACATTCCCCCTTCACAAACGCAGAAGTACATATCATCATGCAGCAAGGACTATAGTGTATGCCATTCGTTTTTAATCAAACTTTTAAATAGCCATGTCCACCTCATTTCTTTTTCTTTCTCAATTGTCTCATTGTATGACTCTGCGCATTTCATTTTCAAACCCCTGGCATTTCTCTTCTCCATCTTTCAGACAACACCAGAGAGAGCAAAGTCCGTTTGTCTCTTGGTCAGACATACTCCCTCATCTTCCCAAATGTCAGGGAGAGAGCGAGCCAGGAGCTCACATGGAAACCTCTGCTGGCGTGCCTCCATGCCTTGCCATTTACCCTCTACCCTACCATCTTCTCTTAATTCGCCGCGATGACAGACGGATGACTCGCCGTGACCCCCTCCCCTTGTTAAGTCTACAATACCTGGACGATGTTTCGCCACTGGGCTCGCAGTGTTTAAACGCAAATTGAATGAGCAGACCAGCTGTTTCTCCAGGAGGAACCATGGAGGAAAAAGCAAGGGTGTAGACCTATTACCCGCAGGGATGGAACTTGTCAAATTGGGCAAAGCCTCATGGGACGTAAGACGTAATATGCCCATTAATGGAAACAACAGCGGACTAGAAAACATCTGGCCAGCTCATGGAGCAAACCTCCATTCAGTATACAGCTTTCCACACCCTCAGTCACTGACAAGACTCAATAGACGATGAACACCGAACACGTGGGAGGATTTTACGCATGACGGCTCGCCTTCACGGAGTTGGGCCCCTCTATCCTGACAGACCACTTTAGAAAATAAACTTTCCTGCTTGCTTGTGGAATACACATTAATCTTTGTATCAACAAAACAAATTATGGAAAAACATCCCCGTTCCAGTGAATTCACACACTGTACATTCCTGTCAGATACAATTTGATTGTTAAAATCACAGAGAATCCTTGTCTACTCTAGACAGTTTTCTGGGAGCAATAATAGGCCTACACTTTACCTTCACAAAATTTAGCCAATGACTATGCCTACATGAATACAGAATTTTGAAATCAAGTGGGTATATTTACACAAGATAGATCACTTCTGTTTCTAATGATATGAAAACATGAAAAGATGCTCCTAAAATGTAAAAATATATCCGCTATCTCCTCACTAAACTACAATAGTTATGTTCAGACGACAAGCCCTAACCTCGAGGCTAAGCTCTTGCCCCCTAACTACGATGTGCGTCCACACAACGAGTCTTAACCTCTAGGTTACGAAACCTCGAGGTCAAATTCCTGCCCCCTTGAGTGCGTTGATTTTTGTGTCCACACGGTGCTTAACTACGAGTGGGGACCCCTCGCAGCTCGTGGTTAGAGTGCTAACCATAAGATTTCTCGTGGCTCTTAACATCGACCTAACCTCTAGGTTAGCTAACTACGAGTGCATCTTCACGGTCCCTAACTACAAGCTCTAACATCGAGGTTTCCTAATCTCGAGGTTAAGGCTTGTCGTCTGAACGTAACTATAGACTGAATGGTGTGTAACAAAGTAAACAGTACAAGTGATGACATCATCACCGTGAAGGCTTCAATTACAAGAAAAATCACGGCACTCTAGTCAAGAAAATCAGATCCTACTTGTCCAAATAAATTCCAGCGTGCAACATCACACACAGCCTCCTCACTGATGTCCAATCTGCTATCTACCTTAGATTTCAACCAACAGCAAATATTGGCCCTTCCCCCATCGCCATTTTTGATTCCACCATCCTCAAGCATAAACAAACATCCCAGCTACCGTGGCGACGACGTGAATCACTTGTATTGAACTCATTCATGGACAGATTGGATGAAACAAACATTCCACAAATATTAGATGCCAGATGAACAAGACTTGCATGGCCAGCTGATAGTCTTTGACTACAATTCTAAAAATGTGAAGACACTTGTAATCACTTTTCCTTCCACAAAGCAAGGTATTTTATCAATAGTCGCAAAAGCTTTCAGGAATGGAGTATCTCACGCAAAAAAAAAAAATACTCGAACTCATCTTTGTCAATTTATTAATACTTGAGTAAAATATAAAATGTATAGAAGATAAGAATTTACTTTTTCAAATATTAATTCAAACAAGACTTCCTTGATAAAGAGTACCAGCAGCTTAGAATCTGGAAATATTAGTCTAGCTTGTAGGACATGCCAAATTTGATCATAAATGTCAATCGTCATTACATGGTAAATAGAGAGGGTCTAGAACTGAAGACTATACCATATGTTCCACGTCCAGCCAACAGCAATTGTCCACTTCAACCAGCGTTTATTCCACATCTATTTCATTTTTCACTTTCTTTTCCATGCCAGTCTATTAATCACTCTATTTAGTGATGTATCGAAAATTTTCACATCATATTTGACTTCAACACTGAACCAAAACAACCTACAGTGCATGTAAACCTCAAATTTTGTCAATGAATTTGAATCATCCTAGCATTTGTTATGTTTTATTGGGGAAATGAGTCAGAGTCCCGAGAGTACTTGGGCAGGAGTCTATGGGAAATGCCTGTTACAGCAAAATCAGTCCGTCCTCAATGGGTTAAAACCCAGTTTAAGTTTGGCATCATCACGAAAAGATGGCTACATCGTTGTTATGTCTTTTTATTGGTAATGTAATATTCCTTTCACCCTTTTATCCTTTTTTTTTAGGGAAACCTGACAACTTTTAATGCCTAGGCATATATGCGGTAAGAAAGTATGGGTATGTGGGACTACAGTATATATTCTTAATCTATTCAAACAATCACGTCACAATGCCATTATAAAACTGCTACTCTGATAGATTGGCTCTCCTTGATCTTTCTGGCAAATATGTTAAAATGCACCATCTTGTAAGTGTTCACCACAGAAAAGCTTGATTCAAAGTATATTTACTTTCTCCGAGATGTACATGCACTTGGGTAGTAAATGAAGTGAATACTGGATAATTTGTTCATTTGATATACAGAGATCTTGTGTCTGACTAATGAGGGCTGACCACTAGTTGTTCTGTACCCGACTAGCAGAAAATGACCCAAAAGAGAAATTTGTAACCCCCAGTGCATGGTGTGCTGGTAGAGAATGATGCCTTTACTGTACTCCATTGGCATTAGTTCTAATATTACATGCCAGGTTCTTCAGCTGATGCCATCCTCAACAACAGATCAATGAAGTCATATAGAAGACGGTATTCTGGAAATGTATCTAGGTTGGCTACAGCTATATAAGCTTCCTCTCTTTATCTCTCTTTTTTTCTTCTGTCTCTCCCCCTCTATTCCTCCCCCCTCCCTTGTCTCTCATTATACCTTCTGTCATGCTGTTTCTCCCCTTCTCTCTGTCTTTTCTTTCACTCTATCTTCTATATCTCTCCCTATTATCTCTCCCCTCTCTCTCTCTCACACAATACCTTCTATAACATTCTCTCCCCTCTTGTTCTTATCTCATTTCTTTATCCCTCTATTTCTATCTCTCTCTCTTTCACATACGTTCTGTCACACACGTTCTCCATCCCCCCCCCCACCTCCTTCCTTTCACTCAATCTCCAGACTTTTATATGAAACGCTATTTGTTTTTCAATCTTAAAAACATAATCCAATAGTAGGCATACCTAGAAAACATTTTGTGAGTCTGAGATCAAACTAGATTCCAAATTTTCACAATCAAGTTTGTCAAATTCTATTTGGCCAAACACAATGCCTTGTTGCACAACAGCATGTAGGCCCTATTGGATGAAACAAATATGCTACACCAACCAAGTCAATAAAAATTTCACAGAAAGTATGCTAGTCTGGAAGGAAAAGAAGGACCCAGAAACGTGTTTATACATCTTACATGTAATTACATTTCTGACATGTTTTAGAGTGTTTATGGAGTGTTCAGATACTGAAATGAGACTCCTCGCAAACTGATACTTTACTAAATATGGCTAAATTTTAATAGTTTGCAGTTTGAACAATTTGACCTTGAGCAGACGATTATGGAGGTGACACTAAGCTTTACCTTGCTTTCAGGGTGCATGCATTATATCTACAGAAGTAATCTTGCGTGCAAGCATTATCAAGTATTGCATGTTTGATTGTCAATCTGTGAAGTTTGCAAGACAGCTGTCGCGCGGAATGTCGTGGGTAGTTAGCAGTTTATCAGCAGGGACACTCATTTCAGTGTATGGACACTCCATAAACGAATGTAAACATGTCAGAAATGTGATCAGATGTACAAACGCATTTTCATTTCCTTCTTTTCCTTCAAGACTAACATACTTTCTGTAAAAAATGTTTTATTGACTTGGTATGGCTTGTTTGTTTCATCCAATACATGCTGTTGTGCAACACGGCATTATGACAATTGCCCTGTACTCTGCCTCTTAGTCCCGGGATTTAATATTCCCTAAGTAAACCTGAAACTTAACACCACCACATTTAGCTTTTACCCTTTGATCTTCAGTTTCTCAGCCTCTCTATACTGCGCCGGCATTCCTTAATTGATCACACAATACTTGCTAGAATGTGTTTTCTTTCTGTCACACAGAAAGCATTGACATCCCACCTCCCCCCTTCCCCCCCCCCATCTCTCAGAACATTTGGTTTCTAATTGTTTCTCTTTCTCTTCCTTCTTCCTTTACTCGTCTTCTCTCCCCTCCATCCTTCTGTCTCTCCCCTCCACCTCATGCTCTGCCGTCTATTGACACATCGATCACCTAATTTTGTCAGCCACATGAGAGTTGGATCTAGTTCATCGGCACCGGCAAACAAATTCGGTGAGATCAAAAAAATGAGATCAGAAATCCAGACCACGACAGTATTGATCCTCTGCAGAGAGGCACCCACGTATTCAACACGTGTCTATGTAAACCTCTCCCGAGTCACATTTCTTTACCAATGGAATCCCCTGTTAGCATTTTTCCCTTCCAACTTGCCGCTTCATTAACCTAATTCGGTAACAGAGACAAGTTTTCCTCGCCCATCCATCCACCCCCTCCCCACTCCCCTCAATCTAGTACATCAAGTAAACACACAGTCATGACACATTGATCATGGGTTATGAATTTCACAATTGTATCTAAAACTTTACTGAGTCTTCCAAATGGCCAAGTTCTGATACAGCCGACAAAATGCCTAACAAGTCAATGGGTTCCAAGATGAATACAAACAAGATTGGACATCAATATGATAACCTCTTGCAAGAATATAAGCAACTGAACACAAGGTAATTTTTACACAGAGATGTCCACTAAACTGCTTTAAATTCTGTATTAAATCTATACCCATTCACATGTTTTCTACAAATATATACATGTAAGAGTAGACAAAGAAAAAACAGAGATTATTACATAGAGATTACAAGAAAGCAATAAACATTATAATTTGTTTTACACTATAAAAATACCGAAGAGCATACAATGGCTAGTATAATACTTACAAATGAATGATAGAAATACGACCTACCAGGTAGTCAGATGTGCATTTCTTGTGCGTAACATCCAGAGGTAATTCACCTGAAGGTAATTCTCGGAAATGAAGACTCAGCACAAATCCCAAGATATATAATAGAGCAAAGAAGAAGAGTACTATCCGGCCTTAAAAAAATCTTTTTGAGAGCATTCACCAACCATTGAAATATTCACAAAGGTAAAACCACTGCGAAGGCCAAGACAACACAAAGGAAGATTGTGATGAGTCCTTAATACACCCCTCATTCTACGTAACTTGCTTTGTTGGTGACGATGCAGTGTTGGGGTGGGCATTTACAACACAGAAAAGACCAGTCAACTTCTACCATTACAAATCCCGAAGATTAAAGCTCTCCAAAATAAAGGAAGGGGGAAAAGAGTAGGTGGGGAGTTATTTAGAGGAGGTTGACTGTTTAAGTGGGAGAAGAGAACAGATCCACAGTCAATATTGACAGCCCGTTACCTAATGGTCCATAACAGGAATTGCTCTTTTTTTTTTCCCAGCAGAAAACGGTAACGAGTAGTGATGCTGGTAGGTTTGTTACGTAAACGTTAACCACCTTTATGAGATAGATCTGCCATATCAGTTTTATTTCCTTGTTTGAATATGGACTTGGAGTTTATTGAATGGCATAATCCATCTGAAATGCAGCCTGAGCCAATGTGTTGCATCTCTGAATGAAGCAATCGGTTACCCCTCTAAACACATGGGTATAATATTATTGAAACATCATTGATAGTAGGTATGAGTTTTCTTCAATTTGTCTGCCCTCTCTACATTACATGAAATTTGTAAGATCCGACATGTTAGTTAAAATGTAGATCAGCAGTTGCAATCTAACAAATTTCACTTGCACAGAGGTAAAGAAAACATTTACTTCGTTTATCTTTACCCCTCTGCTTAAAAATCTCTTGCTTTCATCATTGATTAACTATATACAATCATAATGCAAACAATAATAATAGTAGGCCTACTAAAGGTTTTACCTGCCATGCTTTCAGTCAGAAGAAAAAAAGGCATCTTTGAAGAATGTTTCTTCAAAGTAGTTTACCACAAAATTTCATCAATTTACATCTTGGTGACATCATGTCAAGGTATCATATGCATCCATGTCTACAAAACAATTATGTCAATGCAACCCCCCCCCCCTCAAAAAAAAAAGAAAAGAAAGAAAAGCACATTTTGAGAACATATGAGAAGCCTCAATTATGTTTGGAACACTAGCTCAAAATACATACTTACAGACGGCAATCATTATTGTTTAAATTTGCATTCTTTCCAGTGTCCAAGCCAGAGAAGATTTTAGCAACTTTTTATGGTGCCTACGTGCTGAATCAAATCACAGAGGAAGATCTGATAGCAAGTTAGACAGTAAATGATGTTACTTAATGCATCAAAAGCTACAAATCACTCTTCAGATGTTGTCTGTTCAGAAGCAGAAGGATGTTAGAGTGAAACATCATTCACAAAAAAAAATAATAATAATTTACAAATTCTTGAATAGTTACTCAGTGAATTTGTACTGATAAGATTACACAGGTTGACATGGAAGGAAAATCGGCATTGGGATCATTATCGCCATGCCGATTTATGCTGGCACCGATGATGAGAAAATAGTTGCCATGACAACATTGCACAACTGTATGATAATGGACATGAGATGGTGCTACCAATGCCGTACCCCAGGTTACGTTACAACAGTAACCTGGGGTACGGCGTGCTGAATCAAATCACAGAGGAAGATCTGATAGCAAGTTATGTTATGATGTTATGATGTTATGAAGTTATGATGTTACTTAATGCATCAAAAGCTACAAATCACTCTTCAGATGTTGTCTGTTCAGAAGCAGAAGGATGTTAGAGTGAAACATCATTCACTTTAATAGCACAACGCTGAAGTCTAAAAGCACTGTTCAAGTTATAAACACTGATGTACTGTATCTAAGGAAACCACAAGATTATACGAGAGCAGCTCTTTCTTTCAAAAGTGCAAGTTACTAAATACTTGTAGCGCTTCACTAAACTTCTGAATCCATGCTTGTTTCCTGATGCAATTTTATTCTGCAATGGGGCATACATCCAATATGAAAATTTGATTAAATGCTATCTTTAACCACCCCCTCCCCCACCACATTTTACTGTGTGCTCTGTACTAACAGAGCAGTAAAATTGGAAAACAGGTCGCCTGTACTTTATCAAGCCACCGGTACACAGGGTGTCCATAAACCGTGTTGCTGATAACTGACATCAAACTCAAATGCCGCAACAAGACACAAATATCTCCAACATTATCGATTCCAATCTGAATGGGTTGTAGGAACCCAATAAAACCCTACTGTAAAATTGCACCATAGGTTCTGGCTGAAATTCTCTCTCTACCTACAATTCTTGAACTTTTGTTTTCATCAACATGAGACAAATCCTCAACTTCAATGGTACAGGGCTGTCTCATATTAAATGAAGGATTCAGGGTTAATGTCACTAACCTGTGGCTATCAAAACAGTTCAAAATTGTCCTTATTTGGTGCAAAAATCTCATATATTAGCACTACCTAAGTATCAATCCAGGATATCTTAGTAGGGCCTACTTCCTTCCTGATTTTGATGAGGTAGGCTGTCAAGCAAGAGGAAGATAGAATTGATGAGTTCTGGCAAATAATTTTTTTTTTCATCCACATGAACACTTTCATTCATACTTCTCAGGCAGACTTTCTATGGGCTTGTCTGCAGTTGATACTAATTCATTCTTTTCTATCATCATGGCTTTTAGACACTAATTTCTCTGACTGATTTCATGTCATAAAAGGGGGAATTTAGTGAAGATAAAAAAATAAGTGCAATTCAAAGGAAAATTTGTGAAGCAATGACATCATCACTGCCAATTTGAATATGCGGTTGTAACTAATATCACTGATTCATTACAAAGTGGGAAAATTTAAAATTCACTATTCAACTTTTTCATCTTACAACTGTAGATCTGAATTTCTACCATTGTATTTCATCAATTTTATCCTGGTTATTGCAGCCAGCTTGAATATGGTATGGATTCATACTTTAATATGACAAAATTCAGTCCTCATGTTATTCTTTTCCTCTTCTCCTTTTTCGGTCCAACCTTGCAACCATGCAGGTTACACAATGTTTGTAGTCATGGGATGTATTTTTACAGACTGAACAGAGGCTCACAATAGGTAGGCTTTTTCCATATTTAGAGACCGCACAGATATTGTGATACCATTATGCAAATTAAAACAGACTGTATAAAGAAAGGTACCAGTTGAAGGGGGGAACATGTTGCATATAAATTCAATTACTTTTTCATCATCTCACAGTATCTGGAAAGGAATCTCAAGAAAGAATTCACATGAGCCAAATCTTCCATTTCTAGGTACTCTATTTGTCTTCATAAAGTGTATTTCTTTTTAGATATACTTCTTAGTGTTGGCATGAAAGAAAAGAGGCAACTTATTTATCTCTGTGACAGTTTAACTCCACTGGCACTTAACTGCCCAGAGCTCCACAAAATGCTCTGGGCAATATTCATTGAAATCCATTAACCTCCACCCGACAATGTCCCAGGGGTTTACATCAGAGGACAAACAGTGGATATAATCTGAGCTTGGCTCTGGGCTGACATAGCTGGCAATAATGACACAACTCTTCTTCAAATATTGGAACAACTGATATATGCTAATCACCATTGCCTAAAGCAGGACTAATTGGCCAGAAGCTAGTCTTCATTCAAGAAACTAGCCTTCATTCAAGAGACATTTGGCTCTTTTCAAACGGATCGCTTTTTCTCATCTCTTTCTCATCAAGATTGCTTCATGAATGCTCCAAGCAGAAATGAGATGTTCGAGTCAGTCAGGGTGCGATGTACAACAAAAAATATATAAAATGAATTAAGATAAACATGCTATTAGCTCAAATTCTCAAGTCAATCTTCATTTCAAGATATGCACATGCTTTTCTTTTTAAATGTAATTACTCCACAGTCTCTTTGATATAATGCATTCTGCAGATGCAATGTGAATTAAACACTTTGTAAGAATGGAGACATGATAGTCTTCTCATAAGGGTCTGGTTGAAAGTAGTTACAACCTCTGCTACTGGACACACATTATTTATGTAAAGGAAGGTTGATATGAATAAAAAATGAATAATCTGTGACCCCGTCCTGAAAATCTCATATGGTCAGCCCAAACCAACGTGGATCCCGGCAACAGCTAGCCGCCGTTATTGAAACCTGAATCTGGGACTGTCGGCACCCTAGCCTGTGTCAGATCAAAGTCGGGAGTCCAGTAATTGCAAAATCCATTTTTTCGTCACAACGCAGCCTAAAAGAAATCAATATTTCATTACCACTTCATACGTTCATGGTGCATGCATTTCACGGTTCAGTGCCCCCGTATGAGATAGAGCGCTAATTTACGGCACTCCAAGTTCGGCTTCTGACAACTATCCTCCCGTCCCCACAGAATTACCAGCCATGACTGAAATATGGATGAAGGTACACGCATAACATTGCATCAGACTTAAAGTTATACACAGTGCTTTGTGTCTTAAGTCACCTGTTCACTGTGACGGAACTTCAATACAAAATGTGTGTGATGCCAGCATGGGACTATGAATGCCTATGGCAGCCTCGTTTCTGAGAAACATTTTCCTAAAATGGCACCTTCTAGTTTCATTGAAGCTGTTTCTTTCAATCAAGTTTAAAAAAAAAGAATAATCCTTCAATAATCAATGCATGTGTCATTTACTAGAGAAATGGGATGCTAAATATAAAATTCTGTAATACTTGCATAGGCCTATTAAACATCAAAAGAATTAAATAAAATTCATTTTTCATGTCAATTGGCAAAATGACAGCTACAGAAGCAGTAATCTTCAAGTAATCTGAATTCCTGTTTATCTATCAAAATTTAAGCTGTAAATAGTATTATCCTATATATTCAGCAAAATTTGACTAGGAGTATCCCATTTCCAAGGAATGATGATGAACTCCACAAAAGATGAGGACAGGATACTTTCATTAAATTTTCAGTTGATGTTGCATTGGTTTTCCATTTGAGTTCATTAAAGAGGTATAAAGCTAAGGCACCTGTTTAAACCAACTGAATTTTGCCTTGTCTGAAAGAGGAATTCATTCTCCGTCTTCTGTACTGAATCACAAACCATCTTGCAGAATGGAACTCCCTCTTTCTCCACCTCCTCTTTTTCCATTTCCTCTTTCTCTCTTTCCTATCCTTTTATCACTTTTTCCACCTCTTCCTCCTCCTCCCACTCTCCTTCTCTGCTCTCCCATCCCTCTCCCTACTCCTCTCCCATCCCTCTCCCTACTCCTCTCCCATCCCTCTCCCTACTCCTCTCCCATCCCTCTCCCTACTCCTCTCCCATCCCTCTCCCTACTCCTATCCCAAGACAAGTGATGCGGTTCTCAGGCTGTGACATACTTACGTCACGATCCACATGTCAGCATTACATCAATCATAACCTACCACCCCTCTGCCTCCTCCCACCCCCCCCCCCCTTTAATGACATACCAAGGGACTCCAAGTATCAGAAGAAGTAGTCTTTCCCAAGACTGAATCATTTCACAAAAACACAAGGTCACCACTGGGGGAAAAATATAGATATAGCTTGAAGCGAGGCTAACATAATCCCAGTGATGCAGAAAGGCATGAAGACATCACTTGGCTCTGGCTCATCTGTCACCGGGTGTTGGCTTCCTTCCCTAGTAACCAACCAGACTTGTGACACCTCTGTCAAACTAGCCTATTTCCAAGGCCAAGTACAGCATTTTTTGCTGTTGTTATCAAGTTCAAGTTCTTTCAATGTACTATTTATAAAGGAAAAAAGACTACTTGTTCTGATAATCACAGCTAATTTCTTGGTGAGTACAGCTAATGGGACATACCACTGAGAATTATTTTCTACTCATGGCTGATAGAAATCAAACCTGCACATGCATTAGTATAAAAAACATCACAGCCTGGAGGTAAGACCAGTGATAAACATGACAACTATGTAAGCCCCACATTGTACCTGTGGCAATCACCATAAGAAACCTCTATGACAACCTAGTGATGATTGAATATTTTTCAACATTCAGGCACAGGCACCCTTTATTAATTTTCTTGATTCTGGCTTAGAGTTGGGTAGTACACTATAATGAAATGACAGCAAAAATTGTTACAAAGTATTCAAGTCAAGACATGGAAAGTATGTCTTACAAGTATGGCCTACATCTAATGATATGTATAGCAATTGCACCAAAGGAAGGATACTGTTAACAGCCATAGTCTGACATTTGAAAATGTGAAAGAAAACACCTTGCAATTATAAGACACGAGGAAAGTTCACCATGCCTACAGGCCTATTGAAAAGTGTCCAATGCTTATTAAAGATTTGTATTCAAGATTCATTCCATTACAGGATTGACCAAGGGAACATTCCTACATGTCCTACAAAAGCATTTAGGTCATGACTCATCAGGGTCAGGCAAACCACAACAATCCAGCTCCCAAACAATGGCTGTTTACACTGCATGTCAACATCGGTTTGGTCTTACTCAGACTCGCTGGTAGGGAACAACAAAGCGGCATAGGTGTGAACATTGCCTTCTCAGTACCACACCACAACCACTACGGGGTATCTCTCTCTTGTTTGTGTCTGAGCTTGTCTGCCGTTTCCTTCTCATTCACTGCCAGATAATAGGAGAGGAGAATACAATTTAGTAGCTGTACCCAGATGGCACCTTGGTGCAGAAGGTACACCAAGAATAGGAGCTACACAGTACTCACACGGTTTCATGGTACATAAAACACATTGTTTGGGAGAAGAAAAAACTGAACGGAACATAATGCAGAGATCTTCGCTTGACACAAAAGTGTAAGACATTACTTCCTCCTACTGTACACTCCATTAACACTTTTTTAGTTCAAATTTCTCTGTCATCTTACACTGTAGTTAACCCTTTCAAAATCGTATATTTGGCTTTCTTTCTTTCTTTCTTTTCTTTCTTTCTGGAAAGTCTATTGTTTTCTGCAATCTAACTTTAACATTACAGGGAATAATTTTGGAACTCAAATTTGATTAGCAATTTCAGCTGATGAACAATATTTCACATGGTATCCTGTACACTTCTATGGAAGTAAACTGCTATACAAAAGTTAATTTGTGTAGCAGTGGTGTAAAAATGCATAGCAAATTGCGATGCGATACCAGGAAAATTATTCCCTGCATTAGGCCTATTGGTTTCTGCTTCTAAAAGTCTACATACTTTATGTTCACCTTTGAATGTTTTGAGAAAGCTCTCACACACTTATAAATGTCTTGTCTGTCTGTTATTTTGTATTAATACATTACACTTTTCATCAGCGTATCATAATTGTACATTTCTCTTATTACTTTCAAATATATCTCTTATCAACAAGCTCATTAATACTAAAGGCACATGATTACATTGAACTTGATGATAAAATTCTGTCTTGGTAGGATATGACTTACTGTAACAATAACTTCAAATTCTAGTGCAATGGCCAAGCATAGAAAGAAATGCTAGAATTCTGGCTGTCGCTACAATGATTGCTATCATTGCAAACAATTATTGAGGCAAGTTTTTAGGGGCCCTTCAAACCTACTACGACTGGTATGACATCATCATAGCACAAAATCCTGACCCTTACACAAAGAGTAATTAATTCACTTGCTAAGTGAAGAGGATGCAGAATTGATTCCACTCGTCCCGTTTAATCAAGGAGGTAATAGGCAAGCCCAGTACCCCCTTGGTTTAATTGAGCTCTCTTCATCAACATAGTAGAGCAAGTGTGATGAATGCTGAAATTGTCTTGAAGGAAGACTACCATGTAGCAAGTCACTCACTCTTCACACCTTGGTTCACATTACTTGCTGCAAGTTCACCTTAGCTTGACCTTTAACCTCCACAGCCAGGCTAGGCAGTGCCTCATCCTACAAACTGACATTGTTCATCATACAAGGCAACCTCACCTCCAGCAGTTGACAGTGGTACTACATAATATGACAAGCACTGCCCATAACCTCAACCTCACCCCCTCCCCTCTATCACCTCTGGAATGTGTGGAGTGATGTTGGGGAGTGTCTGTGTGAGGTAACAATACAGCCCATGTTACAATGTAAATCATAATGTACTACCGGTAAGTAGGATCCTACAGTGTACTAGCAGCACCCGTGGAAATCCACGGGTCTGAGGGGATTTATTTTTTTTTCTCATAATACGATTTTGCACATTTTTATTGAAGAAATAAAAAGAAAAGTCTTCTCATTCTTTCGTTAATTGTGCTGTCTTCTAAATGACCACCCACATTTTTGTAGTATATGCCCGGCGATCCGGTCCATTGGTAGGGATCATTCCCGCCACTACTTGCTTTTATTATAGAACTTGAGTTTCGAGAGGTTATTTGCACCCGTTGAAGTCCAACAGTTGTCTTGTTGCCCCTCACCACTCCCCCCTCACGCACACACTCATTTCCACCTCCGCAGGGCAAAAAACAAAAACATTCAGGGAAAAATTACCAAAAACGCAAATGAGATTCCCCGAAAGTTCTGCCCACAGGTTGTTCCCGTCAAAACGGGAAGATATTAACACTGACTTTGATTACCCCCTGCTCTTGCATCCACGCGGGCACCCGCGGGAATCCACGGCTGGTCTCAAGGCCTCGGTTTGTTTTGTGTTTTTTTTTTCATGTTTCTTTTCCCCACGTTATGAGAGAAAAATAAGATATTTTCGTCTTCATAATTTTGCTCCCTCCTTTTTGTTTTTAATCACCAAAACTTGGCTTGATATATCATATAGAACTACATCTGCTTCAGACTGTACATTATCATAATCAATATTAGGCCTACAATTATTGCTCCTATTATAGTTATTATTATATTATTATTATCAGTATCCTTATTATTACTACCGTATTATTATTATTATTATTATTATTATTATTATTGTTATTATTTGGGGAGGGGGAGATCATAGTCATCAGGTTTAATAGGCACCCGTGGGAGTAGGGTCTCACGACCTCGTATTTTTTTTCTTTAATATTTTTCCCATGTTATGGAAGAAAGAAGAATATATACATCACTGCATTCGTCTTCATTTGCTCCCTCTTTTTTTTTGTCACCAAAACTTGGTTTGATAGACCATAGAACCACACATTCTATTTCCACTTGCAATTTTAAAAATAGGCGGTCGGCAAAGCGAGGTTTTCCTCTACGTCCGCTCATCTTATGAATATGTATGATTACAGCAGCTCTGCAGTAAACGAATGGACACAGCTGCGCGTGTAATCTGATATGGAAGGGTACGATCGGCAAATATATTTAGCCGCGTCCTAAACTGTTAAACAGTCTGCGTACAATGACATCGGACTTGAGAGCAAACGGCGAGCAAACTAAATGACGTACCTTAGCTGCATATAGTATTCTGCAGTTGTGCAAAATACAATTACATAACAACGTTCGTTGTTTTCATTTGGGGACGCCAATAATGGCGAACTGTACGTAAATGCCCTTGCAGTCCATATCATGACGCACACACAGATTCGTGTAACCATCGTCAATACATTCAGTACACGTAACAGGCGGAGGCAAAGGTACATCACAGAACTATACACACAGTGTAGAGTGTGTAGAGTTCTGCGAGGTACATTGTGTGTGTGCGTGCGCGTCCGCCGGAAGATGTCAGAGATTTCGCTGCACCATCATCTTTAGTATTTCCCAGTGTCTCTGCAAGCTAAAAGATGGAAGATCGAGAAAGCAGGAGGCCAGCGCAGGTTCCGTGAATATTGAAACGCTCGGCTCTTTCGTCACGCACAAAAATGCATTATGCATGTTGCTAATTAATTTTTCTTTTTCGTCCTCGACGTCGACACGGAGGCGGAGAGGGGACGAAACCCGCGCCATTCGATGTAGGATACTCTCCTGCGGCCGACGGCACCGGTCGCAGCTGCCCGGAGCCGACGGCTCGGGAGGAGATAGACAAACCAGCAACGCCGAAATAAAACAGGAAATACATAAGGCCGCGACAACAACAACAACTTCGAGTATTATAGTATAGGATGTCAAAACAGCACCTGCACTCTGCAGTGTTATACACATGATTTGAATAAGGATCAGCAATGAAGCAACTGGAAGAAAATGGACATTTGGATGCTTTGTTTTTATTTTTCCATTCTGACATGGAAAACAAAGACTTTTTCACAATATGGTTGCAGGAGTCCAGCATAGTTTACCCTATGAAACTGAATGGTAAGATACTTGGGCAATCATTACCACCTAGATTGGTTTTGTTTTGTTTTTTAAATATGCCATACAAAATCTGCTCAACGAGGCCAGTAGGTTTTCTCTTCTGAATGTGTGACCGTGGAAACTCATATTGTTTCACCTGTAGACTTGATGATGTACCATAACGGCAGCTTACTGTAGGTCATGTACAAACATACACTATGGATATATATAGCACAAATTTATACCGATACATAGGACTGTTGTGATTATTAACCACTGAAAAATAATGCTCAACTGCTAAAATTTCAGTTTGACAACGAACTTCTTGACTGCACCTAATTTTAGGCACACAAAATGTCTTCTATCATACAACACAGACCGAAAACAGTTCAATCTTCAACAAATCATATTTAATGCTCTTTATTCCTTTGTTCATATTATTTCCCACAGCTTTGTAAAATTTCATTGGGTGTAAACAAACACGTTCAGGGAATAATTTTCCTGGTATCGCATCGCAATTTGCTATGCACTTTCACACCACTGCTACACAAGCTATCTTTCGTGCAGCAGTTTTATTCCATAGAAGTGTACAGGATACCATTTGAAAAATTGTTCATCAGCTGAAATTGCTAATCAAATTTAAGTTGGAAAATTATTCCCTGACGTTATTGGTATAGTACTTGCAATCACACATCAAACTTCACAATCTAAAATTCTTGGCTAGAAACTTGATAAGAAGTAAATTACAAGTGCAGTTGATAATGAAATCCTTGCATACAATGTATGAAGTGTCGATGAAATTTGAGTGGAGGGGAAGGGGGGCTTTTGATGAGTTGGTAGCAGAACATGGTTCACACTTAGGCCCTTCTATGTTCATCTTGTGACATTTAGATCATGACGAACGCATTCTTGTAACCGCAGCTTGGCATCGCAGTGGCGTTAAAGCTTGCCGGCCTTTCCTCCCTGTCCCTGTCATCGCCCAGCCCAAACTAATGTGCCTGGCTAACCAAGACCAAATCCTCCTTGGCTATTACTACGACACCCTTCGCTGCACGTCAGATAAGAAACAATTACCTCAGTGAGTAGACTAAACAGATAATAGGGGCCAGGAGATTAGATGGCACCAGATGACTGAATGACCTGGTCTTCAAGGCTACGTTTGAGGTCATCGATCAACCTATTGCTTCAGGTGGCCTCCTTGCCTACCTGAGACATGATTTATGGCAACATTTGTTTCAACTTTTGAAGTTTGTCTTGTGTGATTACCATCAGTTTTGTCTGCAATGACTAATGATGTTTCTATAATAGGAAGGGTACATACAAATCCACACTCTGAACAGGAGGTGCTATAAGACCTCCCTGCTCTGAAGTGGTTGCAATAATACAGCATAACGTACTTGGTAGTTGCAAATACAGTTTTATACATCTAGCTTGTGAAACATGCTAGCATGTTATCATGGTCAGGTTATATTTACATCCAACAAAACTTCTATAGAAAAACAGCCATAGCATCAATAAAACTTTGTGTATGTATTTTTCTGCAACATTTCATAGAAAGGTGTCTCCTCATGAAGAGAAATGCCTCCGCAAGTATTGGATCGAAATTTTTCTGAAGACAAATTCTGCTAGAAAATGCTAATCCGTCTCTTCCAATCTACATTTCTTTGGATGAAGTCTCCCGTCCCCTGTAGGAAGAATGCTGAACATTCATCCAAACCTGCTGAAAAGGACAGCATACCAGACATAATCCTGTAAGCTTGCCGGTTAGTCCAGAATGGGGGCGATAAGGGACTGGCTGATAAATAAATGAATTAAATCCGATTTGCAAGGGCTTTGGGGTCGCCAAATACTACTACTAACAAAAACTGGAGCTGATATAATAGACTGCACATTCAGACTCAAATTGGCCTACACAGTTTTGATGTGTCATCACATGATAAATAATCATTTTATAAATATTATTTGGGCACTTTGTGTTAGGAGGTTCTTCATCCATTGCTCTGAGACAGGACTATGCAGATGTAATTCCAAGTAAGAAAATTCAATAACAGATGATTCTTCACTGCAGCCATGAATTTACATACATGTGTAGTTAGCTCATTTTAAAGGGATAGTACAGTTTTGGTTGAGATGAGAATTAGGCTTTTAAATTTTTGCAAGATACCAAGAAAACACTTATGATATAGTACAGAGCCTACCGTTTTAAGAGGAATTCAAAGTTTATTTGATTAAAATCGGGTTTGGAATAACTGAAACATCCAAAAACAAAGTAAAACAAAGCGATCGTTACAAAGTGTGGGTCCCACACTTTACTAGAATCGTTCTTTTTTTGGATATCTCAGCCATTTCAAAACCAATTTTTATCAAATAAACATTGAATTCCTCATAAAATTGCATGCTCTTTCATATTTCTTATGAGATTTCTCATTATCTCACCTAAAATGTTAGAAACCTGAAATTACGTCTCAACCAGAACTGTATGATCCCTTTAACCACATCACAGACAAAAAGAATGTTTCATACTAATTCTTTCATCACGTCTTTGACTAATTCTGCCAACCACTGCTAACCGGCACAGTCCCTATTTAGTACTGTAAAATGAGGAATTTTCTCATGCATTTTAATTTCGCAAATTTTGCAAGCGGCAACATTCGCGAAATTAAAATGCACACGAAGGTTTTTGCCTACACAATATGCATTGGATGCCAGTGGCAAGTCACGAAAATTTCATGCTATGAGAAAGGCCGTCAGCTCCAATTCGCGAAATTTTGATGCTGCGAATATATCATGTTTTACAGTATTAACCCTGATACATCATGGGTGATACTGATAGATAAAAATTGTACATGCAGAATTACTCATTGCTCTCTGGGATGGCTGGGGGAGGGGGGGATGTCTCCTGGCCGAGAGATTAGCCCTAAGGACAAACCTGTGATGAATACATAATAAGAACATATGAATCATTCATGAGTTCTGTTGCAGCACTTTTAAAATTATCTGTGGGGGTGTCCTGTGAAGTCAAAGTAATTACATGTTCATAGTGGCTTCCAGGAAATAGGGTGCTGCTTCAACAGCATGCTAAACATCGTGTCTTGTCAAGTAGTGTAGGCCTATACCATAACAACTCTTGATACATTGTGATGTGAGAGCTAAAAGGGCACTTACTCCAAACATGTTTCAGTGTTAATGCCCTTTTTCGCTAAGCTCACAAAATATCAATAAGTCAAATGGTCTGCTAAATATGTCCTCTGTTCCAACATGACATGTGTAACATTGTGAGAATATCAATCACTTGTGTACATCATGCATATTAACTTTGGTTCTTTATATTCATCAGATCCATGTTTCATTTTTGGGGATGTTTTTTATCAGGATTATACCAGAGCAACAGTAACTTTCATACCTGCATAGATACATGTAGAATCGTCATTGTTTCTCTTCAGTCATTATTTTAGATGTACATGCTACTTTACATTCATCTATTTAATTTCTTCCCGAAAACTTTTTGTTACAACTAGCTAACGTACACTTCTTGCTTGCAGAGCATATTCATCCTGTGTACAGCATGCACATCGGGAGCTAAGCAAGTACTTTGTAGTCATTTACACATTCCAGACATTTTTCATGTATTTGTCATTTTATGGATACAACCCCCCCCCCCTCCCCCCCCCCCCCCACATGCCAAAATAGCACATTTATTGATATGATAATAACACACACAATGAAGAATATCCATACAGCATCATCAGATCAGAACGAGGCATTCCTGCTTGTGAAGCCAAGGCCACAGAGTTTGAGGCTAGCCCCACTCCAAAGGCTGACCCCACTTGGCATCACCGCTGGTATTTTCCTAGCTGTCTATTTATGTTATTTGTAGGCAGAGCCTGCCATGATTGATTTGCAACAGATTGCCATTACTCCCGAGATTCCCAAGATGATTGGTTTGCCCACACTGAAGCAGCCAGGCCATTCACTCCCTGGCAAAAGAACTCACGTAGACTGGCAGTGTATTGAGGCAGACTGGTATACTGAAGGAGACTGGTACCACCAGTGCTCCATTTCATGAAGTCATCACATAAACACCCTGTTCTGACGCAAGCCAGTTTATACCAAAACTTGATAAAGAAACATCTCAACCATTCTGGAAAATGTCGTATAAATGTGCAGTTTCCCACTGTGCATGCTGTTATAGTCATGAGTGACAGCTATGGGGTCGCCTTTCGTGCGCTCCCATTAAGCCCCATTCAGTTATACCGTTCTACTGTATGGTCACCATACGTTCAGACGCACAATGGACACGACGGAATGCTGATTCGTTATCAAGTTCTAGTTTGAAACGATGCTCTGACCGTCGTTTCGTTAAATATGTCATTTCGTTAGTCAGCGTTCAGACATAAATTTATCATATAGCTATACCATTTTGGTATAGCTATACCGTTCAACTATAAACTTTCTGCGTCCGAACACCCTGTCTAGCCTTTAGGCCTATATAAATCCCAGAATGGCCAAAGTCGGTCACATATGTAGCTATTTCATGAAGTCTCTCATACATGTGTCTCATGAAACGACCCGGGGTTCATTTGGCTGAGAGGGGATGATTAGTGAACCCCCATCTCCACTGTGTGAGCTGAATACTGTAAAATCCGTAAAACATTCTCAGGATTAAACTTTTGCAAATTGCCACTGGCAGTCAGTGGCTTGTGTGGACACCACTTTCTGTGTGAATTTTACTATCTTCACGATTCTTCGCTCCTCACAAAATTTTCATAACTGTAAAATTTCTGGTTTTACAGCAGTCACAGGAGCACTAGTAGGCCTATACAAGAAGTAGGCGGTCTATACTGTACATGTAATGTTTCACAACCACCTTTCTATCATATCTTTCCTTTTCAGCCGAGGCAGTTTTTAGAACAGTATTTCTTACAGTAGTTTCCTTTTAAAAAAAAAGTGTGTTTAGATGCAAAATTGTGCTTTTCTGACAGTAAACAGTAGACAAAAAGATGCTTTCCATTCATGATTTTTTTTTTTATTTCCTTCAATATTAGCACCTGTAAATTTCCTGTCTCCTCCTGAATCTTTGAGCCCTCTCTCCTTCCATCTAACCCTCTCTCCTTCCATCTAACCCTATATGGGTCACACTCAACTCCTCTAACCATGCTTCAACTAAAGACTTATTCTCTTTCACCTTCTCAAGTTTGTAGGAGAAAGACCTGGGCACCAATCCTCAGCCTTTCCCAAATTTCCTCAAGCGGAGTCCCAGCCACAGTTTCTCCATGTTGTTTGCGGAGAAGAAATGAAGGAGAGTGCCAGTAGCGATAATCAATCGCGCTATCCGTGGATTGCTCCATCTGCACAATTTACGGCGTAACAATGCCAGGCCGCGACAAAGTGCAGGAGAGGGATTCGAAGAGGGAGACGAATTGAGACGGATACGTTTGCCCTTTTCCGTCTGTCTGTTCGGTTTGTGTTTTACTCTCCTTACAATTCTCGCACCTTGCACAAGATCCTATTCAGGTTCCTATTTTCCTCCAGTGCCTAAGGTGTGTCCATATTGATGCCAATAGGCTCTTGTCTTCTAGACACTAATAGAAAATTCTAAACCTTGTTTCCCCTTCATCTCCCTTTATTTCTTTCTCCCACTCTCTCTTTCTCTCTATCTATCTATCTATCTCTCCATCTCAAACTTTCTCTTTCCTGTACTATCTCTTTCTACAGACCTCAAACTGTCTTTATCTCTATGTCTATCTTTCTTGCTCTCTATTGCCGTCTTTGAGATACTGGATGCTTGTGCAGTTTGATGACGTCCAACCTATCACTACCTGTGTGTCTTCCACTCAATCTCTGTCGTAAAGAATCCTCATCTACGCGGCCTGACAAGACTATTGTTTCTTTTCTCCGTCTCAGTTACCCGTCCGATCTGCTTCCAATATTCCCCCACTCTGCTGTTCGGCATGCTCAGCCTCACCATTTACTTCTCTCTCCACGGCCACATTGGTTTCTCCAAGGTTATCAGCAAAGAATCAGCCACACAGTGTCTCCCGCTTTTTACTTGGCCCCACTCGTCATTACGAACTTTTACACTGCCTCTGAAAAAAAAAGGCATGGTTTTCTGCACATTCCACTTTTCGCCAGACACTGCTAGACCACTACCGGTATATGAGCTAAAAAACAGTACTGAAAATCCCTCTTGAGAAGCAAAGTTTTTCAACATTCCACAATTCAATTCCTTTTTTTTTCTGCCAGCATAAGTTTTTGCTCTGCAGCTCTTGAGTTTCATTCCAGTTTGTGGTCATGTGATATCCATCCTCAGTACTAGGAATCTCCTGCTCACCTGCCTACACTCAAAACACGGCAGAAAGTTGCGCATAGTAGGCCCTATATGCACTACTTACCAAAATCCCAATAGTCCAGTTTTTCTCACACAAGCACATGCCACAACATCAGAGAGATTCTGTTTTTTTCTGGTATAATACTTTTAATCCTATCACAAATTATTCTGATTGGTCAATATGGAAAAGAGGAGATATCTCCTTATTTTAAAAAAAAAAAAAAAAAAATCACAGCTAGGTTTCATGCTGCATGGTCCCGGCTTGCCAATACCAAGAAGCTCCTTGCCAATACCAGTCAAAATCTGTTTATCTATCAAGATCAAACACCTGCGTTACTTTCTTTGGATGAAGGCCATTTTCTAGTCATTTTATTTATTCACTTTTTGTAACCTAACTGTGAAAGGAATCACGTTATACTGATTTTGCAAACTACACTTTTTTTGTTCAAAATGGGAAATAAAATCTATCAAATACCTAATCACAATGCCATGTAGAAAAAAAAAAGGTTGAATGTCTCATTCTGTAAAACAAGATTTGCATCAAGCAACACATAAGTTTGCATCTTTTGGATACAATTTCCTGAGGACATAACTTGCTGCTTCTTTATCTTACCCTCCCCTTTCTTCCTGTAATCAAATCTATATCTTGAGTTCAATGCTGTTTCCTTTACAGACATATTATGTTGTATCCTTTTTATTCCTATAGTACACTGCAACATACAATCTTCCCTTCCCTGAATGGAAATCTCAATCCAGCATTTAGTTCAGACCTGGGCATATCTGTGATGATCATTATCTATCTCATTCAACCCAAAAAGATCTTTTTCACAGCCGAATACGACACATCTGTGAAATTAATGAGTATGGCTTTATGAAAGCTAGACAACACACCAACCACAAGAAAAGGGGAATGATCTGAGCAGATTTCATGAAAAGGAGGTCTCTGGTTGTCGAATCAAAATCGTGATACTTGTAAATGATTTCACACAGCTGGTTTCACGCACTCTGGGCAAAACTCAGGAAATGTGCTTTGTCCTGAATGAATGCAAGCGAATACAATAGCTACACCACAGGAACAAGGTGTACAACCTCTACCCAAAGAGGTTTGATTGTTCAATTAGATAGTGAGGCCAAAACATCAATTTTCACAGCTGGTTTCTAGAAATTTATTCAAAGATATATATTTTTTTTTCCTTTGGCTATTTTCATAACCTTGTCTACTCCAAGAGAATCTAAGCGATACAGACCAACGGAGTGCACTTCCTCATAATTTACTGCTTTTTAGAAGAAAAAAAAATCGTAAACCACAAACAAAAATAACATTTCCAATAGATGGGTGCAGAAAAGGGTTGAAAATGAAAAAGAACAAAATTATCACAAAATTCTGGCTATCACTAACTGCTTCTCACTCAGCTGCCTAGAACTAGACATGTATGATGTGTGTTGAATATCACTGATTGACTCCTGAGGACATTTCAATAGTACAGAGTTGATTCTGAACTAATGATTGACTGACTACTGAGGATGTGCGTAGAGTACAAAGTTGTTTGTGAACCAATCACTGGCCATTACGTATACAGAGTGTTTTAAAAAAACAACAAACAAACATGTGAAATTGAAATACAACTTGGAATAAACAGAAGATGCTTGTAGATGATGTCTTTCAAGTTTTGATGGAAATTCCACGATCAAAGTGCTCGGAGCCACCAACAGTATCCATCACCAGAGTAAAAAGAGCTAAAGTATGAAGTTACTTGTGTCAGAATTCATTCCAGACAGAAGTTGGGGAACCTACAGAGGCTTTAATACACTCACCTCATTCCATGTGTCCACACACAAGAATGAACGGTCTTTGCATTGTTTGCAAAAAATCAATTTTCAGACACCGTTAATTTTAGGTGTTTGTGAATTTTGCTAATGTTAAGCACATTATCAAGGCCAAGTCATGGAAGAGAGCTACACTTGTATAGGAGAGATTCTCTTACCTGTAGGAAACCAGATCAGATTAACCTTCAGTGCTGGATGTAGACTGGAATGCACAGGATCCAAATGTCTCCTTTAACCAAACTATACACGATCACTGTCAATTCAGGGGTTGTCCCTCAAACCTACAGTTGAAAAGATAAGGAAAGAAACATGATTCATAGTGTGTTATTACAGTGTACATTTGTGTCAGGTGTCAAACATAGTATACAATGTACCTCATTTGATGAATCCTCAATTCTGATTGGTTGTAAAGACTTCTGAGAGGCATATATAACCTGTTGAGGATGGGCTGATTTTGCTACAATATGCATTGTAGACACCTGCCGGAGTACAGTATGCTCAAGACTCGTCCTCAACGGGTTAAATCACACGGAAAGACTGGAAGATGAGATGTAATTTCAGATCGATATTCCTTAGATTGAATGTCTAAAAATGTAAAGCGCTAAAATATTTGCACGAAAACTTTCAGAGGGCAAGTTACAGATGTAATGCTACATAAAATCTTAATTGGGGCCTTGACAATTCTTACATGAGAAACAGTATACATCAATAAAAGATTATAATTTATGAAATCATGAACTTCACCACGACTGAAAATATTACAAAGTAGTAATTTGAACAAAATAGTGTTCAATCATATTGGCATTTGGAAGCAGACACATGTGTGAGTTACGTCACACATAATCAATGGCGCAATGACCCAGGTGGCCATCAAAGTTAACACATTTCTTTTGATTTCCAAACTTTCCCATCCCAAACTGAAATGCCCTTCCCCCTCACCCCACCCACCACTAGCCAAAGGTTTCTATTGTGATGTCACTAGAGACGGTCTTCATACAGCTATTGTTAAAGAGGGTGTTGGCATTCATGTACAACCGTTATTTTGACAGCCCCGATGAGGAATGTTTCCAGCGAACCCCACATCCAGCCTGTTCAAACATGGTTTCAGGCAACAAAACATCATTAACCCCTGTCTTCAAGTGAAACATGGCTGAGCACGCGAGAACCATTTTTCAACACGTCCTTAACTCAAAGGAATCATCGATGCAATTGTACACGCCTCAGAATCCAGTTCTTATGATCAAATCTCCTCCGACAAAATCAAATTCATTGTTTGATTCCATGGGTGTATCATTAAGTAGTCAAAGACATGTTTTCATCCTCTTTCCATGTTTGATATCATCTCTTTCTTCTCATTCCTGTCCCGTTCTACCTCCTTCATCGCAATAACTTCATAACATGAAACATGAAAACAAGGAGCCAAGCTTCGTGACAGTTCTTGTCTACACAATAAAAAAGGTCATCGGCTCCAATTTGCAAAAGATTCATGCCAAGAATGTTTCTGGATTTACACTCAATTAAAGTCCCCTCAGCAACCCTACCCCCTCCCCAGAAGGCATACCTTTAACCCCCTAATCCTACCTCCTCCCTTCCTTCCCCCACCCCCACTCATGTCATCCCTCCCCTGAGCTCTCAACATCAATCAGAATTACTCGAAGCTGTATTAATTTCAGAATTCAAAATGGGAATGAGAGCACAGAAAAAGTTAGGTTCACATGCTGTTCCTAAAACTTAACTCTCTATGATTAGCTTGTATTTAGCACCACGTGGATGCACTCGAGAGTTAGCAATCTTAAAGTTTCATTGATGATTAAAACCACAAGACATCTTATAGTTTATGCTCTATCCACAAGCCATGGGGGGGTCCCCACTCGTAGTTTTGCTCCATGTGGACACAATAATCAACGAGTTTGTGAGTTAGTGTGAACCTCACTTCTCATTCGCTTCCAGGTCAACCTCCAGCTGCGCTATTTTGTATGGGCATAAGGTCGTAGCGAAGACTCTGCACTTCTGGTATAATCATCGAGCAGGATTCGCTCGTAAGTTGTTAAAGTTTAGGTGCGTGTGTGGACCCACGTCGTGAATTCACGAGTGAAGCAAATCATCAACAGTTAAGTTTTTTACCTGAACTTCATGTTTGGCAACTGCATGCGAACGTGTAACTAAAGTTAACCACAATCCAGCATCAAGAGAAACTTCCACACCCCATTCCTTATCCAGCTTTTCAATACTAGTAGCAGAGTTTTGAGTGTCAAGTCAAGCGATTCCCAATTCAGTCAAAAAAAAAGATGGCCTGAAAAGACCAGAGAACTGATGAACACAAAGGGATTGCATAATGGCTGCTAGGCTGTAGTGCACCGATCAAAGAAGTCAATCCCAAGATGCCACTGTTTGAAGGTTTACTGAAGAGGGCTTTGGGTCTCTCACTGTGGGGTTTAAACCACACTACAGCCACCTTATTATAGAGAGGAACTGAGAGTCAACACCTGCAGTGGCTTTGGGATCCAATCCTAGGATGATTCCTTTGAGCCCCCTCTAATTGACTGGGTCGAACTGGTTGTGGTAGCTGTATCACTCTACCATGTACTTTATACTTCACAAGGTGTGATCTATGCAGTAAAGCATACAAACATCTTGTCATATGCTACTGCTGAAAATATCAAAATATAAAATGAATAAGAAATATAATTTAATATTTGAAGTAACTTTTTGTTTGACTTTAAAGAACTCTCACCCCTCTTTCTCTGTTATTTCTGAGCAAATAACGTGTTACTATTTTGTCTATAGACTAGAAATAATGTACATGTAGTTCCATTGATATACATCATTATGTTATTGCTAAATATACTGTAGTAAGAAAGGTAGTAAGGTAACCAAGATTAACAAAAAACAATATACAATATCACAATAGACAGTGGAAATGATGCAAAGTGCAAGGAAATATTTCTGGTATTAATTAGAGAATAGTCTATCAAAACTTTTGTTGATTACCCACTTATTTTAAAACCCTTACACTGCAGACTGTTCGTGTGCCTGCTTTTAAAAGACATCTAAATATGACATATATAGGCCTACAGACTGTAAAGGAGCATCAAATCTCCTCTGTAATGTCTTCTAAAAGTAGGTTAAATCTGCAGTTAGATTCAGAAATGAAAAATATCGGGGGTACCAGGAAAAATACAGTATGAAAATGATTGTTCCACAGCAATTGCTTACATTTTCACTGAACATGACAATTTCTTTTCTGATAGATGCAGGTATTTCTGCTGTAGTGAGCACATGTGTACAGGGATTTGATATCACTATGTATTTTACTGGTAGAATATTTCAAAGATGAAAGTTGTACATTGTATAATGTGGATGAAAACGCTTTGACTAATGACCCCCCCCCCCCCCCCCACTTCTCCTCACCTTCCCCCCACAATTGAATAATACAGATTCAACGCAGGCTGTATCAAATGAAGCATACAACAATAAGTGTTGATATACTCTCTTTAAAAAAAATTGAGTGAAAATATTCACTCTTGAAAGAGTGAATACAAAAAAAAGTGAATTTAGAGTGAACTTGGAGTGAATTTTGAGTGAAACTGTTCATTTTCACTCATTTTGGAGTGACCTCAGGGATCACTCGAAGATTTTGGAGTGATCCCGAGGTCACTCGAAAACGAGTGAAAATATTCATCAGAATTCGCTGCAATTTCACTCTAAATTCACTCTTTTCTGTTATTCACTCCTTCAAGCGTGAACATTTTCACTCGATCTTTTTAGAGAGTAGGAACAATAATTCCTAATAGGGTTTCATGATTTAAAAAAGATGATCGATGCACTGAGTGGCATAAAATAAGAACCACAGACCATGAAGATAGCTGGTTGGTGACAGTGTGTGTGTGTGGTGGGCCAGTCCACACCCATGGTCAGTGGAGTGAGTGTCAGTGGTCAATTAGCACCAGCAGAGAAGGGCTAATCACTCCATTGTCCCCCCCGTGAGATTTCGATGGGAGATAGGAGACAATGATACCAGATATATTGATCACTATTCCCTCTTTTTCTTTTCCTAAAATTGGCATCAGCAGGTGGGCATAATGAAGCGTCACGTCCCACCGGATCTTGACCCTTCAAATATCGATTGAAATTCCACTATGGCTGGGTATTAGAAGCCATTCTTGCATCATCTCCTATCACCCACACAAAAGGCTATCTGTGGGACTGTTTGCTGCTTAGAGGGGATTAATCCTTTCATAAGATAAATGCCTTCATGACTCATAGCACCACTGTATGGAGATTAGCAGAGAGGGGTATAGTAGATGAATGTGTATCCATACAAGAATTCCTGAGCTACAAATGACATCAGCACTAGGGAAGGGAACTGCACTATCTCTTTATTTGCCATGGTAGAAACCCCCTGTGTGCCACATTATTCTGAAATATCAATGTAGTCATACTTTCAGAAAACATTCCGTTTTCCCAAACTTTAACTTTTGTAGATTTCTGTTGAGCTGGACATGTAGGCCCAAATTCACGAAGGTGGTACAAATGAAACCATGGTTTAAACCATGGACAAAACCATGGAGCGCCAAGTGTCACAAAGAATATTTCGTTACGAAATTAGCCATTTCGTCGACAAAATGACCGTTTCGTCAACGAAATTACCATTTCGTGGACGAAATGTTCATTTAGTTATAAAATGTTGTCATTTCGTTACAAAATAATCATTTCATCGACGAAATGACTGATTTCGTAACGACATATTCCATGCGACACTTGGCGCTCCATGGTTTTTGTCCATGGTTTAAACCATGGTTTCATTTGTACCACCTTCGTGAATTCAGGCCGTCATAGTGAGCAACGTTGAAAAGAAAATACTAAGCTTTGCTTTGATGTATTAGAATTGTATGTCAAATCTATTGCCCCTTTCATATTGGCCAAAAACACGGCACGTCCTCCGGAGGACATGCCGTGTTCATCCAAGACCACTGTCAATATGAAAGCTCGACTCGGCGTGAACACAGCACGAACAGTGGATGAACACAGCGTGAAGTTCGTGCTAGACCGTCTAGCACAAACACGGCACGTGATTGTTTGACTTTCAAATGACCAGTAGCTACATTACTGTAAAGCATGACTTTTGCAAACAAAACAGTGACAGAAACTTCCAATTTTCACCCAAATCCAGTAGGGAACACCGATTGCTAGTCAACCACCACATAAAGTGCAAGCTAAATATGAGAGTAACGGAATCGCGAGAATCGCTTTCATTGTATTGTGGCATTGGGCGATTTATCAATCGGTTTGGGCGGCTTTGTGCTTTTGAGCAGAATATGCGAAGTTGGCACGCCGTCGACCCGAGTCGGGCGTGCGTACATGGCACATAAAGAGTGAAGACCATTTTCCCAACTTATCCAAATTGGTATTTGGGCAAGTGTGCCTTACATGTAGACCACATTTGAGCAGAAAAGCTCCAATTCGTTTTACCTGACCAATTGTCAATTTAGTTGTCCCAGGCAAGGATGTATGCTTGTTTGTCAGACAGCTATGTTCCACGTTAACAGCTAAGCAACTTCATTCAAAAGTACACTGTATGGCAACTCACCACTTCTGACAATAGTTCTATGACAATAACAGAAAAAGTATTAACCGATACGAATGAAAATTAATTTGATTTAATGACAGTTTTCTTTTTTTATTTGCATCACACAATATGTCGTAACTTTTATCTTGCACTAGTTTTGTTTTGTTACATACATGCTACTCAACAAAAATTGCTCACTCAATTAAGCATCTTTAAACAAAAAAAAAAAAGCTAATTATGATAAACTCATTAAAGCAGATGAAACAAGCCTACACTGTATTCATGGCCATAGCTTAATGGAGTCTACACATAGGAGTATTTAAAGACACACACGTCATCTACTGCAGTAGCTGTAATAACTCTAAAACATCACACAATCGATGCAACATAATACTTACATGTAGCAAGTATGGAGAAATAGCCTTGAATGCAAATGTTAATATTTCATAAACGGCCCCAGGGACAGCTATTAAATATCTCCACTTGATGAAAAAACAAAATTCGATAATAACTATCTCCAGCAAAGCCCAGCTTGACATCTTTCACTGGCCAACTTGAATTTCATCTCTTTGGCATTTTAGAGTTCAGACACATTACCTGTCAAGACTTCATGGAGTTCTCTGCATTTTCTTCTGCATGGCATTTTTGTTACACTTCCGACACTTTGGAATACAGGTTTCTGAAGTCCACATTCCCTTCGTACAAGATCAACCAAACATTGAGGGGTTAAAATAATAATAACAATAACAATAATAATAGTAATAATTGTTAATGTCTTCTTTATCCAGGGTAGCCTCTGTGGTGTTGCCACTGCTCTACCAGAAGGCCCTGCCATTATTATTACCCTAGCATTGCCAGGTACCCATTTATACACCTGGGTCGAGAGGGACATGGTGGGTAAAAACATCTTGTCCAAGGACGCAAGCACTGGGAGGGAATCGGACGAGAGTCCTCCAGTTTGGGAGACGGGAGTCTTATCCACTATGCCACAGCGCCCCCATGTTACCAAGACAGACCTCCATCACTGATACCACATCACACTTGATCATGAGGAAGAAGTCTACTGGGTCCCTGTAGTTCATTTTCCTTCACAACTCAATCTCGCCATCATGCAGTGGTTGATGCAATAGGCAAGGTGAATGTAATTGCACACTCATTTTGCACAACTATCAATTCCGCTGCATGGCCAACACAGCTTGTGTAATAGACATAATGCATTCAATATTCTCCTCTCATATATAAAACAGCCTTGGATCTTCATTTATATAACGTACAAACAGTCTAAACCTCACACAGTCTCAGCATGTGCTTTTTTTTTTCATCACACACAATCAAATTCCAGCACTTGTCAATTAATCGGGTGCTGTTCGTTATTCCGAAGGTTCGCTATTCCGAAGGTTCGTTATTGCGAAGGGTCGTTAATCCGAAACACGCAAATTCCCTATACCCAGAGGTTCGTTAATCCGAAAATGAAAAAGGGTTCGTTAATCCGAAAATTTGTGGCGTTATTCCGAAGGTTCGTTATTCCGAAGATTGGTTAATCCGAAAACGAAATTCGGAACAATGAACCCTCGGAATAAAGAATCTTAGGAATAAAGAGCCTTCGGAATAACGAACCTTCAGAATAACAAGCTGTAACCAATCAATCAACCCCTCAACTAGAAATATCACTTAAGGTGATTAATACCCCCGCCCCGTGACGACAGTCTTACCCAAGGAATGATCTTTCCTTGATCTTCTGCCATTTAAATGCCGTTACCATGGCAACGCAGCTTCCGACACGTCCGAAAAATATGTCTTGCACATCTTCCCACCAAGACTATTGTGTGTGCCACATTTCATAAGCTTTTGTCAAAAACTGAGGAAGTTGTTCAATCCACAAGATCTTTCCTTGATCTTCCGCCATTAATATGCCGTTACCATGGCAACGCAGCTTCCGACACGTCCAAAAAATATGTCTTGCACATCTTCCCACCAAGACCAATGTGTGTGCCACATTTCATGAGCTTCAGTCGAATACAGAGGAAGTAGTTCAATCCGCAAGATCTTTCCTTGATCTTCTGCCATTTATATGCCGTTACCATGGCAACGCAGCTTCCGACATGTCCGAAAAATATGTCTTCCACATCTTCCCACCAAGATCAAGGTGTGTGCCACATTTCATAAGCTTTGGTCAAAAAACTGAGGAAGTAGTTAAATCCGCAAGATCTTTCCTTGATCTTCTGCCATTAATATGCCGTTACCATGGCGACGTACTTTCGGGTACTGTCGAAAAATGCGTCTTGCACATCTACAACCAAAGGCACACATCTGTACCAAGTTTCATGGGAATTGGGCAAAAACTGAGGAAGTAGTTTGCAACACAAAATTTTCCATCATTTTGGCTCATAATATGTGAGCTGTTACCATGGCAACATACTTTTTGTCACTGTCAAGAAATGTGTCATGCTGACCTATATCCTAAGACAAACATTCAATATGAATTCCATGAGAATTGGAAGAACACTGATGAAGCAGTTTTGCCATGAAGCATTTTGCCCTATATTTTACCAATAACATGCCGTTACCATGGCAACGCACTTTTTGCCACTGCGGAAATATGTGTCTTGCACATTAACATATTCAGATGAACATCTGTACCTAATTTCATAAAAATTGATCAAAAACTGTGGGAGGAGTTCGCGACGCAAGATTTGTACCCATTTTTGCCCATAATATGCCGTTACCATGGCAACGTACTTTTGGGTACTGTCAAAAAATACGTCTTGCACATCTACAACCCAAGGCACACATCTGTGCCAAGTTTTATGGGAATCGGTTGAAAACTGAGGAAGTAGTTCGCGACGCAAGATTTGCAACGGACCAACCGCCCGACCGACCGCCCGACCGACCGACCGCCCGCCCGCCCGACCGCCCAACCGCCCAACCGCCCGACCGTCCACTGATTCCTATATACCCCCTTCAAACTTCGTTTGGCGGGGGTATAATCAATCACTTACAATGTAGGCCTACATCACATTCAAATGTAGGAAGCAACTTTGGCACAGGCCTAGGCCTATATACTTTCCTCATTTTAAATTGTTTTTCTTGTTCTTGCATACATTATTTTTCTAATCTTTACACTCCAACTAGGCCTACATACACAGCATATTTGTATAATATTTTGCAATCTCGGACAATTTTTACTCTATTATTATTATTTTATTTTATCTATTATTTCTTCTTTTTCTGCAATTTGGGACAGTTCGGAGAGTGGTTGATGAGAGGTTGATTTCACGATAGAGAACCACTAATGACATGAACATCATGCATCGCCCGTTTGGGGTGAAAATCTAGTGATTTCCCACTTTTGAGATGATAATACAGGGCAATGTGTTCAGGGTGACAATTCCTTCTTTTTTTTTACGATGACAATATCTCAAAATATATCACACATAGCATATCACTGTACACAAGCTTTTAATATACATACATGTATTTAATAATGAGGAAAAAACAGAAAAGTTGAAAACTTTCTGAAAACCAAAAGAAGGATTTTTGTACTTTTCAGTGCCAAGAGAGTACACACGTAAGAGGAATATACACGCAATTCTACAATTATGCTGTGCCCATCCATGCAATAAACTTCCTGTCGGAATGTCTAATGTCTCAATCAATTCTAAGACCTCTATGACTTCCCTCTTCCTACAGCTCTTTCCTTCTCCCTAACATTCCCCTGCTACCATCAAGGAGTTTGCTATCATCACGGATGCCCTAGCGTCCCCCTTGCTATCATAAATATTCTGAACACTATTTTCAAGGAACCAACAGCAGTGCATACCATGGCTAAGCCCTGCACCCCACCAGGAGAAGCTTTAGTGAAATATGAGCACACGGAAGACTGGTATTGGAGCTGGGGACAAGCATTTACCATGGTGAAGAGAAAAAAAAGAGGAATAAAACTGTTTCAAACAACTTCACTTCTGAGGAGGGTTTATATCGATTCCTGTTTTTTGCTCACATGCCAGTAGTTGCCTAGCAACTTGACATAAAACTGAAATGTACAAAAAGACTTTGGTTTTTTGGTGGTAGTGTAATAAATGCCTCTTATGTTGTATGTCACTGTTTATCACTGTCTAGACTACATGTTGCCTCCTACCATGCTCAAGGAGGCATTAGAACAAATACACTGTATGTCACTGGTATGAAAAACCTGCCCTAGGCTAAAAGATTACTCATACTCACTGCAAGATTAATCAGTATTTTTGTCTGAAGTCCAAGTATCATATTAGAAATGAAAAATATCAAAAATCAACGGTGATTGGCTGGAAGGAAACTTTCCTTCATAATGTTTGGTCACCATGCACACATCCATGGCGGTGACATTGCATGGCTTTAAGAAGCACTACAAGTGAGTAGAACTATAATCATACATGTAGGGCATTACGTATTACAGTTTTCGCTGCTGGCTTATGAATAGAAGAAGTGGACAAGTACTATACACAATTTCACAGCAAAGTGTAGGCCTATTTGTGTTCCTTGCTTAAAAGCTTTACTTGCTGGTAACTAAAGTATTACTCGCCCCAAGGCAACAAGCAAACACAGATATTTGAAGTCCCCCAAATCCTCTCACTTTATCAATTCTCTCTATAATCATCATTATTCTAATCATCATTTTATCATTAGTATCACAAGCATCACCATCATTACTATTATCATTACTACCTCTACAATTAGGCCCTACTTCTACTACAGTAAACACAGAAATGTTCTTGGTACATTAATTTTCGCATATTTCGCACTACTCCTGGCCAGCGCGAATACTTAAACCCGTGAAAATATCTTCATAATTTTGTCTGCACATTCTGAAAGGGTTGACAATTGCGCGTCGCAAATTCAAGAACCCGCTAATATGTTTTTGAGCTTCTCAGCACAAAAAAAAATTAATCACACGAAAATATTGATGTTTATAGTACTATATACCATAATTTTTTTCTTTGCTTCACACAGCAGAACAATTGATAACCAACATCATGCCTACAAAGAAACAGGCCACTAGCTCAAGCCATGTAAAAACACTTATCTCAGAAATACTTTTCAGCATCATGTTGACCACTTCACAACCCTCTCACATCCAGCTGAAAGAAAATTATCACCAGGGTAAGAAGAGCCTCACCGAAAATAATTTGTAAGCAGTCTCTTCAACCATAGAGGTAAAGAAATCCTCACACCTGCCTGGCAAAAGGTAAACCACTCAATACCTTTAAGGTAGGGACTCAAACCTTCAATTTATAGCCATCAAAGTAATCCCCCCTGAGTATAATGCAGGATGGAAAATGACGATGGAATAAAAGGACAGAAAGTCAGACATTTTGACAGATGAATGAAGGAGATTTTACCTTTTATTGCTTCTGATAATCTTTTCAACAAATACCACACATGCTACAGAAGGCACATTTCACAGCAGAATGAAAATAATACCTTTTAGCATGTTTCACACTGAAAAATGCAAGTTCCGCAAACAATCTATTGTGTGTTACATATGTTTATATCCTTCCCTTTTCTTCCTTTCTTCCTTTCATCTCCTGTGTATGGTTCCTCTCTTCTCTTTCCTATTTTTCTTTTCTCCTTCCAAATATTTTTATCTCCTCTTTTCTCTCCTTCTCTTTCTAATCTCTCTTCTTTTCTCTATACCCTTTCTTTTTTCTCTTTTCCTCTTTCTTTACCATCTCTCTTCTCTTTCCATCTTTTGTGCCTGATTCCACCCCTCCCTCCATCCCTCCACTAAACTATCCTTTTCTTCCGTCTCTGGTGTCACCTCCAACACGGTTTCCCCAAAAAGCCGCTTAAGACGCCAGTTGGGGCGATACCAGAGTCACGAACTTAATTACTTGGCTGGGGAGGGGGGATAATGATTTTGGCCACAGGAAAAATATGATTTGCAATAAGCTACTTGGCTCGGCCCTCTAGTGTAATCACACAAACGTGTGAAATCGAGCCTGGAGCCTAATAATGATATGCAAAATATCCTGCAGTGCTTGAAGTTCTGGCGACTGCCTTACTTATAAGGCTAAAGTTCTCTTTAAAGGCAAAATTTACATGTACCATATTTTGCAGATGAAACAAAAATTCAGCATTAGTGCTTTAAAATAGTTCTAAAATGTGAGTTAGGGATAGAAACAGCCATTTCAAAAATTTGGATCTGTATTATAATCAATGTTAAATATTGTTAAACACACAAAATGTGAATAATAGTTATGATAAAAATATTTCCAGACTAAACCATCTACAGTTATGGTTTATTGAGAGAAATACTGATACTCTCCTTACATTTAAGGTTTTATTGCAAAAAAAAATTTATATTGAAGGATGTTTTGTGATACAACAGACCTATTATTATATGCATTAAATGTGATATTTTGAACATTTTTTTAATCATAGCTCCCAATGGTAAACAGGACCTTTAATAGAGTCAAGAGGAAGAATGTGAACAATGTAGCTTGTACTCTGGCTGGTGACTGTACTTCATCTCAACTAAAATCAGTTTTTCCTCTCATATGGCCACGCAATAGTGGAACAATGAGTATTAGCGAACTTTGTTCTACAAAACTCAGTAGAAACTTATTGTCATGAATAAGTGCAATATAAGCTTCCACCAATTCAGAACTTACCAGGTGGTAAATGCAAGCTATTTAATACTGCGACATCTTTATAGGCCTATCTATTTAATAATTTGTTTTACTGATCCTATGGTGGGAGGGACCAGTCTGGGTGAGAATATTCAAAAGTCAGGTACATACAGTATCGCACAACGCATTTTAATACTACATCTGTCTTGGATTACATTATTTCATATAATTCATCTTATTGTGCTGAAGTGCAGCTCCCGCCTTGATTTGCTAATTATTAGCACCAGCCTGACTCTCAACATTTACACTTTGTACAACCTTGTACGCTGCTACTGTGATGGTGTGTCCAACAAACATGCATGCTCAAATGTTAGTACCCACCTTTATCCAAAACAATTTGCATCAGATTTGCATCATAGCATCCCTTTTGTGCAGCTCCAAAGGGACCAGCAAACCTAGTGCATTTTCAAGTGATGCATTTAATGTGTACATTGAATGTCCAAATTAGAGTCACCTGTCACCCGAGTTCCCCCTTCCCTTCCCTTCCCTGCTATCAGCTTTGCTTGATACCAAGTGTTACCACACATTAAGGGTTTGAGGTGCTTTGTTTTGTTTGTTTTTTCTTTGTTTCTTAGCATTAATTACGATGGAAAGGCTACACAAGCAACCATTAATCAGGTCAGTATCTCCACAGAATGAAACGACTTTAACCAGGTAATCTATTTTTTTTTTCATGTCGATTTCTTGATTTTACCTACCATTCCTGTGAGTGACTGATTCCACGGATGCAGTCATAAAAAAAAAAACAGCAAAAAAGCGAGAGAGAAAGTGACATCGATGAGCACATGCCTGGAAACCTGACAAACTTGTGCACTCCTGCCTGGTCATTGTTTGGTCAGGACACAGATAAAATAAACATTTTATGGCTATAAACCTCTTTTTAATAAAGAGTGGACGTGATTGAGCCTTTAAATATGAACACAGATCAATTCTATACTCCTAGTACCCAAGTTTCTTCATTATATTGGTATCACATTTAACCTGTCCCTGCCCCCCACCTGCCTCTGCCCCCTACCTGCCTCGTTAATCTCTTAGCTTGTTAGCTGGGAAAGCCCTCAAGACATCTTTTCCTCTACCACTATCAACCAATAGTATACCCACCCCCACCAATCTCAACATGAAATTTCTTTCTCTCCTTTAATAGGATTTTGCCGTTCATTGAACCATGTTCACCAGCTGAACTCACATTCAGGACAGACCACGATGTAGCAGGAGTCTGCCTCTTTGAGGAGAGATGCATTCTGGTGGGAAGAGAGACGTCATAGTTTAGGGGGAGGCTTCTAAAATTCATTGATCAGAAAGAGCAGCTGCACTGGGAAAAAAGAGCCAATCTACTCTGTAGCTCTTACATTGTATTTCTGGTACAGCACTGACTCAACCGAATCTGCAATTTCTCTTGGTACAGGATAAATGAGGGGAAGAGGGATTCTGAACTGAAACCCTGACTGGATAACGTCACCCAATGTTCCAACCACTGATCATGTTTTTCAACCTGCAGAGGCCCATTTCTTCTATAATTTCGGCAATTTCTTATTAACATTCTGCATAAACAATCTCATTTCCACCTCTAGTTCATTTATAATTTTCAGTTCTCTTTCATATCAATATGTTTCACTCAAAATGTATCCTTTCATTCATGCACTACCATCTGACCTAAGACTAACCCCTTTGCTCTTTGGGCTTCAAATTCTTGCATTTCTAGCAGCATGTGACAAAATGCCACCATGGCCTAGCAGTTCTCTAAAGAAACCCATAAAAACGGCAGACAAAAACCGGTTTCTTTTCGTATCTCTATTCTACAGTAGTTAAAAAGCCATCACTCAGTTTCAGACAAAGCTGATTTCATTTGAGCACACATAAAAGTGTCATCAGGCGAAATAAAAGTCTGCAGAACAGCACATCTCAACACAGCCAAGATACATTGTTACATTGTTGAATGTGAATACGGTTTACAATGTAAGAACACAATGAAAGACAGAGATCTACACAAAGAGGGAACTCTGGTGACAAAAAGACAGACACTCTTGCACAACACATCAGTGTTTGTTGTGCTTCTTTTAACATGGTACACGTAAATATTGAGCTGGGGATACTGCTACGCACTACAATGGTATCAAGTTTTAGCATCATTTAATCAATCCAGGGTTTGGCACAGCCTAATCCTTGTATGACAAACCACTTCATGTGTAGCTAATATGTAGATTCGCATAGATCTGCCACACTTGGGATGCAAAGTGGAAGTAATTCAAAACTCTTTCATTGTTTTCTAGGATACTTGCAAATTGTGTGAACTAGAGTTCATCAGAGACTCCAACTCTCCCACTTTCGACGGGAGATCTCCCGCCGAAAGCCCACTTTTGCAAAATCTCCCGTTCTCCCGTTTGAGATTTAATTTCTCCAGCCCTGGCTCTGCGTCTCCCGTTTGAAATGATTTCTTACTTTTTGTCTTCGTATGTTGAAAAATAAGCCTTTAGATAGCACGAGAGAGCATCAAGAACCCTAACTATTAGAGCTTCTAGGGCCCAAGCGGGCCCTAGACCCCGGCCGCAAGGAACTTTGCGCTCATGATATGCGCTTCGCGCACATCAAGTTGGAGTCTCCCGTTTGCTAGGGGTTTCAGGCGGGAGAATCTCCAGATCAGAAGGTGCTTAGGGTTGGAGTCTCTGGTTCATAAGAAGTGCTGCTAACAAAGCATTCATAGCCCTGTCCAACTTTAAGGAAATCATTCTAAAGAAATATGGAATATCATCTGATTTCCTGAATGACTGAGAACATGCATCATCGAGCAAGCATACAATTCTACTTCCAAATTGAGAGGCCAGCCATTAACATGGGTTAAAAGGCAGAGTCAGAAGACATCACTGTACAGATCTGAATATGTAACATGTCTGTTTAATTCCATTGAATTACAAAAATTTGCAATTTATGCACACACACACACACACACACACACACACAAACACATAAATGTTCAGTCATGTATCTGAATGTGAATACACACATCTGATCACTACGTTCACTGATGTAAAACCTCTCATTGTGCTCCAAGGGCCCATAAAAACTCATCAGCACATTAAAAAAAAAATAATGCTCACTTGCCATTTTCCTACTTTTACTTTGTTTTGTTTTGTTTTTGTTCTGTTTATGTTTGTTTGTTGTTTTCTTAACCTGGGGATTGGGTCTGGAATAACTATCAACCAAAGATTTGTTAAACCTTTAGACTTTCAGCTACTTGCAATGAAAATCACTAAACTACACAATGTGTATCAACACCTCAAGTCACTTGTGTGTGAGGGATGTCTGTGTGTGTGTGTGTGTGTGCATATATGTGTGTATGTGTCAATGAATAGGGGTTAGTATGCTCCTTGACAACTGAATGACACTGTCTATCAAGCTTTGCCTTTTTTTTGGATAAAATTTTAAACAATGTTTGCATTACTCAACGAGCTTTCAATTCAAGCTAAAATCTAAGAAAACACTGTCCCTGACATAAAAAAAAAAAAAATCACCTTCTAATAAGATTCATGAAAATTGCAATGGCTGGTAGTTCAGACAGGCTTTGTATCTCTTAATTGTCATTACATACTTATGAAATGAGCAGTCATTAAAATCATTGGTGCACAAAAAGTAATGGCCCTGTGGTTTTCCTGTTCATTTTATTTCCAAAATGTTTTGTTAAATGTCAGTGATGGGCAGCCAGGCATTTCAGCTCTGGCTCTCACTTAGAATTTTAAATTCAATTTTCACATTTACTCTATTATATAGCAAATCACTTCTGATCTCATTCACGGATATTTTGCTATCTTACTCTGAAAATGGACTGAAAGATGTCCACCAAACATGGGTTAGAATGATGCATTAAATACAATTCGTCTGTTGAGAATGAGAAGGGCGTTAAGTTGTCTTGAACACTATCAGAGACTCCAACCCAAAGCACCTTCTGATCTGGAGATTCTCCCGCCTGAAACCCCTAGCAAACGGGAGACTCCAACTTGATGTGTGCGAAGCGCGAAGTTCCTAGGGTTCTAGATGCTTTCTGATGCTATCTAAGGCTTATTTTTTCAACATACGATAGAAATAAGTAAGAAATCCTTTCCAACGGGAGACAAAGAGCCAGGGCGGGAGAAATTAAATCTCAAGCGGGAGAACGGGAGATTTTGCAAAAATGGGTTTTCGGTGGGAGATCTCCCGTCGAAAACGGGAGAGTTGGAGTCTCTGCACTATGGGTTTAGTGGCAACTTAACGCCCTTATCATTCTCAACCGACAAATTTGTATGATAAAATGTCTATAATCAATGTGTTAAAAGATGTTTTGTGCGTCTTCTGCAGCTTGCACTTCTCCTGCTTGTTTAACAAGATAATTGGAAAGCTGTTTTTTTTTTTTTTTTTTTTTTTTCATTTGCACTAGATCTTGCTGGCACATATGCCAGACCTACAAAAATCACAGATTCATTATAAAATGTTTTATTTTGTGTTACAAATTTTAATGTAATTTTAACCACTTGTGACTGAGACTGACAACTTCAGATGCTCAATATTTGTGTTTTTGTTTTTACTGATAACAGATTTAGGCCTATATGATAAGGGGTCTTCATTTTGCTTGCTTATAAATACCCTAAATACTTGTGTCTAACCTGGAAATACATTTCTCATACAAGCCAATGGGCCCTTAATTGTGATCAATTTGACAAGTACACGTACTGCATTTTCTTCTAGCTTTCATTGACATGCCTAATTGCTAGCATGATTAATGATGTAACAGTAATTGGTTCTTTCTTCAAATTGTAAAGATTAAACCATCATGATAAAAAGCATTCTCTTGTGTAAATGGAGTATACAATGCATTTTTATCAAGAGGGTGCATAGTAACGCAAAGAAACTTGAAGTGGATAACTAGACAATTGTTAGTATAGGACTGTTTTCATATTGGAAATAAAGTATATCCACACAATTCTGCAACAGGATTGAATATAGACCATGCACAATACAGTGAGGATCAATTCAACATTTGGCAGGATGCAAGCAAAAATCCAAAATCAATCCAACCTATTACTTGTCATTTTACCGATTTGATTACACATCTTCGAGTCCAATCAATACTTATAGAGAGACTCTGCTGTACTGTATTCAAACCAAGTCCCAAGTTTCACATCACATACACCTCTTTTGATACCTCTTATGTAAAATAACACTGTAAGATATGTGACACGTATTATACATAACTGTATTCTACACTGACACAATCATTATTACATCTCATGACATAAAAAGTTCACCAGTCAGTGTCAACTATTGGTAATCACATATTTACAAGTTTATTGTCAACCTAAATTTCCATTGGTATCCATAAGATAATGTTCTCTAAACTCCATGAACTCTACCCTATGTATAGAATGTATGACAGATACCACCACTTTGTTAGCAGTAGGCCTACACAACAACTTAGGAACTGGGACTAATGTACTTTCATATCTATGTAGATAAAGATTCCATGTACATTTTCTGCACCAAAATCACTCGCATACATTTAAAACAAATCGGTTATCAGATCAACACTGATTTTAATGTCACTACTCAAAACAACTTACTCATTGCGAGCTTGTAATTCACGATCACAGCGTACACTGCCTACACAATCTGAAACTGAAGTTAGCAATCATCTTATGCGAACATGTAATGAGGGTTTAATTGCAAATGATTATGGAAAGTTCAAGTTGAAATAAGTGAGTTAAGAAATGGAATTCCTGGCCGGAGCAAACATGAAAACATTTGTGTACGTGCTCTTGGAACTACATGTAGGCCTACATTTTTTAATCATCATATATCCATCAAACGACACCATTCGACATGCCATAATCACTTGTTCATTGCTTTTTACCTCATGTTTACCCAAAAGTTGTCATACCTTTGTTTGCCCTTAATCATTAAGTTAAAATCAAATGGCTTATTTCAATTTCAGATTGTCTTGTCACTGGTTGCAGGCCACATACACTGCCACAATCCAAGCTCGCAAAGAGCTTGTTTTTGAGTAACGGCATGAAAGGCGACATCCATTCCTTCATAGTTCTAGATGACAGATTTGGTTCAAATTTACATGAGTGATTGGAAATAACCTATGAACATGATGAAGTACATTGTATTTACTGTGGTTTTGATGCAGCCTAGGCCTGGGTGCGTGGAATTTGAAATATCTACATGGATATGAAACTTTGAATGGACATAGTGTTATTAGTGCCCAACTTGACCGACAAGTACGTCTAATTCCACGAAAAAAATTATGTTAACTAATGTACTACAAAACATATCCACAAATGGAACTATCCTGGATACGTCACCATCACGAAGCGGCTTTCGTACATCCTTTGAGTAGCACACTCAATAGAGTTCAGCAATCATCATAGTTCATACGCTGACTGCTCAGCAAAACTGACTGCTTTGCTTTCCGTATGCCGCACGACTGGTGGTGCCGTGAGGCAGCAACACACCGGGAGCAGCTGGCAGTGCGAAGCGGAGAGTATCGGCGGACAAGACATTACAATTGCGGTCACTCACGGGTGCTCACGCCCGGCCCTTTTTATCTACAATCAGTTCTCAAATTACGGAGGACGACCTACAACACATCATTTACGACCCTTTTATTCACATAGTATACATGATAAATGCGAACTTTCTCTTAAACACTGATACTCACGTTTCGAAATATTCCACTATTATTAGGTAGATGCTCCCAGAATTGATCACACTCGCAGGCCGCTGTGGGCTGGCTGATTAACGTTAGATAGGGCCGTAGATGATTCTGACACGTTGTTCCGTGCTGCTCACTACGAGTAGCTAGCTACACGGACCTACCTACTAGCTACCTGTGTATCATGAGTGTAAACCCTGCGATGAGCTATCACACACAGAACTGCATGGAAACTGTTACGTGCATGAGAGCAGCTAGACCGTTAAGGATATCGAGCGCCATAATCGAATAAAATATCGTGATAGTTTTTATGTTATTTACGCAATGTCTAAAGTTCTGTCCTGTACATATTAAAATATTCTTTATCATCATGTCATATATTTTAATAGGGATATAACATGGGCTTCTACTTTGAAAAATATCTTGTGCAGGTGATTAGAATCAGAAAGGTAGTCATGCAAACTACGGCGTTCCATACTACTCCTTAATAAAAAAATAAATAAACCGCAAAACGTACCTCTTTGGTAGCAGCCGTAACAGCATATGTACGAGAACCTCTGAGCTGTCGGGCTATTGCGCCCTCTGTATTAAACTGAAGTAAAGACAGAATATAAAATATACAGTATCAGTCTGCGGCTCGCGAAAACTTTTCTTTACCCAATTAAGAAAATCAAAGCATCCGACGGTACCATTGCCCAAATGATTCATTCTTACGATTGATTTTGTCATCCAAAAACTGACTGAGACGGGATCATCATTACAGGTGCACATGTCAGTCAAGAAATTATTTCAAAAACTGATTTCATACTAAATCTTGCCGGTACTAGTATGGAAGTATAACATATTACTGATAATTCAACTTAATTTGTCTCAAGGTACTAAGTATAACTCAATAATAAGTATTACTAGTTGTGAATAAACGTACCAACAATACCCACTTACCAAAAA